>NC_091687.1:76570000-76930000 GCF_041296265.1 Equus caballus
AATATGGAGAGAAAAATTCAGTAGAAAAGTCAGATTAAAATTAGTTGGAGCCAAGACAATTCACTGGGGGAAAAATAGTCTTTTCAACGAATGGTGCTGGGACAACTGGATATCTGCATGCAAAAGAATAAAGGTGGATCTGTACAACACACCATATATAAGCAGTAACTCAAAATGGATCAAAGACCTAAATGTAAGAGCTAAAATTATTAAACTCTTAGAAGAAAATATAGGTGTAAATCTTTACCTTGGATTAGGCAATCATCTCTTAAATATGATAGTAAAAGCACAAGCAACAACAACAAAAATAGATAAATAGACAAAAAGTAAAAACTTTCTTCGTGGCTTAAAGAATACCATCAAAAAAGTGAAAAGACAACCCACAGAATAGGAAAAAATCTTTGCCAATCATACATCTAATAAGAGACTTGTGTCTAGAATATATAGAAAACTATTACAATTTACTAATAAAAAGACAAATAACTCAATTAAAATATGGGCAAAGGATCTGAATTGACATTTCTACAACAAAGAGATACAAATGGCTGATAGGCACATGAAAAGCTGCTCACATAATTAGCCATCATGGAAATGGAAATCAAAACCACAAGATGCCATTCATCTGAACTAAAATGACTATAATAAAAAAGAAAAGTGATAATAAGTATTGGTAAGCATGTGGAGAAATTGAAAGTCTTATACACTGATAGAAGGAAAGTAAAGTGGGACAGTCATTTTGGAAAACAGTCTGGTATTTCCCCAACGTTTAAACATAAAGTTACCATATAACCCAACAATTCTGTTCCTCAGTATATACCTGAGAGAAATGAAAACATATGTCTACACAAAAACTTGTATGCAAATATTTATAACAACACTATTCATAACAGCCAAAAGTGGAAACAACCCAAATGTCCATCAACTGATGAATGGAAAAACAAAATATGGTATACGCTTGCAATGAAGGTAATATCATTTGGCAATAAAAGGGACTAAGTCCTGATTCTTGCTATAACCTGGATGGACCTTTAGACATTATAATAAATGAAAAAGTCAGTCAGAAAGGACCACATATTGTATGATTCTATTTATGTAAAGTGTCCAAGATAGAAAAATCTATAGATATAGAAAGTAGATTAATAGTTGCTTAGGGCTGGGACGTAGGGATGGGAATGGGAAATTACGATTAAGGAGTATGCTGTTTCTTTTTGGGGTGGTGAATATGTTATAAAATTGATGGTGCTGATGGTTGCACAGCTCTGTGTTATATTAAGAACCATTGACTAATACACTTTGGGTGAATTTTATGGTATGTGAATTACATCTCAATAAAGCTTTAAATAAATTCTGATCAAGGATGGAGGTGTAGTGAATAGACATGGACAGTAGGTTTCAGGAATGGGTCCAGTTTTATCTGTGTGAAACATCAGGATTGAATAGATACCAAAGACAGAGTATCATGTTGCTAATTGACAAGGAGGATTTAAGAAAATACTCCTTCACTAGCAAAGATATATTCCTTGTCTTAGTCTGTTTAGGCTTCTACAACAAAAATACCATAGACTGGATGGCTAATAAACAACAGAAATTTATGGGAATATTTGCGGTCCGGTGAGGGCCCACTCCCTGGTTCATAAACTGTCTTCTCCCTGTATCCTCACAAGACAGAAGAGGGAAGAGAACTCTCTGGTCTCTTTTATAAAGGCACTAATTCCATCCATGAGGGCTCTATCCTCATTGTGTAATCACACCGCAAAAGTCACATCTCCAAATACTGCCACCTTGGGGGTTAGGATTTCAACTTGTGAATTTTAGGGGGACACAAACATTCAGTTCATTGCACTGCTTTAGTGAGAAATCTCAATAAACGTGAAAAACTTTTAACTTTTTAAATAAATGTCAGCTGTTCTATACTGAGCCTCCTCCCTCTTTCCTTTACAGTGTCTTAGCCAGATTCCATAGATTTTCTGTGAATTTTGGCTATCAGAACAGTCTCATTCTGATGTTGAAGATTTAGTTCTTTAAGTTTAAAATTTGAATCTCACATCCAATGCCAAGCTAATCTCTCCCCGACCTGCATCCTCAAGAACAGGCTAGAGCTGTGCAGCAGGGGCTGTTGTCTGGTTCTCAGACATTTTCTCTGCCTCCTTTCCTTTACCGATTCTCCACCGCTTCCCACGTCTCCCCTACTTCCCTCCACCTTTTAGTAGTAGCTGCCTTTGGGGTGGTAATGAAGGAAATGCAGAAGGAGCCACTTTGCCATGCTGCAGAGCAAATTCCTAGGTGCACAAACAAAGAGCTTCACAAGCTCGCCCTTAACACTTTGATGAGGACTTGACCTGTAGAAAGGTGGTGTCATTCCTTGCCCCTGTGAACTTGCCTTTATTTACCCTTTCTCTGGAACCTTTCCAAATACTGCTACTGGTTTCATTGCCCAAAGGATCACAATCCCCCTCTCCCGCCGCTGTTGAGACTTGACCATTATTCCTTATGTTATTTTAATGAAGTGCTTGGGAAAAATGTGTAATTTAAGCAATTTCCACTCTACTCCCAATCCTATGATTTACATATAAGCTGTTAGTTGTTGCAGGTTGTTAACTCTGGCAATTTATTGTAGGGGTTGTTACATACAAAGTACTGTACCTGCAGGGTTGACTTTTCCCTTTGCTGTTTTGTTTTAATTTGAGGAGTGGAGAAACTAAATTATCAAAGACATCAGCAGATATTGTCACTCTACCTCCCATCCTCTTCTTTGCATCTCTTTCTTCGTCTTAATCTCCTATTTTCTCCTCTTTTTCATTGCTTTCCACAAAATATCAGATTCCAGCTGAAACTCTGTTTAAATCCAATGAGATCATTGGCAGCTGGAAATTGTGTGTGTGTGTGTGTGTGTGTGTGTTTTCTCATTAATTGGTTCTTTCTATAGAGTTAAATCACTGTATCCAGGTGGTGGCATGTTGAACACAAAAGCACGCTAAGTACTAAATAATTTACTTTTAGCTCTTCCAAACACTATCATATTCTCTGGTGACTTGGGCAGCAGTGGTGATTATATTTGTAGACTTGTCTTCTTTGTCAAAACTGGCAGGGGCTTTTTTGACACCACTAAAAGTGACACTGACAGTACAGAGTCCTTGGGGTAGCTCACATTTTTTTTTAAGAAAATAAATGTCACAGTGCTGTGGAAACAATCATATTACTGGCACTTAAAATCATACCTCACCATGCCAAGGTAAAAATAACTTGGGACAACAGATCTGACTTTGATTAAGAATACCGTGGGAAACAGGGAGATTGAAACCATACATTTTTAAGTTCTCCCACATTCTCTCATTCCAACTCCATAGGATGCAGCTACTATATCTATGAGCTGGTCAGCCATGAAAAACTTGCTTCTCTTTATGCCCTCTTCAAGTTGACAATTTTGGATCCACAATTGGTAATGTCTCCAGATGCCAGGCAACACAGATTTTTGGACAACTTTCAGAGCTGCAGAGAAAAAGTGGGAACCCACAAGTGGGAAGGGACAATTCAATACTATTTGACTTGAGATTTTGAAGTATGATTCTCACTTAACTACCGGCCAAGGAAGGCCATATGCTGGAAGAGGCACACCAAATGAAAAATGAAGAGACTTGCATTTCATATACGCGTGGGCAAAAACACTTTTAACTCTTCTCAGGTTTACCTGACCATCATATACACAACTGGAAGAAGAAATTGAATCTTGTTTTTGTAGTTTAGTACTATTTTTACCAAAGTAAAACAAGGAGAATGCCAACCCAGAGGGATAAATTACACCATGGTGTGAAATATACTAAGTCCTTGAAATTGGGTTCCACCCTAAAGTGTTGACCGTGTTTTCCAACTAACTGCCCTTCCTACTGTGTTAGAAGAGCATGCCTGCATGCACTTTGAGGAAGGAAGTTTCAGAGTGTGGGCATGGTTACAACAAACCTTTTGGTTTTTTCTCTTTAGGGGAAAGTGTGAACACAGTCCCCTACTACCACAAATTATGCAGTCGAGTTTGCCACATTTGGGGAAATCACAGAGGTTAGTACCTCCTGATTGCAGTGGATAAGACTCGCATTGGGAAAACCACCTGGTGATCATGGTATCTCCCCTGCCAGATAATAATCAATACATCTTTTTAGTTTTCCAGACCTTAAGTCGTAGCTTTTCCTCTTCTTTGGCTTAGGAGAAAGTCTGCGAACCTCACTTTATGCCCAACTCTGGGTCATCATAGCTAAATTTTCCAATATATTTCTAACTCATCTATCTTCTTCAGTTTTCTTCTTTCTTAATCTTTCTATTCCACCTTGTAGATCAATATCAGATAGGCTACCTTTCCTAAACTCCACTCATTTTAACACGCCTATGCTTAAGAATCAAAGATGGCTCTTTGCTGTCCATCAAGTCAAGTCCCATCACTTTAGCATAGCACTTTATCTTTGAATGGTCTCCCTATCCACCCAGCACCCCTGTCCACTCCTGTAGCTTCAATTTAGTCCACATTTTTCAAGGTCTTTCCTGCTGCTTCTCCATCCCCCCTCATCTCCCCCTGATGTACATCCCCACCCTCTTTGCTCCCAGTTTTTCACAACCACAGCAAACCAAAATTTCTATTGCCCCCAGAGATTCTGATATGGGTCTCATTCCCTTACACCATTAAGAATCATGGTTTTTGTTTATCCTACTAGCGAGGGATTTGTAAAACTTTATTTTCCTTGATTTGAACTATGAAAGTCAAAATCATTGGTTTTGATCTTTTTTAAAATAAGAAACTGTTGTGATATAGAATATGTATTTTTTCAAATAACATCTTCCACTTCAAAGAAGCTGATATTCTCCCTCCTTTGAAAATCACATATTTAAGTCCTATACTCCTCTCATGTCAGCATAATCTCAACCTTTCCTAAGTGTTGTCTTTAACTATTCTCCTTTCTTTGAACTCCTATGGCACTTGTAAATGACACATACTTATTACTTCTTTGTTGTGTGTTATTTTAAATTCATCAATGAAATGAGTAACCTTCTTGAGAACAGTAGCCATGTCATATTCCTCAATATTTCTCTCCAGCCTAATGCTAGGCATATGATAAATGTCTAAGTTCTTATTATCAATTCATTCTGCTCAATAATTGGAAATTTCTACCATAAAAATGTGTCTGTCTGAATTATGGCTGCTTACCAGCGCTTGTACAAAACCAAACACACTGATAATCCATGTATTTATAGAAGGAAAATTACAGTCTCCAGGCTCTGGGCAAGTTTTGTACACATGCAAAAATACTCAGAAAAATAACATCAAGGATAATGAACTGTATGTTTCTGAGTTGAATGAGGTTTTCAAGGTAATCACTACCATATATTTAGTGACAAGTCCTTTCAATGCCTAAGAGTTTCTGGGAATCTGTGGATGGTTTACTCGTTAAACTGTTGCCTACAATCTATCTCAATGTGTTTTTTTCTACACTAATTTATCCCTTCACAAATTACGCCTTGTTCAGGAAAAAAATGTGTGTGAGAAATACTTTCCACTCATCTTGCCAAACCTGTTAAGAAACATTCCATTTGTTCTTCCAAAACTAATGTTTACCTTTTCTAATAGACATGACTTTCATCTGAAGTCTGATATTTTAGAAGTTTTCATTTACCACTTTAGAAGCAATATTTTGCCCATGTTATGTAGGTATTCACCCCCATTACTTTCACTGAATTCTGTATCAAATATGATTATGAAAGGAATAACTGGAATAAGTTGATAAGAACTAAATTATTTCCAAACTATTTTAGCATCCACCTCGAGTACCCTGCATTTTTATAGATATGTGGAAAATTCTACAGTATTGGAAGAATGCTACCTTTTTTAAATAAAAGAAAGCAAGCTTTGTTTTCTAAATAAAGGTTAGTAATGTATTCAGAAATTCTATTCTCATATCTTCAGTTTTTAAGCACTCAAGGAAGAACAAACAGGTTCTGGAATTTTATTTACTCAAATAGGTTTTGAAATATATTGCTCAATAGTGGCTGTTTTTTCTTTTTTTGGAAAAGAAAGTAAACATGTTATTTCATTTCTTGATAATTCAGGCACATTAACTACACGTCCCCTTGTTCTTTCAGAGATCACCAGGCTGACCTCATATATGTGTAAGAAATGATTTTCCAAGATAATAAGTGCTTTTAAGCATTTTCTTGATTTATGTTACTGGCTCACCAACTATTCCCAGGAAAATGAGGTGGAATACTTCCAAATATGCCCTTCTCACCTTCCTCCTCACACTTCTCTTTCCTGCCAAAATCTTGTTTTCACAGTTGTATTTTGTTACTGATGCTCACTCTGTGTGGTCCCTTTCTAATAAGGGAGTAGAGAAACACCCTGATTGATTTTCTCTCTTACCGTAATCCTAGACTCCCGGGAATTTGGAGGGCCTGTGGTTTGCTCTCTGTCTCCCCCTTCCTTTCTTTCTTCCTCAGATCTGAGCTTATTGGATGCAAACAGAACATTGGTGCTTCGTGACTGGGGAATGCAGCAGATGCTTATCCCAGTGCTTTTCTCTAGGTGTATCTACACCTGCAGTCCAGCCATCATGGCTGAATTGTCAGATTAGTCAGTGAAACAACTTGTTCTTTTTAATGAATTAATTTGATGGTTAGCTAAAACGGCAAGCCATAGTTCTGAACTGACAGGGTAAAACGGCGGTTTGTATAAAGATAACCTAAATTATTTACAGAACAATGTAGAGTAGTGTCATGCTCAGTATGCATCCTGGAAAATACAAACCTATTGTCATCTGGCTCTGCCATTTCACAGATGGCATATTAAGTGCACAGTATTCTTGCTTTTATCACTCAGATATACTGTATGAGTGAAGGTTCAAATGGACTACTTCTAAAATATTACTATGTTGGATTAGATTCAGATTTGGGGAAAAAATCAATTCTTTTAGAAGAGCAGATACATTGGAAATTTAAAAGAACAAAACCCTAGAAATTATGAGTTTAGCTTAAAACTCTTGTCATTAACACATCCCTTTGGAATATAACAGAGAACAATACATTCTCAAATTGCTACAGTGCCCTTTGTTCTGGAATCCTAGAGAACTTAACAACCAGTACAGTTAAAATTAGCAACAGAGCAGTAGATTTCCTGGAGGAATTATTGTAGACAAATGAAAGCAAAACAAATCAGCTTAAAGTTTGGATTAAAGAAATTAACCATGGGGGCTTTCTTTATTTCATTTCGCAATGTCTTCTAAGACAGAGGTCATGTGACTACAGATTTATAACTGAGTTAGAATTTAGCTAGTAGTAACATCCAGCACAACGTAACTGAGCTTCATATAAAGCATTCTGTACAGTTGTGAAGAGCTTAGCATACATGAACTTCTACAAGCCTTACAATTATCCAGTGAGGGAGTGTATTGCTTTCCTTGTGCTGATGTAACAAATTACCACAAACTTGGAAGCTTAAAAGAACAGAAATTTACTCTCTCACAATTCTGTAGGATAGAAGCCCCAAATTCAGCAAAGATGCACTACCCCTGGGGGCCTTTAGGGAGAATCCATTCTATGGCCCTTCCAGCTCCTGGTGGCTGTTGGCATCCCTTAACTAGTCAGCTGCATCACACCAATCTCTGTCTGCATGGTCACATTGCTCCTCCTCTCCTGTCTGTCTCTCTTCTGTGTGTCTCTTAGAAGGATATTTGTCATTGGATTTAGGGCTCACCTGCATATTCCAGGAAGATCTCAACATCTCAAGATCTTTAGCTTAATTTCATCTCCAAAGACCCTTTTCCAAATTAAATTAACATTTAGAGGTTCCAGGGATTAGGACGGGGACATATGTTGTGGAGGCCACCATTTAACCCGCTACAAGTAGGTAGTACTACTATATCCATTTTACAAATGAAGAAAATGAAGCACACTAGCTAATACTTATCGGACTATATCCCAGGAATCACATTGTGTTTTATATACATTGTACTATCTATCTAATATTCATAAACATCCCATGAGGTAAGCAAATTATTATTATTGGCATTTTACAGATAAGGAAGCTGGGGCTGAGAGGATTTGCTCACTATCGCACAATTTATAAATGGTGAATCCAGGACTCAAATGCAAGACAGCATGATTCCAGAGCCTGTACCTTGAGATACAAGTAACCCTATTCCTCCAACTTCCACCATCTGTGTTAGGAAGATCAAAGGTGGTGGGAATCTCAGGGTGATGAGATAAATAAGACTTCAAATTGCTACTCTGCTACTTACTTGCAAGCACCATGACCTTTTGAAATTAGTTTCCATATGCATAAAACAGGAATGTTAATTATAATAATTTACCTATCTCACAAGTTGCCCCTCCCAGCCCCATGGGTACTGAATTTTTTTAATCAATGTTATTGAGAAATAATTTAAGTACAATAAAGTCACTCATTTAAATTGAACACATTGCTCAATTCAATGTATTTTGAAAGATGTATGTTCTTGTGGGACTACTACCACAATCAAGACACAAAAGATTTCCATCACACCAAAAAGATGGTTCATATCCCTTTGAAGTCTATCCCTTCTCCACCCCTGCTTTGAGGCAACTACTCAACTGCTTTTGATTTTTATAAAAATTCAGTCATACAATATGTGCTCTTCTGTGTCTGGCTTCTTTCCCTCAGCATAATATTTCCAAGGCTCATCCATAATGTTGCATGCATTAAAAATTCATCCCTTGAGATCTCGTCAAGATGGCAGCATAGGCAGACTCTGAACTCATCTCCTCCCATGAACACAACCAGGTTACAACTATTTTTGGAAAAATTACCCTGGATAGAAAACTGAAAACTAGGTAAAAAGAAGCCCCACAACAAGGGACAGTCCTGACTAAGGCAGAAGAGGCAGAAATTCCTCCTGGAGACAAAATAAGCCACCTTCAGGATCACTGGAATTTCTCAGCTGGCCAGGCAGGAACCACCCTAAGGTATACAGCCCTCCTTGGAGAAGTGAGATCTTGAGCAGAGGCCCGATACTGCTATAAGCATCCTTCAGACTCAGCACAACTGAGATGAGGGTCTTACTACCTGGCTTTGCTGGCTATTAACTGCAGTGGGGAATACCCCCAGAAAAGCTATCAGATGAAAGCTGAAAAGCCCTTGGTCGTAAAGGACCCACACAAAACTCAGCTATCTCAGCAACCTAAAATCACCAGGAGGAGGCTAACAGTCCTTTGGTGAAAAGAGACCCACCTGGTAGGCTCTGGGTGCACATCTCGGTGAGAGGAGAGACCTCTCTGGTGACTGAGACATTGATGGTGGCCAATGTTGTCACCTAGTCCAGGCCTGCTGACACAGACAGGCAGACACCATTCAAGTTCTTCCCCTGGCCTGTTAGCCCAGTGGTCTGCCACACCCACTAGAGTGCAGATTTAATCTAGTTCAGCCAGGGAAGGCAGTCCACCCTAGGGGACCAGCATTGCCCAACAGCAAGCCCTCGGGCTACTTGTTGGCTTACATTGATGGGGTGCCTTTATCCTCTACAGGCAGGTGAGTGTGTCTGCCTCTGTGGGGCAGGGCCTGTGTGAGGACCAGGTGAATTGAGGGCAGCACTGGTGGAGAGGTGGGGGCCCCTGCAGTGCAGCATTGGAGTACGCTTCAGGGGGTTGGTAGGTGTGCATGGACCAGGACTGTGTTGACGATGTATGTGGTCCTGTGGGGGGTGAGGCTTATCAGCAGCAGAAGACCTGTGCTTCACAAATAGCCATAAAAAGAATCAGCCCTACCTTCCAAAGCCTGAAACAATTGAGTGCTCCCATACCTAGGGCTAGCCCCACTCAGCTGCACTCCTAAGAGAACTGACAATAGCCTTGCAGGCCTGAGGCCTATAGCAACTGTAAGCCCCTGAGACTAGCCACCAGCTACACTGGATACCTACCCAATTAACAGGAAAACTGCAACAGGAGTGTACTGTTAGACCTTGTAGCCAATGGTGCTGAGGTCCCCCAAGCCAGATTTACAAACAGCTGGCCAGGGAAGGAAAGACTAGATTCCCTGGGTACCCACATTAAGAGCAACACTGCCACAGCAGGAGGACACAAGTAGCCCACAAAGGGGTCACTCCTGGATCATTTGGACTGGTGATGAGAAGGAAGCAAACTGTTGGTCCTCAAAAGGCATCTCTTACATAAGGCCACTTCTCCAAGATCATGAGACATAGCCGACTCACCTAATACATAGATATAAGCACAGAGAAAGAGGCATAATGAGGAGACAAAGGAATACATTCCAAACAAGGGAACAGGACAAAACCCCAGAAGAAGGACTAAATGAAACAGAAATAAACAACCTACCCAACAAAGAGTTCAAACAAAAACTTATAAGGATGCTCACAGATATTGGGAGAAAACTTGATGAACACAGTGAACTCATCAACAAATAATTGGAAAATATAAAAAAGAACCAATCAGAAATGAAGAATACAATACTGGAAATGAAAAATTCACTAAGACTCAATAGCAGAGTAGATGACATAGAAGAACAGATCAATGAGCTAGATGAAAGACTAGAGGAAATCATGCAAGCTGAACAGAAAAAAGAATTAGACAGAATGAGAACAGTCTAAGGGAACTCTGGGACAATATCAAGTGCACTAACATTTGTATTATAGGTGTCTCAGAAGGAGAAGAGAGAGACAAAGGACAGAAAATCTATTTGAAGAAATAATAGCTGAAAATTTTCCTAACCTAAGGAAGGAAACAGACATCCCAGTACAGGAAGCACAGAGAGCTCCAAACAAGAAAAGCCCAAACAGGCCCACGCCAAAACACATTATAATTAAAATGTAAAAAATTAAAGCTAAAGAGAGAATCCTAAAAGTGGCAAGAGAAAGGCAACAAGTGGCACACAAAGGAAAGCCCATAAGGCTATCACTGGACTTCTCAGCCAAAACCCTATAGGTGAGAAGAGAATGGAATGACATATTTAAAGTGCTAAAAGGAAAAAAACCTACAGACAAGAATACTCTACACATCAAGGTTGTCATTCAGAATGAAAGAAGAGAGAAAGAGCTTCCCAGACAAGCAAAAACTAAAGGAGTTTATCACCAAGAAACCAGTTCTACAAGAAATGCTGAAGTAACTTATTTAAGTGGGAAAGCAGTGACCATAAATAGGGATGAAAAAAATTATCAACACCCCCTCCCCCAAAAAAAACCCAGGCAATAAAATGACTGGTAAAGGTAAAAATATAGTAAAGGTAGCAGATCAACCACCTGTGAAGATAATATGAAGGTTAAAAGACAAAAGTACTAAAATTACCTATTTAAATGATAAGAGGGTAATGGATAGACACACACAAAACAAGAGATTAAATATGATTTCAAAAACATAAAATGTGAGAGGAGGGGAGTGGAAAAGTAGAGCTTTTAAAAAGAGGTCAAGCTAAAGAGTCTATCAACTCAATATAGACTGCTATATACATAGAATATTATATAGGATCCTCATGGTAATCACAAATTAGAAACCTATAATAAGTAAGCAAATAAGTAAGACAAAAGAAATCAAACATGTTACCAAAGAAATCCATCAAACCACAAGAGAAGAGAGGAAGAGAAAATGAAAGGAACAGAGAAGAACCACTAAAACACCCAGAAAATAAAGTAACAAAATGGCAATAAATACATATTTATCAATAGCTACTTTAAATGTCAATGGACTATATGCTCCAATCAAAAGGCATAGGGTGGCTAATTGGATTAAAAAAACAAGACCCAAATATATGCTGCATAGAAGAGACACACTTCAGACCTAAAGACACTCACACACTGAAAGTGAAAGGATGGAACAAGATATTCCATGCAAATAGCAAAGAAAAGAAAGCAGAGGTAGCAATACTTATAACAGACAAAATAGACTTTAAAATAAAAAATGTAACAAGAGACAAAGAAGGGCACTACATAATGGTAAAGGGAACAATCCAACAAGAAGATATAACACTTGTAAATATCTATGCACCCAACACAGGAGCATCTAAATATGTAAAGCAATTATTAACAGATGTAAAAGGAGAAATAGATAGTAACACGATAATAGTAGGGGACTTTAACACTCCACTTACACTAATGGATAGATCATTCAAACAGCAGATCAATAAGGAAACACTGGGCTTCAATGACACATTTGACCAGATGGATTTAGTGGATGTATATAGAAAATTTCATCCAAAAACCACAGAATACATATTCCTTTCAAATGCACATGGAACATTCTACAGGATTGATCTGATATTGGGCCACAAAAGAAGTCTCTATAAATTTAAGAAGATCAAAATAATACCATGCATCTTTTCTGACCACAAAGCTATGAAACTAGAAATCAACTACAGGAAGAAAACCAGAAAAGTCACAAAAATGTGGAGATTAAACAAAATGCTACTGAACAACGATTGAGTCAATGAAGAAATCAAAGGAGAAATCAAAAGATTCCTGGAGACAAATGAAATTGAAAATATGACATGCCAAAATCTATGGGATATAGCAAAAGCAGTTCTAAGAGGGAAGTTTATAGCAATTCAGGCCTACCTCAACAAAGAAGAAAAATCCCAAATAGACAACCTAACACACATCTACAGGTATTGGAAAAAGAACAACAAATAAATCCCAAAATCAGCAGAAGGAAGGAAATAATAAAAATGAGAGCAGAAATAAACGAAATAAAGACTAAAAAGAAATAGAAAATATTAATGAAACCAAGAGCTGCTTCTTTGAAAAGATAAACAAAATTGACAAACCCTTAGCTAGACTCACCAAGAAAAAAAGAGAGAAGCCTCAAATAATAAAATCAGAAACGAAATAGGAGAAATTACAATGGACAATTCAGAAATACAAAAGATAATAAGAGAATACCATGAAAAGCTATACACCAACAAATTGGGTAATCTGGAAGAAATGGATAAGTTCTTAGAAACATACAACCCCAAGAAGAAGTAGAGAATTTGAACAGACCAATCATCAGTAAGGAGATCAAAACAGCAATCAAAAACCTCCCAAAAAAGAAAAGTCCAGGACCAGATGGCTTCCCTGGTGAATTCTACCAAACATTCAAAGGCTTAATACCCATCCTTCTCAAACTCTTCCAAAAAATTGAAGAGGAGAGGTAGTTTCCTACCTCATTATATGAAGTCAACATTATCCTGATACCAAAACCAGACAAGGACAACACAAAAAAAGAAAATTACAGGCCAATATCACTGATGAACATCGATGCAAAAATCCTCAACAAAATACTAGCAAATTGAATACAATGATACGTTAAAAAGATCACACATCATGATCAAGTGGGTTTCATTCCAGGGATGCAGGGATGGTTCAACATCTGCAAATCTATCAATGTGATACACCACATTAACAAAATGAAGAATAAAAATCAGATGATCATCTCAATAGATGTAGACAGAGCATTTGACAAGATACAGCATCCATTTATGATAAAAACTCTAAATACAATGGGTATAGAAGGAAAATACCTCAACATAATAAAGACCATATATGACAAACCCACAGCAAATACCATTCTCAATGTAGAAAAACTGAAAGCTATCCCTCTAAGAAGAGGAACCAGACAAAGATGTCCACTTTCACCACTCTTATTTAACATAGTATTGGAAGTTCTAGCCAGAGCAATCAGGCAAGAAAAAGAAATAAGAGGGACCCATATTGGAAAAGAAGTGAAACTGTCACTCTTTGCTGACAACACAATTTTATATATAGAAAACCCTAAAGAATCCACTAAAAAACTTTTAGAAATAATAAATGAATACTGTCAAGTTGCAGGATACAAAATCAACATACAAAAATCGGTTGTGTTTCTATACACTAACAACAAAATAGCAGAAAGAGAAATTAAGAATACAATCCCATTTACAATTGCAACAAAAAGAATAAAATACCTAGGAATAAACTTAACCAAAGAGGTGAAATATCTGTACACTGAAAACTATAAAACATTGTTAAAAGAAATTGAAGAAGACACAAAGAAATGGAAAGATATTCTGTGCTCCTGGATTGGAAGAATTAACATAGCTAAAATGTCCATACTTCCTAAAGCAATCTACAGATTCAATGCAATCCCTATCAAAGTTCCAACAACACTTTTCACAGAAATAGAACAAAGAATCCTAAAATTTATATGGAACAACAAAAGACCCTGAACAGCCAAATGATTCCTGAGAAAAAAGAACAAAGCTGGAGGTATCACACTCCCAGATTTCAAAATATACTATAAAGCCATAGTAACCAAAACAGCATGGTACTGGCACAAAAATAGACACACAGATCAATGGAACAGAATAGAGGGCCCAGAAATAAACCCACACATTTATGGACAGCAAATATTCTACAAGGGAGCCAAGAGCATACAATGGAGAAAGGAGAGTCTTTTCAATATGAGCAAATGGGACTACATCAAACTAAAAAGATTCTGCACAGCAAAGGAAACTATCAACAAAACATAAAGACAACCTAACAATTGGGAGAAGATATTTGCAAACCATATATCAGATAAGGGGGTAATATCCAAAGTATACAAAGAACTCATACATCTCAACAACAAAAAAACTAACAAGCCAATTAAACGATGGGCAAAAGATCTGAACAGAGATTTCTCCAAAGGAGATATACACATGGCCAACAGGCGTATGAAAAGATGCTCAACATCATTAGCTATCAGGGAAATGCAAATAAAAACTACAATGAGATATCACCTCACTCCAGTCAGAATGGCTATAATTAACAAGACAGGAAACAATAAGTGTTGGAGAGGATGTGGAGAGAAGGGAAACATCATGGACTGCTGGTGGGAGTGCAAACTCGTGCAGCCACTATGGAAAGCAATATGGAGTATCCTCAGAAAATTAAGAATAGATCTACCATATATCCAGCTATCCCACTGCTGGGTATTTATCCAAAGAACTTGAAAACATAAATACATAAAGATGCATGCACCCCTATGTTCATTGCAGCATTATTCACAATAGCCAAGACTTGGAAGCAACCTAGGTACCCATCAAGAGACAAATGGATAAAGAAGATGTGGTATATATACATAATAGAATACTACTCAGCCATAAGAAATGATGAAATCCAGCCATTTGTGACAACATGGATGGACCTTGAGGGTATTATGCCAAGTGAAATAAGTCAGAGGGAGAAAGTCAAATACCGTATGATCTCACTCATAAGTAGAAGATAAAAATAATGACAAACACATAGCAACAGAGATTGGATTGGTGGTTACCATAGGGGAAAGGGGAATGGGGCAGAGCAAAATGGATGATTAAGCTCACATGTGTGGTGATGGACTATAATTAGTTTTTGGGTGGTGAACATGATGTAATCTACACAGAATTTGAAATATATTACGATGTACATCTGAAAGCTATATAATGTTATAATCCACTGTTACTACAATAAAAAATAAAAATTAAAAATCAAAAATAAAACAAATAAATATTTAATTTCGTGTTATATGAATCTTATCTCAAGTTAAAAAAAGACATTGAGGGGTCTGGCCCCGTGGCCGAGTGGCTAAGTTCACGTGCTCTGCTGCAGGCAGCCCAGTGTTTCGTTGGTTCAAATCCTGGGCACGGACATGGCACTGCTCATCTAAACCACGCTGGGGCAGCATCCCACATGCCACAACTAGAAGGACCCACAACGAAGAATATTCAACTATGTACCCTGGGGGCTTTGGGGAGAAAAAGGAAAAAAATAAAATCTTTAAAAAAAAAAAAGACATTGAGTACAGACACATGCTAAAATATGGTAAACTTTGAAGACATTATGCTAAGTGAAAGAAGCTAGACGCAAAAGGCCACATGTTATGTGATTCCATGTATATGAAATGTCCAGAATAGGCAAATCTATACTGACAAAAAGTGGATTAGTGGTTGCCTGGGGCTGAGGGTGTTGGGAGGAAATGGGGAGTGACTGCTAAGGGATACAGTATTTTGGGGGTGATGAAAATGTTCTTAAATTGATTGGGGCACACTGTAAATTACTAAAAACCACTGAATTGTACATTTTAAATGGATGAATTGTATGGTATGAGAGTTATGTGTCAATAAAGCTGTTATATAAAGATATGTATACATTGAAAAAAAATTCATGCCTTTTTATTGCTGAGTAGTATTCCATTGTATGGATATAACACATTTTATTTATCCATTCTCCTGTTGTTGGATATTTGGAGTGTTTCCAGTTGTTGACTATTGTGAATAAAGCAGCTAGCTATAAACATTTGTTTACAAGTGTTTGTGAAACATATGTTTTCAGTTCTCTTGGGTAAACAACTAGGAGTGGAATGTCTGGGTCATATGATAGGTATGGGTTTAAAAAGTAACTGCCAAATAGTTTTTCAGACCAATTGCACCAACTTATATTCTGACCTAATTTGTTAAACTTGGTGCTTCTGGGGAACAAGAATGGATATGAGAATATTAAAGTAGTTCAGGGAGATGGTGGTAAAGACTAAACTAATGTGGTGGCTTTACGAATGAAGGGTTTGTCTTCAAGAACTACCTTCCTTGGAAGAAAATATGTACAAGACCTGGTGATTTATTGTTATCGAATGTATGCAGTGAGAAATGAGTCAAGAATGCCTCCCAGTTTGCTAGTAAAGCCAGTGGTGTCAATTTGAGCTTAACCTGTATCCACATTTGGTTTTAAGACAAGCCCTTGATCGTCTTGTGGAGTCAATTTGAGCTTAACCTGTATCCACATTTGGTTTTAAGACAAGCCGTTGATCGTCTTGTGGACACAGGTAACCCATCAGAAGTCTATTCACAGCAGAGACACAGGGACCTCTCATGAGTTGAATCATGGGGAAGTGTAGAGTAATCAGACTCGCAGGATTGATTCATTAACAAAGACTTACTCGTCTTTGAGAGGGAGGAATACAGTTCATTTACCGTCTCTCAGATTTATCTTTGGCCCCTTTTCCTTTGGACTAGTCTATAAATTCTAGGGAAAAAGATCATTTAAGTAAAAACTGCAAAATATTAAGCACCAAGAGTCATTGCCATTCGACACCCTTTGCTTTGTCGCATTGGATTTTTGTTTCTCTGTTCCCCCTTTGCTACTTTGATAGAATATTTTTCATATTCAGTTTTAATTCCTCTTCTGTCTTTTAGCTGTATCTCTGTGCATTTTTTAAGGTTGCTCTAGGGATTATATTATGCATCGTTAACTTATCACAGTCTATTTAGAATTAATATTATACTACTTCTCATAAATTATGGGAAACTTGGAATAGAATAGCTCCATGTACCTTCTGCCCTTTGCGCTGATGTCCTACATATGTATAAACCTCACAACATCAATTATATTTCCTTTAAATAGTCACATGATGCTTAAGATGAGAGAAAAAAATATATATAATCTTCTATAATTTCCCACATAGATACCATTTCTGGAGTTCTTCATTACTTCCTGAAGATCAGAACTTCCATCTGGTGTCTTCACTCGTCTGCCTGAAGAACTTTTAACATTTCTCATAGTGCAGATCTGCCGGTTTCAGTTTCTCTCCATTATCTTAATTATGATCTTGAAATTATCACAAAATGTCTTCATTTAGCTTTCATTTTTCAGGAATATTTTCACTGGAAATAAAATCCTAGGTTAACAGATTTTTATTTTCCTTTCATTGCTGTAAGATGTTATTTAATTGCCTCCTAGTCTGTTTGTTTTTGTTTTTGTTTTCTGATTAGAAGACTGACATCATCTAAATCATTGGCTTCCTGTGTGTAATGTGTTTATTTTTCTCTGGATGCTTTCAAAAATTTATTTTTGTCTTTAGATTTCAGCAGGTGACTGTGTGTACTCAGTGTGATTTTCTTGGTATTTATCCTGCATGAGTCTGCTAAGCTTCTTGAAACTTTAAATTGATGTTTTTCATCAAATTGAGGAAATTTTTGGTCATTATTTCTTCAAGTTTTTTCTACTCCATTCTCTCTCTCCTCTCCGTCTGGGAATCGAATAATATGTATATTAGATTGCTTGATTTTATCCCACAATTCAATAATACTCAATTAATTTTTCTTTTCTTGATGTTCTTCAGATTGTATAATTTCTACTACTCTATCTTTAAGTTTACTAACTCTTTCATCTGCCATCACTGAGCTGCTTGAGTCAATTTGGTATATTTTTAATTTCAGTTATTGTACTTTTTCTGTTCTAAAATTTCTTTTTCAATTTGGGTTATTCTTTATAATTCCCTTTTCTCTGCTGAGATTTCCCATCAGTTCATTTATTATAGTTGTAATTTTATTTAAGATCTGAACATATTTATACTAGTGGCTTGCCTGCTAATTCCAAATCTGGGTCATCTTTAGTTCAAGTCTACTCACTGCTCTTTTTCTTGAGTATAAATCACTTTTTTCTACTTCTTTATATGTCTGCCTGTTTTTGATTGTGTGCTGGACATTTATATAATACACTATAGAAATACTTGATCTTCTTAAACTCCTCTGAAGTGTGTTTATTTTGTTATAGCTGGCAGTTAATTTGGCTGGAGTCCAATTTTGGACTATGTCTCTACTTCAGTAGGGAGCAGCTGAAACATTGCTCAGTTCTTTTAGCTCCACTTGTTGCTTTCCATCTTGTCTCCTTGAATCTCTTCAAGAAATGTATAGTTCACAGGTTAGGAAAAGATATATATACACATGCCAATTTTGTGGATTGCTTTCTCTGGGGCCCCATCCTTTCCTGAATTTCTCATTTCAACTTTCCAACTGCTCTATCAAGCCTAAACTCTGCATTTTACAACCTCAAACAAGTAAGACCAAGGCTTACAGAAACTTTTCACTGCCCCCAAGATGTGTGCATTGGTGAGTGCCCTCAGACACAAAGCCATGGACTTAAAAATCTTATCTGGTGCAGTTAGGTTAAATCTTACCTTGTCTTTCAAGGATTGACTACCCTCTATCTTTTACCTCATTTCAGTTATTCTCCAATGTCTCCAAATAGATTTTTCTTTTTAATATTTTGTTTAAATTTTGAGT
This sequence comes from Equus caballus, assembly GCF_041296265.1. Lineage (NCBI taxonomy): Eukaryota > Metazoa > Chordata > Mammalia > Perissodactyla > Equidae > Equus > Equus caballus. The sequence continues at coordinate 76,589,046 of NC_091687.1, forward strand.
TGTTACCTATGAAAGAATTAGTCCCACTAAACTACTATATCATTACCTAAAGATGGATGTTTCATCTGGTACCATTTTAATAGTATATAATACGTAAAAGAGAAGACAGGTATTTGCTGCCCATTTGCCCTAGCATCTCATGAACTTTTAGTGCGTTAGGAGCACTATTTATGTTGGTGCATCAGCAGTACCATCAATGCCATCTCTATATAACATCTATTAGCATCTCACAGAACACACTTTGTGAAAGACATGTTGTCTTTTCACTTGAATATTATGTTGATATTTTTGATTTTTGGTGTCATCTGTCTACTGCATTAGATCATAAGCCTCTCTCACCACTTTCCTCTTTAGCAAGGATTAAAGCATCTGACACATAATAAGGACTTAACAAAAGCTTTTTCAGGGAAGAATTAATGTGCTATAATAGAGATATGATTGAAGTACCAGGAGTCCAAATGATGTAACTTCCTCTAGAGAAGCTAGAGATTTTTCTGAGATGATATTGGGTCTTAGAGGAAGAATAGAAGTTTGATAGACAATGTGGCAGGATTTTACCCCTTAGGTAATGGTTAACCAACAAAGTCTAAAACCTAGATAGTGACAAGATTAGCTTTAATTTTAGGAAGTTAGGTCTGGCAACTGTGTAGGATAGACTGGAGTTAGATTGAAGTACATGAAAAGTAGGATATTATTCCAATAAATGAAGGAAGACATAATGATGAAGATAGTGATCAAATGAAGAAAGAGTAATAGTGCTATTTGAGAATAATTTCTCAGTTACTTTCAATTGGTGCCAGTTATATATGGATTGTGAAGAAGAAAGAGTCAAGGATTTCAGCTTGGAAGATTAAGAGCATGGTGATTCACCCATTCATTCAAGAAATATTGAGTGACTACTATGTCCCTGACACCACTGACCTGGGTTCTGGGCAGATAGCAGTGAATAAAATAGACAAAAAGATTCCCTGTCTGAAGGAAAGTTATTTGACAAAAATAAATAATAAGGAAAAATATAGAGTATGTCAGGTTATTATTGAAAAAAATAAAGGAGTGATACCTGCCCTAAGATCAGTTCCTCTACACTAAACCTAGCATATAAGAGGTTAAAACCAAAGCACTCATCCCCTTTCCCTGCTTACTCCTTGGCTTCCTAGCACCAGAATCCACTATCCACCATGGAGGCAGACAACCAAGGATATCCACCTGTGGATTCTCTTATCTCACCCTCCTCCTTCCTGCAAGCAGCCTCACAAAGCCAAATGCAGGCTGGTGGGAAAGTGCCGATCAGCAAGGCCACAGGCTCCCCTCACCCCTACAAGTAGCTGCATTCCTTACAACCTTTAAAAACCCTTTGCCTCCCACCTTTCAGGGAGATGAGATGAATTTGAGGGCTCACTCTAGTATCCTGGCTGATGTCACCTGAATTAAAAACTCTTTCCTTGCCATAAGCCTGGCGTTCCAGTTTTTATTTGGCCCCTCGTGTGTGGTGGCTAAAGAAGATATGATTGTAGCCGGTAGTAGGAGGAAGCAGGTAGGGAATGCTGCCAGTGGACTACATATTTAAATAGGTGGCCCTAGAGGGTCTCACTTAGAAGAGATCAAAAAAGGAAGGAGGTGAGAGAGTGAGCCATATAGATATCTGGGAGGAGAGCATTCCAGGCAGAAGAAACAAGTATAAAGACCTTGAGATGTGTTCAGTAACTGCAATACAGAAAAGAGTCTTAGTAGCAGATGTCTGTGTATGTGTGTGTACAATGATGAGAAATATTGGCTTCTCTTTTAGACAAGGTAGGTGTGAGTTATCTAAAGGAATACTCAAATGTAAATAGATTAACATATAAGGCTCTATGTCAGGATCAAGATCTGTACCGGTGAAAATTTTTGGAAGTCATTATCAAATCCAGTACTCTAAATCCAATGCTCATTCCTCCACACCAGGAGGAAGCAATTTAAATAAACCACACTTTTGTGTGAAAAGTGCGAATTTGTGCCATGTTGACAATAGCATTTAAAAACAAAAGGTTTAGATTTTAGAGTTAGTCCTGATGCTGGCACACTCAATGAACTTCACAAAATGAAAACACATGGTCATAAAACTATAAAGTAAACTCATACAGGCTTAATCTTTACATGCTAAAATCACGAGCTCAGCTGTGGGTTATTCTCATCATCAAAATGTCATTTATCCTTTGTCACTAGTGGAGTTGATGTGAGACTGACTTCAGCTTTACCTATGGTAGAGAAACCAGGCCTCATGCACCAGGACATCTGGTTCAGCACTTCCCTGGAACTCCAGAAGTTAGTCTCTGGATCTGTGCAGCCTAATATTCTCCTAGAACTGGAAGTGGGAGATTTTTTGTTTTCACTGCTATTTGACATTGAAGAAAACAGGAACTTCCTAAGAAGAGAAAGAAGAAAAGCCTTCTCAATTTATCAGCCCATTCTTGACAGTTATAATTATCAGACTACGCCTAACAAACATTCAGTGCAAACAAAACCAAGTGACTGATGAAACCTCTTGAGGTTTATGCATTCACACCCTTCTTTCCTGCCATTCATTGAATGGAGACGTTGCCATAGAAATATGCTTGCTGGGTTCTGTACATGTGCATGTTGCAAGAAGAACTGTTTTTAGGGCTTCCCAATAATCACTTCAGAATCTCCATAAATTTTAACATATATTTATTTAAATCTCTTTGCTGCAGGAGGAGGGTGGAGATGGGGTGGAGGAATGGGTAGAGTGCTTTGGACCATCAGCCAAAGGGGTGGAAGAATCACGCTCGGAGCTGAGGTGATAGCAAAGAGTCAACCTGAGCAATGAATTTGCCAAACCAGCCCTGAGTAATGGGCAAAGCCAAAATCTCAGCAGGGAAATTCAGACTCAAGCTGCCCAGAAGGGAGTCAGAAAGACTAGAGGTGGGGCAAGGACAGGTTCAAAACTGGGGCACAGTCAAAATTAGTAAAGAATTTCATAGCCCCTGCTTTACCCAGCTCACAGATGTTCCACCCAAAACCGGCCCCTGCTCGGATATTGAACTGATCTGGGTGGGGCCAAGGCATTTACACGGCCTTAAACTCTTAACACAACTAACTTTTAGGAATGGTAATTAGACTATCATTTATCATAGACAGAGATTGAAAGTAGTTTAAATATCCTTAAAATGTTGTTGTCACAGCAGATTTAATGAGATGGGAAAATATTGACAACATATTATAATGTGACAAGCTTCGTTTTACAGAAAAGAACAAAAAGTAAATGGTCTTGCTCAAATAGATGCATTATTTTAAAATTTCCACAGCATGTTCTCTGTTTTTCACTCTAAAGTTAGCTGAATTTGACTTTTCTGTAACTCCTAATTGTTTTTTCTTTGTGGAATAGGTGTGAACCATAACATGCGAGGGAGACAGAGAGAGAAAGAGAGAGTTTCAGCACGAGTGCCGTTGTCTAGGCTTCCGCCTAGCATGAATGTGATACTGAACTTCCAGGTGGCTTCGTTTGCCCAGCCTCCTAGAGGTGCAGAGCTCTCAGAACTCAGACCCGCTGACTGGACAGAAAGTGGACAATGGGCATATGTCACCATTATTTTAGACTCTGGGGCACAAACCCAAAGTTCTAAAACCCAATATGCTACTCAAAATGGAACTGCTGATAACCCAGGACCTTGAGCAGCTTGATCAAACAAAGAACAAGGTGTAGTTAAATTTATTGAATAAAACTGTTAGGATTCTTTTTTTCCATATTTGAGAGGGTTGAGGGAGAGAAATGCCCTTCAGGACTTTTGTCATCCTTTCTGGGATGTGGGCCTGACTCTGCAGGACAAGAGGAGTTCTGTTATCACCCATTAAGGCCTGTCATCCCCTGTGCTTTTAAACTGACTCAGAGAAAAACAAAAAGATCCCACTGAAAATTTAGCGATGATTCTCTCTGACTGACTAGGTTTTATAGGTGAAGTTCTTCAGGTCCAGGGAAGTCTGGTGAGCAAATACAGTCTGACGCGGTTCCAACTGAGCAGGTAGCCCACCACATACTGCGCTCCCACCTCAGACAGGCCTCAGAGCAGTTGTCTCCTAACCAAACCCAGTCCTGAAGGGCCAAGTCAGAACACTGAGAAGGGAGGGAAGCTGTGGACACAGGATAAACCCTCTCATCTCAGTTGAAGAGACCTGTAGTGAGAAGCTCCTGTGTGCCAGGCTTTGCCACCTTGAGGATGAGCAAAACACAGGCCCTAGGCCTGGTTTAGGCTAGCCAACTCATGACCTAAGATTTTTTGGAATCCAGAAAAAAAGCTAATCTAAAATACACAGAACTGATGAGGCTGAATTTTAGTCATCTCCATTAGGATTTGGTCAAGACTCAGGATTTTAGTGTCATGGTCTTGTCAAAATTGAGGTAAAACAAGTATATACAAAAACTGAGGAAGGGAAAAGTTTAAATCTTTCGTTAGAGAAAGAAAGATACTTTGGGGCTGGCCCAGTGGTGTAGCGGGTAAGTTCATGTGCTCTGCTTTGGCAGCCTGGGCTTCATGGGTTCTGATCCCGGCGCGAACCTACACATCGCTCGTCAAGCCATGCTGAGGCGGCATCTCACATACAAAAAATAGAGGAAGATTAGCACAGGTGTTAGCTCAGGGACAATCTTCCTCAAGCAAAAAGAGGAAAGTTGGCAACAGATATTAGCTCAGGGCCAATCTTCCTCACTGACACACACAAAAGACACTTAAAACTGTGCAAGGCCTCAATACTGGACAGAGGGGTGGAGTATGTTGGGAATAGGAATACACGTGAAGTAACCAACACAGAACTTCCCACATCTGCATTTTCCTCCGAGGACTTCTATTCAGTAATAAACCAGGCATTCTATTCTACTCTACTCTATTCTATTCTATTCTATTCTATTCTATTCTATTCTATTCTACTCTATTCTATTCTATTCTACCGTCTCCAGGTCAACAAAGGCTGAAGTTGCAATTGCAAATTCATTTTCCTAAGGAGTAGTGTCATTCATAGCACCACTGTTCTATAAGGAAAGAAACTAAAAAGTAACATGCTAATTTTAACCTTCTAAATTATAGTTAAAAAGAAAGAAACAGAAAAAGTGGCTGAAACTTTAATGCCATATGGAAAAGAGAGCAAATAACAAAGAAAAATTGATTTCTGGTTTTGGATGGGTAATGAAAACAATTGGAGAGGAGAGGAAATAACCTTCTACAGTTGGTGGCTGTTTTCCTTGAAGTAACCATGTCTTAAGGTCTAAAATCGACCTTGGAGAAGGTGGCTGATTCTCAGATACTCCATTGGTTATGGGCAAACGCTTAGTATAAACTGACTAACAAAAAGTTGCCATTATTTTTCCCCATCAAATTAAAGATGGTTGTAAAGGTGAACTTTGTTTTTTACCATGTGTGACATGAACAGGGGTGTGTCTCATCTACCCTTAAGTCAGATCACTGTGATAGAATGCACTGGTAGACGTCATGCTGCATTATGTATTTAAAGAGATACCACCTCTTTTTCATTTGGCTGGAAGACGGTGATCAGCAAATGCTCTCCTGATACTCACAGGAGGGAGGAAAATGGGAGGTCAAATGCTTCTCATCCCCTACAAGTAACTGTCTGCAAAAGTACGGGTCTGTCAGGATTCCAGAAGAGAGCGAACATCTCACAGCTGGTGAAACACTGCTTCTTCAACTCTGATGTCTGCATCTTATCACAGTGTGCAAATTATTTAGCAATTGCCACATTATTTATAGGTATGAATTACATAAATTAATCTCATAAATAATTCATTTGGGGGCTGTGAACTAACAGTGTACCATGGTAAAATAAAAATCTATTTTTGCAAAGCTGATATTGATTGTCATTGTTAGATTCGATTTTTTTTCAAACAATAATTTTAGAACACTGCATGTGGCTTTTTAAGGTTTAGAACCAAGATCGTGCAGAGACAGATAAGAATACAAGGATCCTGATAATCCATTGGAATATGGAGAGAATTGAGGCAAATATGTGGGGATTTCTGGTGTGAATTGTCCAGACAATTGCATAACTTTTCCAATTCACTTTGGGTGTATAGATAGAGACACCCATAATAAGTAGAAATCTTTGAATGTGGACAAATTAAGAAATGTCTTTTTTTATAATGAGAGCTCTGAAATACGCAGACTCAGAAGTAGAAATCCTCTGATAGGGAAGATAGTAGGGCTTGTCCTGAGAGAGCGGCAGGCTGTTAAAGTAGTTCACCAATCAAAAAACAAGTCTGACTCAGGTACCCCATAACTCATTTTAAAACTTGAAAAAGAAGCAAAAATCTCACTTCCCCACAAGAAGACATAAGAACGTTACTGTGGACCTAAGAGAAAGACAGTCACAAGTTTGTTTGCTGGTAGATTCCTAGGGAGCTGAACACAAAAATCCAATAAATAATTAGCTCTCCTGTGACAGGCTTCTGAATTACTGTGATACATTAATTGGACAAAATTAGCATGAATTAAGGCAAATAAGTATAACATGTAATTTATTACTTACTAAGCATGGTGCTGCAGTGAAAGCTTCGGATTTCCCTTAAGATTGCTTTAACAGCTATAATGCATTCCTTAATTTACTCTGTGGAAAATCAATTTTTTCAGAGTTCATTAAGCACCAATATGTTACAATGCAACTCTCTAGAGCATAGAGCTTCAATACATTATGCAAATCCACGCTGGTGTGGTACCAATATGTAAATAGCAGTAATAGTACTGTTAGCCTACTATTGATAAGTCTGACTAGAATGAGAACACCTAGAACTTTTTGAATCTGTTGACGTGTGTGTGTTTGGGCTGTTACATGGTGTCCTTTTCTGACCACAGTGCCAACATTTCTTGCAAGATGAATCGAAACTTTTGTCAATGGCAGTAATAGCATCATTTCTTTTTAATCCCATGTCTTCTTGTCTATGCCAAACAACAAATCAACAAGTGCTTAGTAAGTATATACTATTGGCCCGGTGAAATCATTTTTAAATTGATTCTATATGCCTCATATACCTCATTTGAGCCAGAGAAATAATTTAGGCCATCAAAACCACAATTCCCTGGAAATATATCTTAATTCTCCATTTCACTTGGCATTAGTCTACGTAGGCTATATTATTAACAACAACAAAAAATGCAACACATGATTTGACTGAAAATGAATCTGTAAAATGCAGCGTGTTCAAGAAAAATAGAATCTAAAGCAATTTGATTAGCTCTAAAACTTGATGGAAAGGATGATTATTATAAAAAATGAATATCCATTATATCCGGTTTTTCAAGGGTTGGTAATTTTAGTGCCCCATAGATAGCAATTCTATGACTTTTTTTCCCAAAAACTTTTTTCGCTTTTAATTTGTAATTAATTTTCCACTATTTATTTCCCTGGGTTATTTATAGCACTAAGAAATCAGTTTAATCTCAATGTTCAGTAAAAGGATGCTACGGACTGAATTATGTCCTCCCAAAATTTGTATGTTGAAGCTCTAACCCTAAAAGTGACGGTATTCGGAGATAGGGCCTTAGGGGGGTGATTAAGTTGAGATGAGGTCATGATGGTGGGGCCTTCATGATACAGTTAGTGCCCTTATAAGAAGAGACACCAGACAGCTTGCTGGTTCTCTCTCTATCCATCATGGCAGGACGCAGCGAGAGGTGGCCATCTACAGGCCAGAAAAAGAGCTTTCACCAGAACCCAATCATGCTGGCACCTTGGTCTCAGACTTCCAGCCTCCAGAGCTGGGATAAATCAATTTCTGAATTTGAAGCCACCCAGTCAATAGTATTTTGTTAAGGCAACCTGAGCTGACTAAGACATAGAATAACAGTTGGAACAATCTAAAATTATCCAATTTGGTGGATTACATAAATAACCTGTGTTAATTTTAAAAAATATTACAGAAAGTACGATTCCTTTGGTTTTTTTGTCTGGAAGATTGGTTGGAAAATAGCATACATAGAAAATCCTCATGGACGACATAAATCTAGAAGTTGTCTATGACTGACTCTTTGGTTTTTTGTAATGAACTTGCATTGTTATTATCAGAGTCAAATATTTAAACAAGAAGGAACTCTAGAAGACCACACGGAGTTTTTTCCTGCTGAATTTATTTCTCCCTCCTCCCCTGCTCACTTGCTTCCAGCCACACTGTCCGTGCTCTTTTCTGGTACATAGCACTCAGACTCATACATTGAGGCCTTTCTACTTGCTGTTCTCTATGCCTAGGGCTCTCCGCCTCCAGAGAGACTCTTGCCACCTCTGTCACCTCAATTAAATGTCACTGCAGTCGGGCCTACCTGTCCCCCATATATGATATTGCATGTAACTCCTGCCTTCTGCACTCCCGTTTCCTTAACCTGCTTACTTTTTTCTCATAACCAAACCATTACTATGCTATATAATTTACTTATTATTACCTTTGTTTGTTTATTGTCTGTTTCTGTTCACAAGAATATAAACTCTATGAAGGCAGCGATCTCTGCTTGTTTTATTCACCGGTTTGTCTCGAATGTCTAGAAAGTAACTGGCACATAGTCAATGCTTGATAGATATTTTTTTCTGAAAGAATAAGTACATTTTAGCCAAATAGGCTGACTCTGGTTGTTCGGTTATATGTGTGTGTATGTGTATATGTGTACTCAGGGAGAAAAGATATTTAATTTGCACCAAATCAGTAAAATGGGAAAAATAATACTTTCCTTATAGAGTTGTTATGAAGATCAACTTACTTAAGACATGCAAAGTGTTTAGTACAGAATGTGGAGCTTAATAAGCATTCAGTAAATGTCATTTCATTTTATTCACCAGCTGGTGGCTTGTTGTTGGAAGTAGGCTCTTTAGTGTTACACAAATTATGTTTTATTTCACCCGTATCATGTATGCTGTCTTTAGGTTTTTCTCTATTTAATGCCTTTTTGTGGACATTTAAGTTGTCCCAACTTTTCACTAATATAAATATTTATACTATTTTTTCCCTGTTATTTTTTCATATGCTCTTTTCCTTCATAGTGCTTAAGAACATGTAATTATATATTTATTAAAATGTGATTTTTCTTAATGTCTGTGTCGTAGTGCAGTATAATTTCAGTGAAGGCAGGTACCCATGTAATTTGGTCATCTTTTATACTTGGAGCCTGGCAGTGTGCTTGGCACATAGTGGGTAATATCTATGAAATGAAAGAAACACTAAAGACCTAAAAATAAATTAGAAAACATAGGTGGTAAGCTCCTCGACATTGGTCTTGGTGATTTTTTGGGGTTTGACATCAAAAGCAAAGGGAACAAAAGCAGAAATAAACAAGTGGGACTATATCAAACTAAAAAGCTTCTGCACAGCAAAGGGAATCATCAACAAAATCAAAAGGCAACCTACCAAATGAAAGAAGCTATTTGCAAATCATATATCTGATAAGGGGTTAATATCCAACATATATGAAGAACTCATAGAACTCAATAGCAAAAAAAGCAAACAATCGAATTTAAAAATAGGCAGAGGATCTAAACAGAAATTTTTCCAAAGAAGACACATAGCTGGCCAAGTCCATGAAAAGACGTTCAGCATCACTAATCATCAGGGAAATGCAAGTCAAAACCAAAATGAGATATCACCTGACACCTGCTAGAATGGCTATATCAAAAAGACAAGAAATAGCAAATTTTGGCTAGAATGTGGAGAAAAAGGAACACTTATGTACTATTGCTGGGAGTGTAAATTGGTTCAGGCACTATGGAAAGCAATATGAAGCTTCCACAAATAGAACTGAAACAGATCCAGCTATTCCACAGCTCGGTATTTATCCAAGGAAAACTAAAACACTAACTTGAAAATATATCTGCTCCCCCATGTTCATTTCACATTATTTACAATAGCCAAGATATGGAAACAACCTAAAAGTGTACATCAGTGGGTGAGTGGATAAATAAAATGTGGTCTATATATACATATACGTATACATATATATATATATGATATATACATACAAGGGAATGTTATTTAGCTATAATAAAGAAGAAAATCTTGCCATTTGAGACAACATGGATAGACCTGGAGGGCATTATGCTAAATGAAATAGTTAGACAGAGAAAGACAAATATCACCTCATCTCACTTATATGTGGAATCTAAAACAAAACTGAGCTCATAAATTCAGAAAACAGATTGGCAGTTGCTAGAAGTGGTGGGGGTGGGGGGCAAAATGGGTGAAGGGGGTCAAAAAAGTTCCAGTTATAAAATGAATAAGTCCCTGGGGATATAGTGTACAGCATGGTGACTATAGTTAATAATACTGTATTACATATTTGAAAGTTTCTAAGAGCGTAGATCCTAAAAGTTCTCATCACAAGAAAAAATTTTTATAACTATGCATAGTGACAGATGTTAACCAGACTTATTGTGGTGATCATTTCACAATATATATAAATATCAAATCATTTATATCGTATACCTGAAACTAATATGTTATATGTCAATTAAAAAATTTATAAAGCAAAGGTGAAGAAAAAATCCAGATCTAAAAAACAGAGAAAATTGCTTAAAGATTCTTAAAAGGTTGCAAAATGCTTTCATGGTATACCAATATGATCAATAGTCTCATCACATTATTGTTTTTTGCAAACCAGCTACTCCACTAAAGGGTGGTATGGACTTCCTTGTTTTTGGGGAATCTGCTTTCAGCCAATTTGTCTGAGATAAAAAGACTCAAATTCTGTATAGTTGATTGGATCAGCAGCAGTATTTTCCACACTGTAAAACACTACTTGATTGTGTATCGATAGCTGCTTAATTGTACACAAATTGGTCATCATGATAGCCGGCAAAAAAGAAGGTTTTGGGGGAAAAAAGTCCTGGACCTTTCCTTACCTAATGTGATAAATAGTACCCCCCCGCCCCTAACCCCCACCCCCCCAGTTTTAGTAAATAAGTCTTGACTGAGGCAGCGGCTGGGGGTGAGGTATCTCATCCTTTAACTAATGGAACAATTGAGTTGAGGACTTCAAAATTTTTGCATTTCTCAGCTAAAAAGAGTTCGTTAGTGTATGCTGCAATTTTACCTAGAAATGAGGCTACTTTGGGGGCAAGTGAAATTTTGATTATTCGGCGCTTATGTAGTTTGCATTTTATTGATTTTTAAAAGATAAAAATGACGGGAATGATGTGGAGAGTAAAACTGATGAGAATTGGAAGAAAAAATTTAACTCATAACTCCAAAAAAATTGAAAAAGGGGAAACACTACTAAACTTAGTATAAGTAAAAACAAAAAATAATTACTGCTAAATTCCATATAATGTAATTGCCATGAATAAATCACTAGAATATTATCTCAGTGAATAGTAGACATCATGTTTTCATCACTGAATTCTTGGTACCTACAGCAGAATGAAGGAGAGGTGGGTCAGGAAGCTGGCTGGAGAACTAGTCTTTAAGGTATCTTGAAAGATTATTGGGGAGTCAAAATATTTCTGGAAACATACCAGAATGGTTGAAATGGTGTTTCCATACTTCCTCTCAGGGAGAATATTGTATGAGGCAGAAAGAAGTATTTGTTATGGATGGGATGGGGCAATAAAACATGGTGGACTTAGGCAGTGGGTGTAGTTCTCTTGGGACTTTGGTTTTGTTGGATGGAGCGTCTATCAATGGGACCAAACTGACTCACCTGAGCTAAGAGGAGGTCCTGAGCTCCATTTCAGTCTAACTATCCAGAGCGATGGTCCCTTTCCTCTTTCCCTCATGAAATTCTCAGCCTCTACTCTAAATACACAGTGAACAAATATTTAAAGAGCATCTCTTTTAAAGGACACCCTAGTGGTCATGACTTGCTCCATTATTCCACTGTTTCCATAGATCTTTTGTCCCCACTATACGTAAACAGATGTTTTCTGGTATAGTCACCATCATAGTGGGATGACAGGAACTTTTCAGTTCAGCTGGGAAGAAATCAGGTGTTAAGGAGGCTGGGGGAAATTATATTTGCTTGTGAAAGGTTTGATTCTATGACTTCATGACTTTATATGGACATAGATTATGCAGGAGTATCCTGACACCTCTAGAATGTTTTGATCACAGCTAGTTAAATTTTGGCAGTAAGAGCTCATAAATATTTATTTTACAGTGTGGGTTTTGTGAATGTTTGATAAACAAATATGATGGTAAGGTCAACAAAGCATGACTCAAAAAGTATTTGTAGGACAGACTGTTATGATATATTGTATCAGATCTCTGATTTATAAGGAGTAGCTAGAAATGAATTTACGTGATAAAATACAGCATTTACTGCCTGCAGAGTGTATAAAATACTAACCCAATCTGTACTGCAGAAGTTTATGTGATTTTTTATTACAGGTACTTTGGTTGTTTCCATCTGCCTCATAGTTATTTTTTAGGGTCCTTGTAATATTCATTTTAAAAATTAATACGCTCAGATCAGATTAAAATCTAAGTATCTGGTAAATAACATATATATCCTGAAAGATTACAGTGTAAATGAGAACGTTTTCATAAGAACATGATAGCTACGAAATCTTTTTATGATTTCTCATCTAAGTGGTGCTATTAGAATGAAAGCTTTTAAAGATGCCTAATTTCTCACTTTCTAAGCAAATTTTTTCTTTTTGTATAACTATGTGTTCTGAAAGTGCTTTGAATAATAGAATCTTTTGGTCTGAGATTAATAACCACATCTGCTGTTTGTTTACTTACATATTTAATGATAATAAAGACATATTTGTACAGCAATTTTAATGTTGCGCTTTCACATCCATTATGACATACTGTGCTTCCAACAGCCATATGGATAAATCACTTCCTAGTTAGGATCACTCTATATAGGTTTTTTACAAAATATAAACATTGAGTCAAATGTCTGTATTCAAATCCAATCTTTACTTTCCACTGTAAAGAAGATATATTTGAATACCTAACATTTATTGAGCACTTACAACTGCCAGCCATTGTGCTTTACTTAGTTTGTTCAATTTTATCCTCACAATGACCCCTGGCATGGGCACCTTTACTGTTTTTTCTTTGTAAATTAGGAAACTGAGGCTTAAAGAGATTAAGTAATTTGCCCAAGGTTACACAGCTTGTAAATGACAGAGCTAGTAACGGAACTCTGGCCTGACTGAACCCAAAGCCTGATTTTAATCACAACACTAGATTTTTTTTTTCTTCTTTACCTCCCCAAATCCCCCGTGGTACACAGTTGTATATCTTAGTTGCAGGTCCTTCTAGTTGTGGCATATGGGATGCCGCCTCAGTGTGGCCTGACGAGCGGTGCCATGTCCGCGCCCAGGATCCGAACCAGTGAAACCCTGGGCCGCTGCAGCATAGCGCGCGAACTTAACCACTTGGCCACGGGGCTGGCCCCACAACACTAGATATTAATAATAAACACTTAATATTAACCAAACACTTAGATATTAACTAAACACTTAATATTTAGTTCTTTTCTTATAACCATCACTTCCCTTTGCAAGAAGATTTGCTACAGAGTTTTGTCATCATCTCCATTTTAATACTACTCAAATAGAAAAACAAAGCCCTAAAAAGAAAATTTCCAATTTCTCTGTCTTAATGTTACTGATTTCCCCTCATCCCAGGGATTATATTTGGTTCTAAATGAGAGAGGTTGGATTCAGAAGTGTCTGTCCAAAGTGTGACAAGAGAGTGGAGTCCTAGAGTAAACTGAATAAGGCAGCCCAAGGAAGCATAGCAAGAGGGAGACATTCAAAGATGGTGGGTAAAGAGGCATGAAGACAGAGCTGACTGTCAAGTCAAGACTGGAGGAAAGCTATGGGAGGAGGGCTTGGATGAGCAATTTAGATCTAAGGAGACTGTAGCAAACTTGGAGAGGAAAGAAGATATGCAGAGATTAACAAACATAACCAGGTCCTATCCTGTGCTAGGAACTTTGCACATGTGTCTTGTGTGACTCACCCAATAACGTTGTTAGGTAAGAATAAGCATCCTCACTTTATAAAGATGGAATAGGCTCAGAGAACCAAAGAAATTACAGATAGTAAGTGGTGTTACATTTAGGCCAATGACTGGTAGAGTCTACAACCCCTTCCTTTTCCACTGCCCTGAACATAAGACAATACCAGTTTTCCTTTTATGTAGTGCCTGAAATTAACGAGTAAGTATGTGACTGCGTACAGGAACCACATAGGACCAGACATTAATACAGTTAGATCAGCAATGGTTTAAAAGTTTTCATGCCTTTAAAATTTCAGGAATTTTGACTGCCATGTAATATTAATCAAAATTGTTTGTACATCTAGACAGACTCATAACTAAAAACTTCATAGTTTTACTAGAATTCTTTTCTTCATCTCTCACATTCAGTTGGAAACCAAATTACATGAGCCTACTTCTAAAATGGCTTTTTAAATGTTATATTCCTTTTCATTCCCAAATCTAATACTCTGGGAAATGTCATCCTCATCTCTCACCTAGACTGTCAGATGCCTGCTAACAGGGTATCTGAGCGCCAATATTTCTTTACCCACTCTCTCTTCCTAACTGCCACTCTAGTTATTAATAACTATCCATGACTCCCTCTTACTTACAGAATACTTCCAAATACCACAGTGTGGCAATTAAGGCCTTTCACAATCCACCCCTAATCTATTTTACCAGCCTCACGTTTCCCTACTTTGTTCATAAACAGTAATGCATCAGTTCACCTGGATTTATGTACTATCAAGAGCTTTGAAATTCTGAGATTGTTACCCCATTTGCAAGCTAACAAGTTTACCTGCAGTAGTTTCATGAATTTTATCAAAAGACAAGTCTCTGTCTTCCTGTAAGGTTAAGGGGAATAATGATCAAATCACGGAAATAGCAGTGTGGTGAGGAATGGTAGACCCAGCAGTCAGTTAAATATAGACTCTTGCAACAGTTTGGGACACCTGTACCAGGGTCAGAGACAAAGGACTGTATTACTCACAGCAAAAGCAGTGGACAGAACATCAGTATTTTTTTTTGCATTGGTTTCCAAAGTGCCAATTCCCACATAGTGACTTACAGGATAAGGTGACACCTGCACATGCAGTGGGTTGCACTACAGAAGAAAAACTCTTAGCTTAGGGTAATTAGTATTTTCTAATGGACAGTAGGCATAGCAGTTTTTGCTCTGGAGGGAGACGTTAATCTCTATTTTACTGGAAAATAATGTGCCTGCCTTTTGATCTGGAGAGAGATACCATACGTGTCTTATTTTCCTGTAAGGTTAAGGGGAATAATGATCAAATCACGGAAATAGCAGTGTGGTGAGGAATGGTAGACCCAGCAGTCAGTTAAATATAGACTTTTGCAACAGTTTGGGACACCTGTACCAGGGTGTTTTTGTTCATAAGGAAGCTTCTAGGGTGGCTGACAAAACACAGGTCTTAATATCCTTGCCCCTCCACCAAAATTCTCTTTCATCCTCTATCTTCTCATCACCACCCAAGTGCCAATGTTGTTGCTCTCCTTCTCTTGCCACAAAATCACTGTGTCCCATACCTGTAGCTATAATGCCATCTTTTTTCCAATTATCTCCTATTTTCATCCATAACTTTCATCTGGAAACATCAAATACAAGAAGGATAAGTACATTTTTATAAACTTACAGAGACACATTATGCCACCCACTGTAGGGGACTTGTGAGTAGTATGCTTAAACAAGTATTCAGTATGCTTATAATCTAGGATCATATAAGCCCAATAAAAGATTCCAGATGACTTAACTGCAATTAAGTTTGGGTTCTGTAGGCCCCCTTTTAACCAGGCTGATGCCCAGAGTTTATAGCAATCAGCCTGCCTGAGGTTACTGTTAAGGGAAAGAAAGATGCATCGTTTCCAGGAATGGTGAGGGCAGAATGCCAAGTTTTCAAAATAGATTCTCCTAGCTTTTTGACCTGCTCATTGCCCATGAAGCAGTCAAGAGAAAAGGATCCCTTTGTGAGACAACCACTTTCAGGGACCAACTAACTGCCTTGCTAACATTGTGGACCAGGACTAAAGTCCTGGTCCACAAGAAGGTAGAGTCAGAAATATTTTTGACTTGACATTTGAGGAAGCCTTTCCAATGCTCAATAATATGAGATACTGTGGACGTATGGAAGGTCTACCTAATACCTGGAATATAAGGCTACTGCTGAGTGACTTTTCCAACAAGAGGTAAAGCACCGTGCAAACATATTATGACACAGATAATTTCAAGGACTATAATGGTAGAGCAAGAGTTAATTGATCTAACAAGCACATAAACACTGTTTCTTAAAAAGTGTCAGCAATGGTGAGGCATCACCAGTAGCCCCAAAAGTGAGATCAAATTTCTGATGGAGTTAATTCACTAGGAGTGAGAGGGAGCAATGCCCCCTTGCAATGTGTCCTCTTTCACTGTGAGAGAACCAGGTCAGCTTTTGGCAGGAGCCACAATCTGGCATGTGGTGGGAGTGTTTGCGTCTGAACTGAAAGTCTTTTACTTTATGCTTGGTCTGTGACTGTGGATGTTTCCATTTCCATTAAGATGATGGATCCAGGGAGCAATGGTGGCAATCTAGGTGGTTCAGGCTCTAACGGCAGCTTGATTTCAGTTGGTCTTAGCAGAGAACTGGCGCTTCCCGTGGGCATCTACTACATGAGTGACCCAGAAGTTTTGATCAAAGGCCACGATTTGTTTCCACAGTTCACAACCTCAAAGAGGAAAGTCTTTAATCTGCTAGTCTGTAGTTTTCCAAGTAGCAGACCAAACACTGGCAGCAGCCCATGAGTCAGTAAAAATATAACAAGATTCGTCCAGGGAAGTAGCAATGAGAACAGCTTTGCATTGTGCCCACTGAGCAGAATGGCCAAATCTATTTTGGTTCTGCAATAGCTGGGGCTGAGTTGAGCAGCCACAGGAGCTCAGTGGACAAACATCAAGATTCAGGTTAGCTGAATTATCAGTGAGCCAGGCCCAGACATTTAGGGAGATCTCTGTGATCAAGGGCCCATTGAGACAGCAGCTTTGATGCAGGTGGCAGAGTAGGGGAGAAGTTTCTCTCAAAGGGAGAGCTGCCACTGTTTCATATAAAGCTGAGATGCTGTGGTCAGATAGACTCCGTTCTTGGCTACACCATTTCTATTTGACAAGGAAGGCCTGTTGGATCCTTCCCATCTTGTTAGTCATTGAACCTAAGCTGTCCCACCCCAAAACGGTAAAACCAGGCCAGAGAGTTACAAGGCCTCCTTGGGTCAGGTCTTCAGTTTCAATAGGAAGCTTGCAGTGAGTAATATCTGATTTTCAACAAGATATACCTGCTAGTCATGTCAGGGAGGTTGCCACCCTTTGCCAGAGGCTTTTATTGACTAAATCATCAGTCACAGAGGCTCAAAGCTCAAAAAGGTCGGGAGATCTGTGGGGCACCAAAGACGCCAGCTCTTCTCTATGTGCAGCTCTTCCTGATCAGAAGACTCCTCACTGGCATTTTTGGGATGAAAAAGCACCAGCATATAACATCTCAATTCCTACTATACATTCAGATGTAGAATAACAAAAACATTGAATTGGCCCAAATGGCCCCACCCATACTGTCATGCTTCCCCATACCTCCGTGAAGTCTGTCCAAATCTCATTAGCTTGCTAGACATGCAGAAAAGGAAGACCCATGGAAAACTTTTTCCTACCACCTACTATTTTCCAAAAGCACCATCTACCTTTGTGCTCTGTGCTATTGTTCATGCAATTCCTTCTGCCTGATATGTCCTTCTCATCTCTCTCCATCTTGCAAGTGTTGTCTCTTTTAGACCCCAGCTCAGGTGCAGCTCTCTTTATGAAAGCTTTGCTAACCACACCACTTAAGCTACCCATACCGCTTTCCCTTCAGTGTTCTCACGGCCCATTTCTGTTTTGGTAAGAATCCCACTGTGCTGTCGTTATTTGTTTATGTGTCTCTCCACCCAGCTAGCCTGTGAGGTTTTTTCTATCCTCACTGCCTGGTCTTGTGTTTGTTTACTGAGAACCTTCTGAGTGGTGGGGTGAGTATCATAAAATCAGTTGGCTCCTACTGGAGTAGCACCTGAGTTATTTTCCCCTACTTTTCAACCTCAAACAAAAATAAGTCTTGATTCTGTCTTGTTATCAAAATGAATTATATTTCCTTATCAATAAAAGCATAATAAAATAATACTAGAAAAACAAAGTTTAGGATTATAGATTAGATCGTTGCTATGATACCAAAAGTCACAGGATTCAAGTCGCTTTGCCTAAAATCAAACATGTTGCAAACCTCTTTGGCTAGAATTAGGTCTGATAGGCAGATTAACAATAACAGTACTATACAAGCATTCACTGAGCATTTACAATATTGTAAGTAGAATATGTTAGTGATCAGCTGAGATGGCTCTAGGGCCAGACTGAGTTTGTTTCCTGATTCTATGATTTATTTTTTACCTTAAAATTTTTTTCTGCTCTTTTCAAACAGGATCTCATGTAGAAATTTCTCCTTTACACACTTAATTGCTTTGGCTCTCTCATGGCCAAACACCCACTTGGTATTTGTACAGGCTCCAACGGCTGACATAACCTTCTCTTACTGATTCTATAGCATGGGAGGGACTCGCATCCACCCTTCCCTCAGGAAATCCTCAATTTTGAGCTGGAAAGAACTGTTGCTGAGCAGAACCACCAGAAAGTCAGCTCCCATCAGGAAACAGTAAAACTGTGCCTGCTGGTTACTTCTCAGTCCTTCATTTTGTAAGTACACTTTGGCTAAAATAAAAAAGGCTATACATCAAAAATTTGTGGCCATATGCCTAATTTCTTCTATCTTTACCTCTTTACTATACATTACTGTGGTTTAAAAATATATACAAATTCAAATGAATTTAGTTTTAAAACTTTTTATGGAAAGGTGACAGTAGAACAAAGTCAGAGATTTATCATAAATGAAACATCTCTATTTGCTATTGTCATAGATATGCAATATATTTTTATTCAAAAGTAGGTATGTATTTGTGAAATATAGCAAGGGCGTTTTAGTCTTAAAGGTAGGGAAGAAAGGAGACTTGAATGACCTCTCTATAGTCCTCTTCAACTGTTCCCCACTTTATTAAGGGGAGAGAAAGGAAAACATGTATAACTAGAGAAGGGAGCCTGGAATATTCACAACTTGTCAAAGATAACTGTAATTAAGATCAACAAAGTAGGTTTGTTTTATTCAGGCTTCATGTGTTCCTTTTTTTCCATTTAGGGTTATCGTCAAAGGACTGTTTGAATAGTTGTGAAAGTTCAAACTCTTACACCTTAAATAAATAAAACGTTGAAATTATTGGTTGGTAGACAATGGTTTTATGGAAAACTAATCTAACAAAAAATTGGCCCTGAGTGTAGAAATTTCCATCATCTTGAGCAATACACACAGAGGATCTGGGAGGGGTAGGGCAGGAAAGGGTGGGACTCTGACATCAACTGCTACAGAAAATATCTCCTTCTGATTTCCACAAGGGGTGCAAGGATCTGTTCAATGAATTTCTTTAAACATGCTTGTGAGGCCTCCCTGTGTGGGGGCCTAGCATTCCACTAATGCTCTTTGACATAACTAAGCCCTGTATATACTAGAGACTCAGCTTTTTTCTTTTCTGTCTTTCTTTTTTTTTCATTTTCTAAATCATATCCTTATCATTTCAAAGGTCAAGTTTATTTCCCATTAGAATAAAGAGGCTGTTGAGACAATGATGTCAACTTTCACAATATCCCTTTGCACAATATCCCTTTGCATAGTATTTCCAAATAATATGAGATTCACAAGAAAACCAAGCTAAAAATACATCTCTTTGTGGATAGGATGGGTTGCTGTCTAGTCTGACCTGTCATGTCTTCTTATGCAGCAGTAGCCCATAAGCCTAGTTACAAAGGGTTTCCATTACTCATAATATTGGCAGAACCATTGATGATGAGATTGGGTAATATTATCCAGAAAATTCATTGGTTGAATAACTGATCAGTGGAGGGTATTGCCTATAACTCCCTCTTTTTGCCACATGACACTTGATAGCTTGCTCCCTGGGGCTGACTCTCAGTGCTGAAAACACTGAGGTCAATAGCAGCCAGCCTCCTTGTCCCTAAGAGCCCATAAAGCTTTAAACATTTTGAATTGCTACTTAGACTTAGAAATAGTGATTTTCTACACACAAAATCTAAATTTGTGTCCTTTCCTGAAAATCTGGCACCAGGGCCTGTGAGACCCACACCACCACATAGGATGGAGCTGAGTAATATGTGCCTTTAGACGAGACATTCACTCATCCTTTCAAAGGAGGCCAACCTATCCTGCATATTTATTTACATGTCTTAACTAGCGCCCTGTAGGCATTTATTTGACACAATTGAAGGATATTATTTCATGACGTTACTATGTTTTTAAGAAAAATTTTATTGAAAAATTATATACAGAAATGTGCACTTATTTGTGTACACCTCACTGAAGTTTTACAAACTAAACACAGCCATGTAACTGGTATCAAAATTAAGAAACAGAATATTGTGAGCATCCAGAAACTCTTGTGTGCCCCTTCCATAACACTATGCTAATGTCTAACCAGCCCTGGTTTTGACCACATTTCTAGAATGTTTACTAAGTATTTAAATGTATTTTATTCATTTAATCCTTACAACAACAGTGGAAGGGAGGCAGGGCTGGGTCGTCAATCAGATAAAGAATACAACTTTATTTATTCAGTGCCATTGGTCATTGCCTTCATCGTGGCATTCCATAATGTGGGCAGTATATTTTGTGAATAACCTGAATAAAATCACTGAAAATCCTTCTATCTTACTGAAATAACTAAACCTGAGATAGTATACAACAGATGAGAAAATCTGACCCACTGAAAGTGCCTGTTATTTCAAGCAGTGGGAGACATTACTGTTGCCAAAATTCTCTTTCCCCTCAAGCCTTTACTCACGGTTCTTGTTTTGAGGGCTCCTGGGTGCTGCTCTGATTAGAAGTGAAGAATACAGTTGTTAGAACATTCGCTGCAGCTGTAGGCTTGGCTCTCAAAGTTCATATATTACTAGCATATTGCAACGCCTCTGAAAATACATAAAGCATTATCGCAATGCTTAGCATGAGCCTTGTAATTCTTCCATTTGGGGAATTTATTTTGATGGAAATAGCTCATTAGACCAGAAAATGCCTGTTTGTTTTCATTTCATTAAAAAAAAAAATCTGTGCATGTTTGCATAGCAGGCAGAGTTAAAAACCCAGTGTAGCAAAGGTTTTTTAGCAAAACAATAACAGAAAGGGGAATTTATATATAATATGCCATAATTTACTTGAATGTAATGAATGCATACAATTTTGCATCCTCAAGTATTAATTATAGAGGAATTTGTGGTAATTTATAATGCATTAGAAGATTATTTTTTGAGACCTTGGCCAAAGCCAATGGTAACGCTAGCTCTCATTTATAATAATGGAATAACTGCATTGAAACTTGACTTTTTATTCTAATTGTATAATTGAAAAATAACATTTAGCAAACCCCCAAACATGATGAACTCATTAAAAAGCTTTTTATTTGTTATTTTACAATATTTAAAATAATTACCTTGTTTTAAACAAAATTTTAGCCGTTATTTTCCTTAGTTCTTTATAGACTAACAAATACTAGTGGACTTGTTTCTTCAGTTATGTCACTTATATGTCCAAATAAACTGGAAATATATTGAATTATAGCACTCTGATGTTTAAGAAACTGTTCTAAGAAATTTTCTATAATTGTAAACTTACATGGTATTGTGTCTCCAGAATTAACAGGTTTTTTTTTTTTTTGCTTTTATGTAAAAGAAAACCAAAGTTTTCCAAGGTTGGTATAAGAAAACTGAATCAGTTGTTGAATAGGGGAAGATGAATTTCATTGTCTTTTTGGGGGGAATTTTGCCATATTTACCCCTACTCATAACTCTAACCATGATCCTAATTTTGCCCTGAGAAGCGAGCGTAGTGCTTCTCTGGCTATTCCATTTTGATTGTAGTCTTTACCTTCATAACCTGTATTGCAGCTGAAATAAGGCATCCAGACAGGACTTTATTAAAGAATAACAAAATGGAAATAAATTTAGAGAAGTACGTAAACTAGACTATTTGGATTACGGAAAAAGCTTAAATGTCATCTTGTATTTGATTATCAGGATACCATAGTTCTTTTTTAGGTCCCCACTTGTCTGTCCCTAAATGACAGAGGCCCTCTCTGACCACTGCCCCTTGGAAACGCCTCAAAAACATCTAGAAGCCTCAAAGTCAACAGGAAGATCCAGAGGCAGAAGCACAGTTGCCTCTTTTGTTTCTTTCACCTCTCCTGTCTAAAGACAAGAAATCACTCTCCTGTGAGCGAGTTACCGACAGGCCTCAGGAGAGACCTCATCTACCCATAGAAGCAGCTTTGGGCTTGCAGCCTCCACAGGAGAGCCATTTAATAATACCCCTGCTCCCCTTCACAATCACACACAAGGTGCACATATGCAGAAGAGGATACTTGTTTTGTGTTTCTAACCTGTGTGGAGAAACCCTTCATTTCTATCCCACAGTGAAATACCTGTATTCCTTGCTATCCTCTGGCAGAGAAGAGACAGATTTAGCCTTAGTGAGGGAAAAAATTTTTTTGCCCCATAAAAGGCTGATTAGCTAAAAATCTTGACAAAATATGTGTACAGCTATGCAACATAGTCAACTCTGGTCTCTTCCAGACCAAGGGATTTGATTTTTTGCCCCAACTTTTCCTTTCTCTGTTCCCTACCCTCTGGTGAGGGTGCTTCCTCCACCCTCCGCCCCATGATGGATGGGAGTTTTGCTGTGACCAGGTTTCTACTAGTTTTGTAGAGGAATGGTTCCTTAGATGAAGGAGCTCTGGTTCCTTAGATAAATGTAGTACATATTGATCAGGTCTCTTTTGATTGCAATTTACCGACACCCGATTTAACCAGATTAAGAAAGAGAAATTCATTGACTTACATAGCTGGGAAGAATAACAGGGTAGTTCACTCTTTTCAAAGAAGAATATTCAGTAAGGACTGAAAGCAGAGACCCAGTGCTACCTGGTCTAAGCTTGTTTCTGTTAGTCTCTCATTTGTGCAGCTCTCTGCTTGGTTGCATTCTATATATAGTCTTTGCCAGTTCTGCTGGTGAAAAAGAGTTTATTTGCCTCAGCATCCATTTACTTATTCTAGGACAGGACGGTTGGTTTAGCTTATGTCATGGCCTCTGGTCTCGGAACAATCACTATTGGATGTCAGCCCCAAAGACATAGGGTAAAGTCTGGGATCAGAAGACAACGGAGCAGGATGAGAAATTTTCCTGGCTGACCAAAAAAAAAAAAAACTATATATATATATAAAACATTTCACTTTATAGAGTATGTGTGAATCCTGTTCTATCTGCCTCTGTCAATGAGGGTTGAGGCCTGTTTCTTCTCAAGTTTACCCAAGTGCAAACACATTTACCCTGCATATACTCTCACATGAAGAAGGTGTATTCCTCATATGGCAACATTGCTTTGGCACCATTCCTTTTGAAATGAGATCTCTAGTATCATTTTATTAAAAGTGAATTTGTCTCATTGCTGGACTTAGTCATTTCAAATGGCTAGCACATTAGCTAAAAAGGCTTCTGTCTGTGCAAAGGTGGATGGATGCTTTTGTCTTAGTATTTTCTTTCTGAACCTCAAGCTTCTCTCCTGATGGTGGTAGTATGTGTATATTTCAGTTTTTCCCAGTTATGGTTACAAATGGACACCTAGTGACTGTGCACTTTTTTGAGAAAATAGAGGAAACTTGGTATCAAGATGTGTGTCTTTCAGAAGAGTTCACAGAACATTTGCAGAGAATGAGATGGAATGTCGTTTCAGAAAGCAAGACAAAAATTCGCTAGAATGGAAACTGAATATTTCTTAACCTGAAAATTAATCCCCACCCCTCAATCTTTCCCTAATACTTCAACCTCAGAAATTAATTGCTTAAAATAGCTAGTTTGGCAACACTATAGGAGCAAAGTACATGAATGAGAATTGTCAACAGACTGGCTATTTAGATTGGGGAGAAATGGAGAGAATAATTTATTTTGACTACCTTAATAATTGCTGTAGATAGTGACATGATTCATTGATGGTAGAAGTTAGTATCGAGTAGGAAGGTGGCTGAAATAAAGAGAATAGAAGTGCTATGACCCAGCTCACCTATGGGGCACAATTTATGCTATTTTGTCAGTTAACCTGGGTGAAAGGGATCTCCAGGTTATTTTCCCATTAAGGTCAAGCATCCAGGCTCAAGGGAGAGAATCTTCCCATGACAACTTCTTGCTGATAATCAAAGGAACACTTCTTGCTTCTTCTGTCATAGCCCTAGAGAGCTGTCACTATTTCCACATATTAGTTTTACTAAATCTCAATCTTCTGGAGGCCACTGATTAGCCCATTAGTGGAAGAAATGCCCACTAATTTCAAACATTACTTTAGAAAAGAAACAATTTAGGTAAAATAATTGACAGATAGTCAAAGAGCTGACAACTCTTTTGCTGAAAGCCAATTTGCCAAATGACCAATTTACCTAAAGTTAATTTGCTAAAAATCAACTTAGTGAATGACCTATTCTCCAAATTATCGAGGAATAAAAACAATTTTCGGTTTCACCACTGCTCCTACTTCTGACACTGCCTTTTATTACGATCTTTGCCCTGGTTGGGTCTTTGGTGGCAAAATAGCTACAAATTGTACAAAGGCCAGTTTCAAGGTATTTGTCTGACAGTCCATATGGTCTGTATCTTCCATTTTAGAGAAAAGGAAACTGAGATTTACAAAACTTTATTAACTTGCTTACGTAAGTGAGTTAAATTTCCATACTTGTCACAGGTTTCTCTGGGTCCAGAGCATTCACTACTGTTAACTACTGTGTTATGCTGATATTTCCTCATCTATAGAGTGTTTCATACTGTGACCATACCTGAGAAGAATTAGGGCAAAATAAGTTCTTAAGGACCAGAAGCTTTCAAGAGAAAGAAAGAAAGAAAGTACCAAATATTATCTAACGCTCTGTGGGGGAATGGCATATCTTGATTGATTAAACATTCTGTTTAAAATAATTACATATATTCCACACTGGTAGGGATATGTAAATATAATACCATAAAAATACATAATTCTACATCTATATGGAAAGAACGGAACTTTATTATTTATTTTAGTTTGATTCAAAAGATACTGCTGAGCTTGGAGTTATTGTTCCGGATCAGTAGGAGGCTGGATTCAAAGTTTACTTAGAACTAAGGTTCAACAAGTGTTTAAAACACTTAGAGGACAAAACTATATATTCATTTCACAAATCAGGTCACCTGTCAAAAAAAATTGCTACTAATAAAACTTTTGGGAACAACTCCTGGCAGCTGGGGTCGGGTAACCTTGCTTCGGAACAGTAGTAGCTCATTGACAGAGTGACATCTTCCAACAGGTGAAGGAGGTTGCTGTCCCTGCCCACATAGTAAGAGTCTCAGATATAGTTCAATGACCTGGGGTCAACAGTGACACTGAGGTTGAAGTGGTACAGATGTGACGTGCGGAGGCATCCGTGAACCCAGGCAAACTCATGTCATTTTTTCCCAGGAACTACAGTAAAGAAGAAGCAGTCTCTCTGTTCACATCCTCGCCTTTAATGCCTGCTCATTTGCATAGGTTATTCCCTCTTTAGGAAAAAGAGAAGATTCTAAAAACTGTCTTCCGGAATTTAGGTGGGAAACAGGACCACTGCACAATGCATTGCATGATGTATGCTGCACTTTGTGGTACCTTTGGATAAATTAGAAAATGGAGCTCCGTCAGGAAAAGGGGACAGGTACAGTTTGGCCAGACGAACCTGGGCAGGATCCAACTCTGCTGACGCCTTGCTGAGAGTCTTTGTGCAGTGAACAACTGCTCAACCATATGTCTTTCTTCCCCATGCAAAAATTGTGACCAACAGAAGAACCACACTAATTACAATTGAGTTTCCAAAAGACCACTCCTCAAGTCAATTTCATACGCTCATCAAATATTTTATAAAGTTCTAATTACTTTCTAATTTTAATTGCTTGTTGACTATTCTTTTTTCTTTCTTATTTATTTTAAGGTAAATAAATGTATTTTAAGGTAAGTTTTTTAAATAAATGACCCCTGCTCACTATGTGTGTATATATATATACACACACACACACATATATAACATGAAATAACGCTACAGATGTGTAAAATAGCACAGAAAAGGACTAAGAAGAACGGAAAGTCTCTTCCCAACCCCAATCCCATCTTCTAGAAACGGCCACTGCAGGACTAGGCTCTAGGGGGTTAAGTAACTAGCCCAAGCTCTACACACCAGAAAGCGAGGGTTTGACTCAAGGCCCTTGCACTCAGAGTTGCTCCCTAAAACTCTATCCTCCACTGTCTCTTAAGCACTTTCAATCTCTTCATTTTTTTTCTTTGGATTTTTCTCGGTTATTGCCACAGAAAAACCTCATTTCTCTTATTTTTATTCTCTCTTTCTTTTGCTGGTTGGGAATCCCATATGATCCCAGTCAAGTCAAGCAAGTACAAGAATAGAGCTAATGAAATATCTTTATTAAATAAAATGAAAGTTTTTCCTTTTCTAGTGAAATTAGACAATATCAGGAAGCAATGGCATCAACCTTAAAATATCTTGAATCCTCTTCAGAATCTGTAATGACATCTCCTACTTTCTTTTCCTCCTATAATTAAAAATTTAATTTAATTTACCTTAAGCAAGGGAAATTTCTTATTAAATTTTATTGTACCTCTTATTTTGCAAATGTATAGCAACTTTCACCTCACTTTGTATGAATGAACTTGAATACTGCTTCAGACTTCTTTCTTAAACACAAGTATCTCTTTGGAATCCATAAAGCACATCAAGTGTGGGATGGCGAAGGCAAAGGAGCTTTAGTTCTATGTAGTTGATTGACTTACTATAAGGAGTTTCATTGCACTGTAGTCAACATCAAATGCACTATAGGATTCTATTGCACTTCTTTCAATGCTTTCTCTGCATGTGCTCTCTCATGCTTTTGTGTATTTAATTTTCCTTATTGCATTTTGAAATTCACAAGAGTGGAACTTCTTTCTACTGCACGGCATGTCTGTTTATGATCTAGACTATGTTGGCTTATTTTTATACAAGTTTAACAAATATTAATAAATTGTATTACATAATTAGCCATCAGATGTGAAAAATTTCCCTGCTGCAGAGATATTTTTGATAAAGTGATATAACTCATGTTATGGACTTTACTTACGATGAGTATTTAGTAAGCTTTACTAATTTTATGCAAAAATTTTCAGAATGATAAATTTTGGCAGGAGGCTGGGGTAAAAGCTTCAGTCCAACCCTTAGCATTCTGCCCCTGATTCAGATCACTTCTAGCCTTTGTCTTTTTGTAGCATAATTGAGAAGAGGGGGAGGGGGATCAAGGAATCCTGTCTGTGGAGCTATGGCTCCTCCCTTCAGATAGCATGTGCTCTATGAACAATACAGTTTACTTTTCCACATATAAGCTGTACAGGAGGGAATGTTATTCATTATAATAATTGCTATGTTGTTTTCAGATTAAACGTGGACTTAACCTCAGTTATAATGTTTAAGTCCTGAATTTTTTAAAGCTTCTGTTTGTCCCTATAGGTTTCACTTTTTCTTTTTATACACTATATTTTATGTATTTATGAATTTTTTTTTAAAGATTTTTTTTTTTTCCTCAAAGCCCCCCCAGTACGTAGTTGTATATTCTTCGTGTGGGTCCTTCTAGTTGTGGCATGTGGGACACCGCCTCAGCGTGGTTTGATGAGCAGTGCCATGTCCGCGCCCAGGATTCGAACCAAAGAAACACTGGGCCGCCTGCAGCGGAGCGTGCGAACTTAACCACTCGGCCATGGGGCCAGCCCCTGTATTTATGAATTTTTAACTTGCATAAACAGTATGATACTTTAGATATCGTATTGTTTCCTTTTCTCTTTTTCTTAACAATGTGTTTAAGATCTATCCATGTTTGCTTTGCCTTTCCAGTTCGTTGTTTCTAAGCAAGGTATAACATTTTACAGTATGCATTCACTTTATTTTACTTATCTGTTCCATTAGTGGTGAACGTCTTATTTGATTCCAACTTTGCCGCCATCACTATCGTGACGTGTTCTTCTAAATGTCCCCTTGAGCAATTGTGTGAGAGATTCTCCAGGAACGTACTCTGGGGAGGGATTGCTGGGTCATTGTTTACACCACTCCGATTTTCATTAAGTACTGCCAGATTGTTCTTCAGAATGACTGTACCAGTTTTATTTCCACATTTCGGCTAACTCTTGGTATTACTCAACTTCCTAATTTTTACAAATCTAATGAATGTGAAGTGGTACTTTAATTTGCATTTTTTCCTAGTAATTAGTCAGGTTGAGCATTTTTACAAATACTTTAGCTGTTTATGTTCCCATCTGTGAATTCCTCTTTCTGTCCTTTGCTCGTTTTTTTTCTGTCAGGTTTCCTGTCTTGTCTTTTTCTGGGAGTTTCTTTTGGAGTGCAGATATTAATCCCTAATCAATTATTGTTGCTGAAAGGTCTTCAACCTCCCCCCAACCATTAGTCTATGGTAACAGGAATTCCAAATTTTGGTTTAGCCCTCACCTTGCTGACATTTTTAGGTCTTGATTAAGCAGCTCTTTTTTTTTTTTGAGCAAGATTAGCCCTGAGCTAACATCTGCTGCCAATCCTCCTCTTTTTGCTGAGGAAGACTGGCCCTGAGCTAACATCCGTGCCCATCTTCCTCTACTTTCTACATGGGACACCTGCCACAGCATGGCTTGCCAAGCAGTGCCATGTCTGCAACCGGAATCGGAACCAGTGAACCCCACGCCGCTGGGGTGGAATGTGCGAACTTAACCGCTGCTCCACTGGGCCGGCCCCTAAGCAGCCTTTTCTTACTCCAAAAACACAAAGATTTTCATTTGCAATTTCTTTTATTAGCTTTACGTCTTCTCCACTATTTTTTCACATGAAAATATTATTTTATTCAACTTCAGCAAACGCTACAGCCTTTCCTTGAAGTGAGCAATCTGAATACGTCCATGATGGGGTAACCGAGTTCAGCATTTGGGCAAAAAGTGTATCCTGGAGTGAACCAGTTTGTCATATTTAACATGAATTTAGGTTTAAAAAACTGAAATGTGAGGGAGATTTTAAAAAATATTTGCACTTTCTTTAAACACGAAGGAAAAAGTTACTAAAAGTGTTCATAATTCTTGATCTGTGCCAGGAGCCGGGGCGAAGAAGATGGTATTTAGTGCATTCAAACAGGTAACCTCAGAGGGAAGTTCTTCAGGCAAATGTTTGTGTTTGCTTGGATAACAGGAATCCATTACGGAGCAGAAGTTTCGGTGGATTCCCTGTTGTGTGAATAGCATTATTGTTTTCAAACATTTTCCATTCCTTTCGAGCCCCTTTCCATTTTGTGCTTTTCAAACAGTAATACAAATAACATTCCAGAGTTGTTGCAGTATTCAAGTTGTGACTTCATAGAATCTCTGAGCATTTCATTTTTTGCTCTACATTTTGACTTTTCGTGCATTTGTTGTCTCTTTCGGTTCTTAACCTAATTTATAAGTTGAGCCCTCTTCATCTCCATTTATTTATTTATTTATTTTTGCCTGAAATTTGTGTCAAAAGACTCAGAGGATACGGCCCCAGAGGAAACAACCTATTTCCCAATTTTAAAGATTTTATTTTTTCGTTTTTCTCCCCAAAGCCCCCCAGTACATAGTTGTATATTTCTCGTTGTGGGTTCTTCTAGTTGTGGTATGTGGGACGCTGCCTCAGCGTGGTCTGATGAGCAGTGCCATGTCCGCGCCCAGGATTCGAACCAACGAAACACTGGGCCGCCTGCAGTGGAGCGCGCGAACTTAACCACTCGGCCAAGGGGCCAGCCCCTATTTCCCAATTTTAGATGTTAATTCACTACTAAATTTCTTGGGTTCTTATTTATTTATTTTTTTGATGCTACATCTCACCTTGGAAGTGAGGTCTGAAAAGAACGTTTACCGTCCCGAAGAAAGGTCTGGAGAATGCATACATAGATGGGAAACTTGCACAGCTCATCTGACCTTTGTCTTCCGGGAAGTTCGATTCTCTGATGCACCTGCCATTCCTGATATAATCGGAGACCAGGGAGCAGAGCCCAGAGTGGGCAATAGGGTACTGCTGCAGCGACCTCCCCAGCCAGCTGTGCCATCACTCCTCATCTTCCAGCTGTGAGAGAGAAGCTCTGCCGCAGCTGCTCAGCACAGAGTGCTCGTGTCCTGACTGGCTCACGCAGGTGGCCTCTTTACTTGTCTGCTCTTTGAATTTTGCCTTTTGTAAGCATAGATGTGTGCTCAGATGTGAAACAGCTGTTCAAATGACATCTCGGGATGAAAAGCAACTTTTATTCAGTTATTAGGATAGAGCCTTTAGATTTCATTAGTCTAGTAAATATTTATGGCATCACTTAAACAAATCGTCCACTACTACCCTGGGTATTTTCTCAGTATGTTTACTGTTAGTAAACTTAAAAAGATTAATATCTTATAACTATTTTTATGTGTAAGTATACATATTTAATAACCCCCTCCTTCCTGGGCTGGTCCTATAACTAACTTATATAATTTAAGAGGTGTAGAAAGGCCATTCTGATCATAAATATTTCACCAGCTTGCTATGAAACCTGAAATTCCTCCCGGAAAGGCGCTCCTTTGGTTAAGGCATTCTTAACTAAATTCACATGCATGGATTGTCTGTCAGCATAGTCATCTTATTGCAACTCTGTTATAGAGAGCATCGTGCTGTGAACTAAGGATACAAATGGGCATAGGATAAGTAAGGGTCCTTGCCCCTGAGGGACTTACAGTCTGGAGAGGCAGAGTGCATATATTGAAGACAAAATAACAAGAAGAGAGTATCTGTGTAGATCATTACATCTCTCTGTGTAAATCATTACATCTGTGTAAGTCACCACGTTTACAGGAGTTCAGAAAAATCTCCAAGCGCTGGTCCTCAGAGAAGTGTTTTAGGATGACTAGGTGCTGGATCCTGACCCTGAAGGAAGGTAAGACTTACATAAAGAGGGAGAAGATAAAGAATATTCTAGACAAGCAACAAAGAAAGAGAAGTACAAAAGTTAATAACGTGCTGTGGAAACAGGGGACAGACCTGGGTAACTGGAATGGATGAGTTCATGTAAAAGAGGTTCGCAACAGTGAGAGGATGCTGTTGAAGACAACAGCATGCATAACAAGGTCAAGTGGACATTTCTTGTCATCCGTTTTAGATCTAACCTATGAAAAGACTGATTTTTTTAAATATACATAAACCAAAGAGAGTCATTCTACCGGTTATTTGAACCAGAGAAAGTATCATCAAAGCTGTGTGTTGATCACAACCGGGGCTCCTCCGAAGCAAAAATGAACACATCAAATCAGTCCTTGATTCACTGTCATCCTCTTTTCTAGGAACTCAGTTTATTTCTCTGACAACTTGTTGTACCTTCTATTGGAGATGGCCTGAATGCCTTTGAGATTTGCCCACTGTCTGCCCATCCATGGGGAATTTATCAGGAAGATTTGGGGAAAAATAAACCCACAACCCCTTGTATCCCTGCTGTCACCGGATGCTCTTAATTTGAAACCCTTTACTGTCTGGTACCTTCATCTCAGACTGCTCTGTGCTTCATCTTGCCCTGACTCTTCCACTGTACTCATCTCCCTGAACTTTTCACTATGCCATCTGAAGTATCAGCTACTCCTGTCTCCTCAAACCCTTCACGGAATGCTTCCTTTCCTTCCTGATCTTACTAGAGATCTGGAAGTCCCTACAGGTACAGTTTCCGTGGCTGCTCATAACACTGAGGTTACTCATTCCTTAATACCCCGCATGCCTTAGGGTAGGGTAAGCACCCTCCTCCCTTCCCAGTGTCCCTTTCAGATGTTTTTTTCCAGTCAAATAAAAGCTCTCATTCCTTTGAAACTCTTTATTTCCTTCTACCAACATATAGACTACCAATCAGTCAGGTGTTTAGACCCGGTTGAGTATTTTTCCTTCTGATCCAACTCCTTCCATCATCCTCAATAACTTTGATGTTCTCATTGATGTTCTAATCCAACATTTCAGCAATTTTCTCTTTGTCTTTCTTCCAGTGGCCTTTACCCCCAGTTTACTTCAGGTACTCAACCCTATGATCACACTTTGATCATTGGAATCACTTGTTATGCTTCCTTCTCCAAAATAACACATTGAAACTTTCCCCATATAATTACAACTCCCTGTCTTTCTAACTCTTCATCCAATTACCAGCACTCTTCTCAACCTTCATTCTCTTAGGGATATTGAGTCTCTTCACTGTTCTACTAATTTTCCATATGTCAGCTTATACTTCGCTTTCCTTTCTTCCCTATCCTGCTTGGATACCTTAGTCCTTTAGTTTAACCACACTATTGTCTATCTCCTCCGAATCCTTAACCCGTCATCCTTCTGTCTCCTCCACCAGGTAAAATTCTACACCTGGATCAATCCAGAAGTGTGCTTTCTTCATAACAGCACATTGATTGGTGAACTGTAGGAAACACACACGTACACATACATTCAACTGCATGGACTGCTGCTGCCAAAATCCATGATTTCTAACTTCAGTTGGTCATCAGTACTGTCCTGCATTTCTTCTAGTGTCCCTATTTAGCTTTTCTCTATTTCCCAAGGTGCCTATTTCAAATCTTCTCCATTAGCTTCTGACTTCTAAGCCCCCCTCCCCACTCTACAATCTCGTGTTTAGCAGATGACTTTGCTTCAAGCCTCACAGAAAAAAAGAAAAGGAACTCTCTTATTTTTCCTTCCCAAGCCAACAAACTTAACTGCATAAGCAACTATCATTTTCTCTTTATTTCCTGTTGTATCAGAAAAGACAGTACCTCTACTTGAGGATTACCCCTCCCATTGTGCTTTGAGTCCTATCATTTTATACGATGCTTCTGTTCAGATTATTAGTCTCTCATGTATCTTCAATCTCCAACCACCTCACCTGGTTACCATCAGTTCTCTCTTTAAAAGCCCTCCCAACCTCACATTCTTCTCTAACTATGGCTCCATCACTCTTCTTTTCCTCCCTGGCAGGATCCTCCATAGAGTTGTCGACACTCTATCCTGTATTCGCTTCCCCATCCACATCCTCTATCATCTCCGTTTCACTCCTACCAGAGTGTGATTCTGCTCTTTCACAAAGATAAGGTTGTTCATTCCAA
Organism: Equus caballus; assembly: GCF_041296265.1. Classification (NCBI taxonomy): domain Eukaryota; kingdom Metazoa; phylum Chordata; class Mammalia; order Perissodactyla; family Equidae; genus Equus; species Equus caballus. Next base: position 76,622,368 of record NC_091687.1, read on the forward strand.
AATACTTTTGTAAGACCTCACCTTCCTTGTCTTCTCTGCATCACTGACATTTCTGCCTTCTCCCTCTTTTCTGAAATAGTGCCCTCTTGTACTGCAATTCTCTTCATAACAGATTCACCATCGGATATGGGAACCCTTCAACTTGGCAACAAAATCCTCACCCATAAATCCACACTCAAGCTTACTCCTTCTCTCCTGTTGGAAAAGAAAAGGTGTTGCCTCCTGCCTGAGGCTAATCCTGTCCCCACCAGTCTGAATCCACTCAGCCAGAAATCCAGGCATCTTCCTTGACTTCTCCTCACTTATCCTTGACATAATCAGGCAACATGTCCCACGGATTCTGCCCCCTTACCATCTCTTGAATGTGCCCAGTGTCCTCATCCTCACTTAAGTCCTCTGGGTCAGTTTATTATTATCAGGTCCATGTTGGTATTTCACTAGCCTAATCGGAGGCCAATTTATTGCTAAGCTCATGAAGCTTTAACATTAGGATTTTACAGTTCCATGGGCCTTTGCAAATGCCTTAGTCTTAGAAGGTTGTATTCTTTGTCCTGTAGAGAACTTCCAAATTGCCTCAACTCCAGTACCTGTCATGCTTGGATCTGCCCCCACGCCCCACATATTCTGTTGTCTCTGGTATTGCACTCAACTTATCCATTCTCCACACTGCCAATGGTGTGATTGTTTGCAAATAAAAATCATATCATGCCACTTTCTTGCTTAAAAATCCTTCTGTACTTTCCTATTGCTTTTAGGTTTCAGGAAAAAATTCCTAAATATAGTTTTTAGGTCCATTCTGACCTAACCTCTGCTTTTCTGTCTAGTATCATCTTTCATTACACACGTTACATGTTTTTTGGGCATTCTTCCATTTGCACTGAGGTAAGCAGGGCAGGTTCTGTCTTTCCTTAAAGATGAGAAAAATAAAGTTCAGAGAGAGGGTAAATAATCTTCCTAAGTGTATGGAACAAATGACTTATGTGCTAAGATTTGGGCTGAGTTCCTCAGATTTCTTTTGCAATTTTTTCCCATTGTAACATGTGGCTTCTATATACCAATGTGCTCACTCTGAGACTACGCTGTGAAAAGAGAAGTCTTAGTGAGTAATTTTGGGGTCACATGTTAGTTGATAAGGTTTTCACAATTTGATTTATATGTAAACAAAATTATCATTTTTATGCGTAAAAACGAATCTTCTAATTATTACATTCTAGTTACTACAGTAATCTAAATTTTGATACTAATTCTTTGCAGACTCGTGTATTTTAGTGCATTTATCTCCTAAAGAGATGCATTTATAAAGGGGATGGTTCAAGCAGGAAGACTCCCGGTTCTGTGTGAGGCCATCCTAATTTCAGAATAGTGTACTGACCAAGATAGTCTAAAGCTTGCCTGACCTTTAACCAGGTTTCTTCCTGACCATGGCCCCTGACCTCTCTTTTTGTTTTTTTTTTTTTGAGGAAGATTAGCCCTGAGCTAACTACTGCCAATCCTCCTCTTTTTGCTGAGGAAGACTGGCCCTGAGCTAACATCCGTGCCCATCTTCCTCTACTTTATATGTGGGATGCCTACCACAGCTTGGCTTTTGCCAAGCAGTGCCATGTCCGCACCCGGGATCCGAACGGGTGAACCCCGGGCTGCTGAGAAGCGGAACGTGGGAACTTAACGGCTGTGCCACCAGGCCGGCGCCGACCTCTCTTTTCTTAGAGCATTTACTTTAAAAAAAAAAACAAACTTGCATTTGTAAATTTTTTCTCTCCCCCTTTGAGATGTAAATCTTCTCCCAGAAATATAATAATGCACTAATCTTGCATAAAGTCTTCCTTGCCATGTTTAATAAGTGTTCTGTATAATTTTTGTTTTATAGTGTTCACTTTTGAGAGTATTTATAAAAATATGAAGAAATATCTGTGGCCACAACAGAGATATTGATCTTGGTCCTTTTCATTTCATTTCATGTGTCAAAAAGATTTTATCTTAGGTATTTACTACTGGTACACAGAAAAAAAATTTTATGTATAATTCTCAAAGGTCGTCTACACTATTCCAGAACCTGTGGATTTGTTCAGACCCCACCTTTAAATGGATTCTGACATAATGTATCATTTTGGCTTATGCGCCTCTTTACCTTCTGTGTAGTATAGATTATTTTCTGGGTGACATTTTCCTTAGTATAAGAGCAGACAGCATTGTTTTCCTTGCTGATAGTGCCTTGAGTAATTTTATGACATGGTTTCATTTGTCTCCATAAAAGCAGGAGAATATTGAGAAGGCTGGAATATAAGGAGAGGCCGTTCGGCCCACCAGGCTCTTTTCCTTTTAATGCACCCTGGAGAACATTTAATTGCTTCTTGAATGACCCCCAAGGTCTTCCTAGAATGAGCTTGTTGTCTTCTTTGTGGAGGAGACCATCCCCATTTCATTCGAACTCATTGTGACTTAATTATAGGATACATATAATAAATTGGAGGCAATCAGTAATCCTTAATCAAACAGGGTAAATTTGTTTCACATGCAAGACACAATGGGCCCTTGTGAAATAGATGGCACACTTTCATTTACTGACGATACCCAGATTAATTAACTCACCTGATAGCTGTGGTTCCAATTTCCCAACTGCAACTCGAATCTATCTTACGCTTGCCCTTCTTTCTTCTTTCTTGTTATCATTCCATGAAACTGCTCTTTAATAGAATTTCAGATTCAAAGATTAACATTTCTCTGTACATATATTATGTTGTCATTATATAAAATAAAGCATATGTTTATGAACAACACATAGTATGTATTATACATAAATATGTATATACACATATACATATATTATATATATGCACAAACATGCAAATACATATTTGGTGGAAAAGACACTAGAATTTCTTTTGATATGGCATTTGTTTAGTTATAGCTCTATTACAAATCTGAGTTCAATGGGTCTGTATTGAGACTTTTACAGCAATTTCTTTTTTTCTTTCTTTCTTTCTTTCTTTCTTTCTCTCTCTTTTATTTTGGTGAAGAAGATTGGCCCTGAGCTAACATCTGTTGCCAATCTTCCTCTTTTTGTTTGAGGGAGATTGCCCCTGAGCTAACATCAGTGCCAATATTCCTCTATTTTGTACATGTGACACCACCACAGCATGGCTTGACAGGTGGCATGTAGGTCCACACCTGGGATCTGAACCTGCAAACCTTAGGCCGCCAAAGCAGAGCACACGAACTTAACCACTATGCCAACTGGCCAGCTGCTACAGTAATTTCCTCAAGCTTCCAGCAGTGCCTGATCACTTTCCAGAGCAGAAGCTTTAGCTGTTTAGTTTCCACTGGCTATTTTCCCTGAGAATTACTGAAAGAGATTTAATTGATTTATATTTCATTTATCTTGCAAAAAGTTGAGGTTTTTATTAAATTTAAGTGTCTGTTTAGTGCCTCTTATTGTGTATCCTGATCACTTTTAGTGACTCAGTGTAACATTTAATAACTATTAGTTTTCTTTTGGAGAGTTCTTAACCGGGAAACAAGAGTTCTTACAGCTACATAGATAATTAACTTGAAGCTTGTCTGTCTCCTGAGAAACATCAAATATGTAAATGAGGAACTTAAGCCTTAACAAGACATGGTAAGAAAATCACTAAAAGTTTTATCACATGAAAGCTAAAATCCGCAGTTAAAAAATATATCAATATGCTTTGAAGAACTAATATATGCTTTTTGCTTAGGATTTGTGAAATTTATGGGCTTTAAATTCTTTTTCAAAGCTGCAGGAGCTAGTCAGATCTGTTAACAAAAAGCAAAAGTACTTAATACAGAAACAAGGGCAGGAGCCACATTTAAATGCTTCACAATGCCCACCGTGTTAGTGGAGCTCAACAAATATTTAACAAATCTGTACCAAATTTTTCTGTTATATTTTACAAAATCCTCATTTACAATATCTAACATTGTTTTAATCTTTTAATCACAATGCCTTTCAGAGCAAACCGATACATGATATCTTTGGTCTGTTTTTATTACTAAAGACTTGAAAAAGAAGGAAGAGCCATTCATGTTTGATGTTTTAAACTGGTTAACCAATTCTCTTCATTTTTCTGTAGGTGCCTGTATTATATAATATTTCAAGGAAAATATGGAGGAAAAGATCTTTTAAATTTCTGTGCTTGTTTTTAATATGAAAAGAAAACATTCTGTCATTACAAAAGCTTTTAGTTACCCGTATAACATATTTTTTGTTACAATTGATGGATTATGTTTTCTTGAGACATAGTGGACCTAATGAATGGAATGGTTGAAATTGAGAAACTATTTACAAATTCACAAGAGAATTACTTTCTTGAAGAGTCGATAGGCTTTTTGACTTTTTGAAAAGGTAAATCATTTGAGGCTTTTTAAGACAATTTACTTGGCTCTCAGTGGATTGTGTACTTTTATTGGACTGTACTTTTAATTCTTTCCTCAAGTTTTCAGATTGTATGTTTGGTATTCTAGAGCCACAGAGAAATGACACTTCCCATAGGTACACAGCATGCCCTAACTCAGACGTGGCTGGATGCTCCTGTGGTTGGTACAGTGTCATGTATCCTGCGGGGGCAGGTATCTGTTTTGTGTTCACACACAGCCACAGCTGCAGTGGCTTCTCCCTCTGCAAGTCTGGGCCACATCCCCAGGCCTAACTGGGGCTAGAATCAGGATTAGTATGGAATGTGCATGATTTCCTTAAGGAAATTGTCTGACTCTTAAGTAAACACATTAAATAGCACCTGGTCAGGAATAAAGGGCGTTTGTGTGCTTGATCAATTCTCTTCAGCAGGAATTTAGTGAGTGCCTCCCATGTCAACTGTGGCAAATCTGATCAAAGGTAAAACGCCCAAGTAAGAAAGGGCAGCTTTGAGAAAAGGGCCACAATCATGTTTTCTTCACAATATTAATGCCAGATTCACTTCCTTTTTGCCCAACATGCTAGTTTGTTACAATGCGGCATGTTCCCCTACATCATAATATGTCTCAGTTTTCCAAGGGATGAGACATTACTGAGATTCTAGTCATAACATGAATACAATTTTTAATGACAATTAGGATTTTGTTCTTTAAGCCTGTTTCAAGGGTCTCATAAGCAGGATGCTCTGAAGAGCTCTGAGTGGCCCAAGGCCATGGATTGGTTATCACTGCAGTGCATGCTCTAAAACACTGCAGGGGGTGCAAGATGCCTCTCAGCTCACAGGAACTGTACAGACTCATAGGAGAGATAAAGTTCAAATGATGCATATTCACTAGCTTGTGTGGCATGGATTTGGTTCCCTCTTGACTTCCAACCTCTCCTATCGTCTTTTAGATCTCTTAAATTTATAGTCAAAACATCTTACATTGGTATTGTACTTGCCTGTTCATAAAGTTTTGTCATAATCATAATCTCACTTGATCTTTGCAGCAATGCTATCTCACTGACTGCTTCCTCTTTTGCCTCGTTAGAAGTCAATTTCTAAACTCATTAAACACATCTCCTAGAAGTAGGATGAGCCAGGTCATCCTAAAACAACAACAAAAACACAATGCTTTGGTAGAAAAAATAAGAGGACTGGTTCTGTGGTGAAGCAGCAGGTGTATGATGGTTGTATTTTGACCACATGAGTTGATCAAGAAAACTTGGATCATGCATGTATAGTCGATTTGTAAAGAGCTGGACCAGTTATCCTTTAATTCTTACTTCTTTGGATTTCCCTTGTCAGGACTATTCTAGAAAATGCATGGGGGAGTGGCTCACTCCATCTGAAGGGGAAAAAAATAAAGATTTGCCTGGCTTCCTATCTAATTCATTACTAAAATGTTCCTTTTAATCATATTAATGAGTTTAAATTTTGTTAGAAATATTTCCAATTAAAACTAAACAAGGGCTGTTTTTAGTTTAGATAGAAAAAGTAGTTCATGGTTCAACATTTGGCCTTTAAAAAGGTAATTTAATTTCGTTACTCTTCAAAGTAAAGGAAAGATTTCAAAGCTTTAAATTATTAGAAAACTTGGCTTTTGGGAATATAGTAAGAGGATTATTTTTGGTTAAATTACTGGGACCATCCTTAATAATTCATAATAGCTACATCATTCATGATTCAAGATTGCCTTAATTAGAGAGGATTTTATCTCATATCTTGCTTTTCTCTATTAGCACATACTACTGGTTCACAGTTTTCTCTTTGACACTATTGACATCATACTCATCTTTTCACATGCCAGATACATAGTTCTTATTTATACTTATATTTATGATGTTTAGATGTGACATATAAGATATAAAGGAAAAAGGTAATTTTTCCTGAAATCCATGTAAATGCTTTGTACGGGAGCAGAAATTGCTATCCCAAAATGTGTCTCTTTGGCTTGATTCTTTTTAAGAACAAAAGACTCAGGAAGAAATTTTGATCTTCCTCCCAACTGCCTAAAAGAATTTAAGATAGAAGGCCTGTTCCAGGAAGGAGCTATCACCATAGATAATTATAGTATAATATGAACTAGGTGTGGTAGTCTGGGAGGAACATAGCAAGGCCCATTTGATCCAAGTCCTCTCTTGGGTCCCATTGTCTATAGATGGCTCAGCAAAAATTTGTTTACTGAACATTTGCTTTTCCATCTCCATATGAATTGCCTTCTTACCCTTTGTAGTCCCAAAGCACTACACTCAACATCCTCTTTTGTCTTTAGCTGAAGATGGTATTTAAAGTGATGGCTTCAGCTATTTTGGCGAATTACTCAGTTTTCCTGGGTTTCTCCCATGTACATGTTTCATTAAATTTTGATTTTTCTCCTGTTACTCTGTCTCATGTTAACTTAATTCACAGACCAGCCAGAAAAACCTATAAAGGTAGAGGAAAATTTCTTCCTCCCCTACAGCATCAATTCTAGGATGTTTGAGGTCTTGATAATTTTAGTTTTATTTGGCTACCTAAAGAACAATATGCTTTGCAACTGTTTTCTTTGGTTAAAGAGATGCCTTAGAGAAAATCAGGAATTTGAGAAGAAATAAATTTTAGAATATTTCCAGGAAAGTTTAATTTGTTGGCTCTTTACTGAATTGTTTATAATTGCTAGACATATGGATAATTAGGGAATAAGTACTAACTCCATGCTTAAGAAAAATTATAACTGTCATTGGCTATCCTCAGTCTCTTTCCTTGTATTTGTTGCTCAGTGTAATCATCTGTGAAGATATTTGTATTTTGATAAATGGACAAATGAAATATATTGTCAAACTCCTTTTAACAGGATCAAATTTAACTGTGAAAAAGGTAAGTGCACCTATTCATGTGGTTGTAAATTATTTTATGACAGAGAAAAGAAAAGTGCTACAGATTTCAAATTTAAAATAGATTGCAAAACATTTAAAATGCAACAAAACATATTTTGACAAGCATCTGCTCACTGTTAGAGCAACCAAATTAACTATCAGGGAACACTTTTGTTTCAGATTCTAAAAATGGAATAAGGCAAACAGGAACTTAGTAATCAAGTATTGAACACATCTTTTCTTTGCTACAAAAAGCAAAGGCAACACTGTGTGATAGATGCAATCCTGTTTCTTTAGGTTGGATTCTCCTGGATGTTTTCTGTATACACTTAACGTTGTACATTAGTCAAATAGTATTTTTTAATGCTCCGTGATTTTATCTGGGAATTTGTTCAATGAGTTTGGTTTTAGAGCTTGTTTTGTGCGCAAACATACTATCTTTGATTTAATTTTTTCTGACACAGTGCCTACTGCACAGTAAAAAAAAAAAAGTGTAATTGTAGTTTTGTCCTTTATAGCACAGGACAAATAAATGTCAAAATCAAATGGTGGTGTCCCCCAAGGGAAAACACACTTCAGTGATGAAATATTCTTCCTCACTTTCCATTGCTATTCCTCTGAACACCCAGGTGAAGCCGCCTCAGGACCTAATCAAATGCCGCTAATTTGCATATAATAAAAATGCTGCCACGAGATTTCAGAATGTTACAAGGAAAAGTAGATAACATCTCTAAAATGGTAAATTATGAAGATATGTATACATCTTCTCTGAATCTACAGTTTATAAACACTCAGAAGAAGAGTTTGACAGGACCAAATCTGATATGAGCAACTGCTTATGTTGTTGATGTGTTAATTGTCAGTCTAATTCTCCGCTTAATAAAGACCCTTGGAAGTGGCACACTGCTATTTTCTATGTTCCTTGAAAATGCTGTGATATTGATAAAATGTCAGACTCCTTCTTGAGAATGACGATAACAATCAACTTTGCAAAGCAATCATTAAGGTAGCTTTAAAAAGATAGCTATGTGAGCAAACAGTTTTCCTGGGAATTATTTGTACTTACATTACAATAGTACTTTTGTTTTTCAAAAATAACAATTCACATAGTAAATGTAAGATTTTCTCACCAGAATCATTCCCACCCCAAATTATTTGAAAGAATACGTTTTTAAGTTATATGAATTATTTTTGGAGTAAATTCTTTGAACTTTAGGACCCTAGTTATTTAGATAATTCTGCAAATTTATCAGGTGGTTTTTAAAAACACAAACTCATTTTGCAATATTCTTTTCAAATCTATAGGGTGAAACTGAACCATTTTTTTTATTACAGTTAACATCAAATTCACAAATACAAAGTATTAAATTTCTGTTCCTTAATCCTAACATTATACACAGAATTTTGAAAAATGTCTTCCAGAAATTATAGAAACTACCTAGGCATTTGAAATGCTCAGTTCTGTTTTTTTTTTCATTATGAAAAGGCTAAGTCTTCTTTCTCGGAAATTGGAATACTCAACTGGTACAGGAATATAATGGAATTCTGGGATAATCTCATCTTATTCAGTATTGTAGAGAGATACTAATTATTATTGCATTTGGCATGGGGCACAGTAAATATTATTCCATTTTATGTAGCCACAATAAATATTATTGTTTTTAAGGACACAATAAATTATGGGAAATGATTTGTTGTTTGAAGCCCATATGGTCAGAAGGAAGAAGGCTTAACTGAAATATGAGGAGTTGAGGTTAGCCAGAAATTTCCTGTCTAGGTTAGAATTAGACAAGTGACTCAGGGTCATTTTGGAGTTTCTTATATTGGAGTTTTTGAAAGTACAATTGGCTCTCCTTTGCCAATGACGCTGTGTCTGGAGGGAGAAGAAGAGACTAGTGTTCAGCAGTGTGTCAGTGGACTTTCACATGACAGAGTTCGTGCTACAGGAGCTTAGCGCTCTGCAGTTCAAATCTTATCTTCTGTAAAGGGACAATTATGGAGAATAAGATACTGTGTGAAAGCAAAAATAACAATTACAACAAGAAGAAAGATGTGTCTCCGTCACCCAATAGTGAGATTACAAGGACTGTTAAATTATTTTCATTTCATGCAATCATTAGATCGCTCTTGTTCAGTCACAAGAAACAGAATTAATGTATGTGGCTAATGAAGCCTCTGTCTTTAACTGTTGTGTGGAGAGGAAGCAGAGAGAGAAAGGAGTAGAGCATGCTGAGAGATTTTAATTCTTTTTTTTCTTTTCTGCTTTATCTCCCCAAACCCTGCCCCCATACACAGTTGTATATCTTAGTTGCAGGTCCTTCTGGTTGTGGGATGTGGGACACCACCTCAACCTGGCCTGACGAGCAGTGCCATGTCCGCACCCAGGATCCGAACCCTGGGCCGCCGCAGCAGAGCGTGCGAACTTAATCACTCAACCACGGAGCCGGCCCCTTAATTCTTAAATTACAGGATTTGTTGGCAAAGACTATGCTCAGGGGCCTGATAGCCCACCAGAGCAGACTAGAGTCCCCAGTAGGTATGGATTATATCCAATTCCTATTTTTGTTCCCAGAGCCTGCACAGGGCCTTGTAGTACAGTAGGCACTCCATCGAATTGTGTTGATGAATGATTGAAGTAAACATCAATTGGTCAGTCTTTCTGATCTTTCTGAGTCTGAGTGCCCTTTGTTCAAGGATTGAAATAGCATTTTTATTTATTCAGCTACAGACAGAACTTGGTGTACACATGAATTTGAGGATCTCTTATGATGATCCTATAGACATCCTCTCTCCTGGATGGAAACTTTTCTCTCAGGCGGTCAGAAGCCAGACGGTCTTTATGTGGTCACCACCTCCTTTTCTCCTTTAACATATTGGCAGACATTGCACTGCAGTGTAACGGTAAAGGGGCATTCAGAACAGACCCATTACCTTTGCCTCCTTTCTCCACATGAAATGATGGAGTGTAGCTGCCAACACTGCTTGCTTCCCGTCAGGATGTGGTTATCTAGTGTCTTCAATGACCTCCCTCATCCCTTGGCCTACAGGTAGACTGTCTCTTGTTCTCTGCTTCCATGACACAAAGAAGAAATTTAGAATTCATGAAAGTGCTTTTACCTAGAGACCAAAAATTAGATAGATTATTTTAAGCCCTTTTTAATAAATTTGATTTGAGTTTTTGCTTTTCTTCCTGCTTCATTATCGCTTTCAACCCTTTTTGTCTTCCTCTCTCTCTTTCTCATTCCAATTCTACTGTTACCCATATTGAAGTAAATTTCTCATATGATTAATATGCTTTGAAAGAATATTTTGGGTTTACCTTTGCTGACTGATAGAATTCCATGAAAAACCTAGTGAAATGTATACAACTCAGTCTGCTGAAATGTTGCCTTTACATAGGATAGACATCTTTAAAGTACACTCTGGAAATTAGGTCTGACATATCCAAGATGCCTAAATTTAAAAGCCCCTAAATGGGTTTGGTTCTTTACAAAGCTTGCATAGTTTCTAACACAGTTTAGGCTTTCATTTTTATTCTGTGGGTTTATGAATTTATTTTCCTTTAATTCTTCTTGATGGAATTGTCTCAAAATTCAGGGAGGAAAATTTCTTGGATATTATGAAGAGTTTCAGTTTTGTCCTATGCATGAAATGTTCTGCTCATTTTAGAATAACTTAAAATTCTTAACAATTTTAAAATCCATGGTTTTATAATCATTCCTGAGGATACTTTCTGCTTGACACTTTTCTCCATGTGTAGGAAAAGTAGGGCAGTACTAATGATGAAAAAGCATAATTGCAAACATGCAAAGTTTTCTTTTTGGTGTTTGGGCCTTGTCATATTTTCTTGTTTTAATTTGGCTAACATTGGTCTGTAAAATTATATGTTTCATGTGTACAACATTATAATTTGACTTCCGTATACACTACAGCGTGCTCACCACCAAAATCTAGTTTCCATCCATCACCATACAATTGATCCCTTTTACCCATTTCTTCTTCCTCCAAATCCCCTTCCCCTCTGGTAACCACCAATCTGCTTGCTGTGTCTATGTGTTTGTTTTTAGTCTGCTTTGTTTGTTTGCTTATTTTTTTTTGTCTTTCATATATGAGTGAAATCATATGATATTTCTCTTTCTCTGTCTGACTTATTTCACTTAGCATAATGCCATCAAGGTCCATCCATGTTGTCACAAATGGCAAGATTTCATCTTTTTATGGTTGAATAGTATTCCATTATATATATACAAATACCACATCTTCTTTATGCAGTCACCCGTTGATGGGCACTTAGGTTATTTCCATATTTTGGCTATTGTAAATATTGCTGCAATGAACATAAGGGTGCATATGTCTTTTTGAATTAGTGTTTACATTTTCTTTGGGTAAATACTCTGAAGTGGAATAGCTGGATCATATGGCAGTTCTCTTCTTAATTATTGAGGAATCCCCCTACTATTTCCATAGCGGCTGCACCAATTTATATTCCCACCAACAGCATACAAGGGTTTTCTTTTCTCCACATCCTCTCCAAAACTTATTTCTTGTGTTTTTGATAATAGCCATTCTAATGGGAGTGAAGTGATATCTTGTGAAAATTACTAAACAGAAATTTCATTTAAAATGGAGTCCAGAGGCCAGAAGGGTAGCTCTCATACCCAGCGATGATGACAGAGCCCAACAGGAAGAAGACAGACTTCTTGCCTTGTGAGAGGTCAGCTAATGAGAGACTATCACAACTCAGCCAATGAAAAATCACTATACTTCACGCTCTCAAGTCGATCCTTTGTTTATAACAACCCTCCCAACTTCTTCTCTATAAAAGAGTTTCTCCCTCCCTCCTTACTTGGAACTTGGTGCTATAATTTGAAATCAGGGAGTATGATTCCTCCAGTTTTGTTCTTTTTTCTCACGATTGTTTTGGCAGTTTAGGGTCTTTTGTGGTTCCACACAAATTTTAGGATTTTTCGTTCTATTTCTGTGAAAAATGTTGTTGTAATTTTGATAGAGATTGCATTGAATCTGTATACTGCTTTAGGTAATATGGACATTTTAACAGTGTTAATTCTTCCAATTCATGAGCATGAAATATCTTTCCATTTCTTTGTGTCTTCTTTAATTTCTTTCACCAATGTCTTAAAGTTTTCACTGTACAGTTCTTTCACCTCCTTGGTTAAATTTATTCCTAGGTATTTTATTCTTTTTGTTGTGATTGTAAATGGAATTTTCTTAGTTTCTCTTTCTGCAAGTTTGTTTCTAGAGTATAGAAACACAACAGGTTTTTGTATATTGATTTTGTACCCTGCAGGTTTTTGGTGGAGTCTTTGAGGTTTTCTCTATATAAACTCATGTCATCTGCAAATGGTGACAGTTGTACTTCTTCCATAACCATTTGCATATCTTTTGTCTCTTTGACTTGCTTAATTGCTCTAGCTAGGACTTCCAATACTGTGTTGAATAAGGCTGGCTAGAGTCGGCATCTTTGTCTTGTTCCTGATCTTAAAGGGATAAAGCTTTCAGTTTTTCACTATGGAGTATGATGTTAGCCATAGGTTTGTCACGTATGGCCTCTATTATGTTGAGATACTTTCCATTTTATTTAGGATTTTTATCATAAATGGACATTGAATCTTGTCAAATACCTTTTCTGCATTTATTGAGATGATAATATGAATTTTATCCTTCATTTTGTTAATGTGGTATATCATGTTGATTGATTTGCAGATGTTGAACCATCCTTGCATCCCTGGAAGAAATCCCACTTAACCATGTGTATGACCCTTTTAATGTATTCTTGTATTTGGTTTGTTAATATTTTGTTAAGGATTTTTGCATCTACGTTTATCAGAGATATTGGGCTATAACTTTCTTTTTTGTGTGTTGTCCTTGTCTGGTTTTGGTAGCAGGGTAAGGTTAGCTTCGTAAAATGAGTTAGGAAGTGTTCCCACCCCTTCAATTTTTTGGAAGAGCTTGAGAACAATAGGTATTAAACCTTCTTTTAATGTTTAATAGAATTTACTTCTGAAGCTATCTGGTCCTGGACTTTTGTTTTTTGGGAGGTTTTTGAGTACTCTTTCAAACTCCTTAATAGTGATTAGTCTATTCAGATTTTCTATTTCTTCATAATCCAATCTTGGAATATTGTATGAGTCTAAGAATTTATCCATTTCTTCTAAGTTGTCCAATTTGTTGGCATATAGCTGTTCATAGTAGTCTCTTATAACTTGTATTTCTATGGTATTCATTGTAACTTCTCTTTCTTTTCTGATTTTATTTATTTGAGACTTTTGTCTTTTTTTTAGTAAGTCAATTTAAAGATTTGTCAATTTTGTTTATGTTTCCAAAGAACCAGTTGTTAGGGTCATTAATTATTTTTTCTATTATCTGTTTAGAATCTATTTCATTTATTTTCACTCTGATTTTTATTATTTTCTTCCTTCTACTGACTTTGGGTTTCATTTGTTCTTCTTTTTCTAGTTCCTTTTGGCGTAAGGTTAGATTATTTGAGATGTTTCTTGTTTTTTGAGTTAGGCTAGTGTTGCTATAAACCTCCCTCTTAGTACGGCTTTTGCTGCATCCCACATATTTTGGTATGTCATATTTTCATTTTCATTTGTCTTTAGGACTTTTTTACGCCTTTGATTTCTTCATTGACCCAATAGTTGTTCAGTAAAGTGTAGTTTAGTCACCACATATTTGTGATTTTTCCAACTTTTTTCTGGTAGTTGACATCAAGTTTTATACTGTTCTGGTCTGAAAAGATGCTTGATTTGGTTTCAATCTTAAATTTATTGAGACTTGTTTTGTGTCCCAACATATGTTCTATCCTTGAGAAGGTTCCATTTGCATTTGAGAATAATGCATATTCTGCTAATTGGATGGAATATTTTCTATATCTTTATTAAGTCCATGTGGTCTAATGTTTCATGTAAGGCTGATGTTTCCTCATTGACTTTCTGTGTGGATGATCTATCCATTGATGTAAGTGGTGTGTTAAAGTCCCCTACTATTAGTGTGTTGCTGTCATTTTTCTCTTTAGGTCTATTAATAATTGCTTTATTTATTTTAGTGCTCTTATTTTAGGTGTCTATATATTAATAAATATTATGTCTTCTTGATGGGTTTTCCATGTTATCATTATATATCACCTATTTTTGTTTCTTGTCACCTTTTTTGACTTGAAATCTGTTTTCTCTTATATGAGTATGGGTACATCTTCTTTCTTTTGGTTGCCATTCTCTTGGAGTATATCTTCCAACCCTTCACTTTGAGCCTATGTTTGTCTTTAGAGCTGAGATGAGTCTGCAGGAGGCAGGATATAGTGGGGTCTGGTTTTTTAATCCATCCAGCCATGCTGTGTCTTTTGATAGGTGAATTCAGTCCACTTCCACTTAGGGTGATTATTGATGTATGAGGACTTAGTACTGCCTTCTTATCTTTGTTTTTTGGTTGTTCTTCATCTCTATTGTTTCTTTTTCCTTGTGTTTATGTATGCTACTTTAGTTTGGTGGTTTTCTATGATTTTTTTCTCAGTTTCCTCTGTTTTTATGTTTCATGTCTTTGCTTTAGATTTTTGATTTGTCGTGACCATGAGGTTTGTATAAACTGTCTCATAGACAAAATAGCCCTTTTTCTGCTGATAGCATCTTATCTTCATTTCCTATACAGATTTCTCTCTTTTCCTCTTCCCTTTATATGTTTGTTGTCACAAATTATCCCCTTTTATGTTATGAGTTTTTTACCAGATTGAAGTAGCTATAGTTATTTTTAATGCTTTTTTCCCCAATTAACCATTATGTTATAATTGTTTAACAAGTTATTCTGACATAGAGTTGCAATTTTCTGATTATGTCTTTATCACCTTACTCAAAGTTTTGTGTACTTTTATCTTTTTTTTTCAAGTAGAAGAGCTCCTTTCAACATTTCTTGTATGGCAGGTCAGGTGGTGATGAACACCCTCAGCTTTTGTTTGTCTGGGAAAGCCTTTATTTCTCCTTCGTATCTGAAGGATAACTTTTCTGGGTGATAGAGTGTTCTTGGCTGATAGTTTTTTTTAACCTTTTTTTTTTTTTTTTTGAGGAAGATTAGCCCTGAGCTAACTACTGCCAGTCCTCCTCTTTTTTTGCTGAGGAGGCCTGGCCCTGAGCTACCATCCATGCCCATCTTCCTCTACTTTATATGTGGGATGCCTACCACAGCATGGCTTGCGAAGCGGTGCCATGTCCACACCCAGGATTCGAACCGGTGAACCCCAGGCTGCTGAGAAGTGGAACGTGCAAACTTAGCCGCTGTGCCACTGGGCTGGCCCCTTGGCTGATAGTTTTTATCTTTCAATAATTTGAGTATGTCATTCCACTCCCTCCTGGACTATAGAGTTTCTGCTGAGAAATCTGCTGAAAGCTAAATTGGGCTTTGTTTATAGGTTACTGTCTTTCTTCCCTGGATGTCTTTAAAATTCATTCTTTATCATTGACTTTTGACAGTTTTAATATAATGTGTCTTGGAGAATGTCTTTTTGTGTTTCAGTAATTAAGTGTTACATTAGCTTTGTGGACTTGTATATCCAGTTCCTTCCACAGGTTTGGGAAGTTCTCAGCTATTACTTCTGTAAATAAGCTCTATGCTCCCTTCTCCCTCTCTTCTCCTTCTAGGACACCCATTATCCTTATGTTGCCTTTCCTAGTGGAGTCAGATGGATCTCATAGAATTTCTTCATTTTCTTGAAAGTCTTTTTCTCTCTCCTCTTCTGCCTGAATCATTTCTAGATTTCTATCTTCGAGCTCACCAATTCTCCCTTCCGTATGGTCTGTTCTACTTCTAGTGCTTTCTGATGCATTCTTCTCATTATTCATCTCATTTATTGAGTTCTAAAGCTCCAGAATTTCTGTTTGGTTCTTTTTTAGAGTTTCAATCTCCTTGGTAAAGTATTATTTCTGTTCATTAATTTTATTCTTGAGCTCAATTTACTGCCTTTCCAAGTTTTCTTGTATTTCACTGAGTTTCTTCATGACTACTATTTGGAATTCTCCATCAGTTAGAACACAATCTTCCATGACTTTAAGTTTGGTTTCTGGAGAATTGTCATTTTTTTGTGTGTTACCATGTTATTGTGGTTTTTCATGGTGCCTGCTGAATTATTCCTCTGCCAGTGCATTTGAAGTAGTGAATATCTTTCTTATTTAGGTAAAGATTTGTTTACTTTGATTCTAATAGTTCAACAGGTTGGTAAATAGAGACTTTTCTCTTATTTTACAGTAGGTGGTGCTATAGCACAAGATTTTGGTTTCTCTTACCTGAGCTGCCTCTGGCTATACAGTCATGCATTGCTTAACCACAGGATGCCTTCTGGGAAATGCGTTGTTAGGCGTTCTCACTGTTATGCGAACAGAGTGTACTTACACAAACCTAGATAGTATAGCCTATTACATAACTAGGCTATATGGTACTAATCTTATGGGACCACCATTGTATGTACAGTTCATCATTGACCAAATCGTTGTTTGGTGGTGTGTGACTGTATTTGAAAATTGGCACTCTCCACTCTCCTCCACCTCTGTCAGAGGTGTCACTGACACCCTCCTTGTCACTGCTTATGTCTCTAGGGTTGCTAGTGCCTTGCTGATGATGCTGTTGCTGCATCACTGATGTCACAGCTAAATGTACCAGGATAGCAGGTGCCTGCATCATGTCCAGGGTTGCCTGGGTCATGGGAACCACCACTGAGGTGGGGGAGAAAGAGCCCAGGTTGTGTGTGCTCCTCCCACATCCAGGGTTGTTGAGTTCTTGGGCACCATCACTGCAGGTAGGGCAGGGGGCCAGAGTCACAGGCACTGCCGCAGCTGGAAGGACCACAGTTGCAGGCCCCACTGCCATTGCTGTCTGGTTTTCTGCAGCTGTGGGCACCACTGCAGCCAGGAAGTTGGAGTTGTGTGTACCACTTCTGCTGTTGCAACTGGGTTCCTTGGAGCTGCGGGCTCAGCTAGTGTGGCTGGAGGGCTGGGATTACAGGCACTGCCTCTGCTATTCCCCTAGTTCTGCCTCCTCTGTTGGTTTCAATTCACCTACCTTCAGATGTACAGATGTGTGGATCTCTTTGGTGTTCTGGTGTGTTGGGTAGATGAACCTTTGATGAGTCACAGATTTTTACAAGTTTTGGATGGGAGGGGAGAGACAAAGGAAGCATCTCACACTGCCATGATGCTGATCACTTTCCTAATATTTTCCTAAATTAACACTTTTGACTAATATCTGTTGTGATTATTTCATCAATTAATAATAAAATGTCTGTATCTCATAGTGTTTATGCCAAATTAGCCAGGACTCAGTTAACAATGCTCAGTACATATATTTTTCCAACTCAAAGGTGCCTTTACTACACTGCTATTTATTTGGCATTATCTAAAATCTTGAGACAACTTTACTGACAATAAAGACTAAAAATGGGTTTTTAAATGTTTCCATGTATGATTATCCCATTTTCAGGACAAAGAATTCTTTAAAAGGGACAGAACAAATTAAAAGCAATGGCTTAGAGGAAATCTGGCAGTAGAGGAAGACGGTAACTAGAATTCCTAGACATTATGGAAGATGATTTTCACAATCTTCACAAGCTTGCTTTTCCCCCAGAGAATAATCTCATTATTTCATTTTCCCTGGACTAACCCAATTCTGGTATTCAGAATACAAAAGAGTTTGTGACACTTTATATTCTGGTTCAGTACTTATTTACGAGTTGGACATGGATTTTCTTTATTCGGTGATGATCATGGCAACAGCCACTTGCACTATAGATGACTAGTTTCTCTTGGGTTACTACTCGGTGGGGCTGATGCCACTTAGCTACTGCTTGGAATGAGGAATAGAATAACTAAAATTAAAAATCTGAGTATATCAAGTATTGGTGAAAATGTAGAGAAACTGAATCTCTCACACCCTTCTGGGGGGAATGTAAAATTCTTCAACCACTTTGGAAAATAGCTTTGCAGATTCTTAAAAAGTTAAACACATACCTTCCATATGATCTAGTTATTCCGTGTTTAGACAATACACAAGAAAAATGAAAACATACGTCTATACAAAGACTTTACATGAGTATGCATAGCAGCTTTATTTAGCAGCACCAAACTGGAAACAACTCTAATGTCCAATGACAGGTGAATGGATAAACAAACAGTGGTGCATCTGTGAAATGGAATATTATACAGCAACAGAAAGAATAAATTGGTGATATATGCTAAAACATGAATAATTTACCATTCAAAATCATTCACTCAAAATTACTACACAAAGCAAAAGAAGCCAGATGAAAAAAAGAGCATATACTATATGATTTCATTTATATAAAATTCTAAAAAATGCAAACTAACATATAGTGATAGAAAGCAGAAACTTGTGCAAAGCATTTTATTTATGCTGTCTAAGAGGCATGCTGAGGAAACATTTTACTTCTCAGATGCCTAGGGGCAGGTCGGGGGCTGCTGGGATGGGCCGGAGAGGTGAATTATAAAGGGGCACAAGGAAACTTTGAGGGGTAATGAATATGTTCTTCATCTTGATTGTGACAATGGTTTCACCGAAGTATACATAACTTAAACTGTGCCCTTTAAGTATACACAGTGTGTTCTATGTCACTTACAACTCATTAAACCTATTTTTTTAAAAAAGCAGGTGGAATATTGCTGTTACATTGACTGCTAATGTTTGAAAATAAGTAAACAGAAAGAATTTTGTAGAAAAAAAAGATGCAGTTTTCTTTTCTGCCTTCTGTTTTCAGTCCAATTTGTCAATGACATCACATCATTGGCGACACTGGTCAGTCAGATTTATTGAAATGCACGATGGTAAATCGTAGATTAATATATTTCTTAAGGGGAGCCTCTGTGGTCTTCGGCTGCCTGGGAAATCCATTTTTATGGAAGCTTTCATTGCACTCAATACATCAGAGATTAGAAGCCTTAGCTACCTTTTATTTAAAACATGTTTGCTTAAATTACAACAAGTTATTTTACAGCTAGACATATGAATGCCACGTGCTAAGTAAATTGTACATTATGTAGAAAGTGTTTAAAAATACCCCGAAGTTGTAGAAACACGAGATGCATATAGAGAATGATAATTTAAGCAGTTTCAGTCATCTCACTGATGTTAAACGGAGCTTTCTGCAGCTCTTGCAGCAAAAGAGACATATGTCTTGAATGTATTTTCAATACACACCAAAGCTAACCCTTTTAAGGGCATCATTGAATTGATAATTTTGAACAGTTTGTCAAATTTAGATATGTTCCAGAGAGGGAAGAGAAATCTTGAATGCATCATTTAGTATATTTTATAATGTCATTTTTGAGGATTCATGTTTACTTTGACTGCCTGTCCCACTGTACCCAAAATATGAATAAGTAAAAATGAACGCTTGGTTTCTATGTCCTTTTACTACACAGTGTTGAATGAGTGTTAAAACTAATATAGTCGGATACAAGTCACATCCTCCAGTCATCTCTTTGTTAATTTGATAATTGCTAAATACTGATCTTAATGAAGTTAACGTGCCTGTTATCTGTAACCATAAAACATTCTTGATATAAAACAGTTCCACTGTAAATCAAAGAAAAATGATATGGTCACACATATTAATATATAAGGTGGTGAACAAATTTAGTTGAATTACATGACACTGTTAGCTCTGTACAGAAAATTCTAATTTTGTATAAAAGGTCTTAATTCCCAAGCTTTTTACTTGAACAAGATTTAATTTATCTGTTATTTTATGAAGCATTTTTATGTGTAGAAAAAGTGCTACTTGTTTGCACACGCTGGTTATGTGGCATTCTTACATGATTTCATGCTTTGCTGATGGAAAATTAGACCCTTGTGTATTATAAAAGAATAGAAGATGGCTATAGAATCAGGATGCAATTGCCTCAGGACATTCTGTTGACAGCTAGAAATATATACAGACAAAGCAATGTCACTAGATGCTAATGTAGGCTATACTGCTGATAAGTACTGTAATTCCGTCTAAAAGGAGAAGCCAACCCCTTCTATTGAATTGGGGGTTCTACCTTAAACTTTGACTATGGAGGTAATTTCTACACTTTTGTACAATGAAACCATAATGAATATTTTATAATTACATTATGCCCATGAATTCATAAATATGATCCCAGAAGCTGATATATCCAGATAAAGCCATATATAGATACGAGATAATTCATTTCTGTTATTTATGTATTAGACTAATAATATGGTGTCTTTCACGCATGCTGAAGATGAATCATTCATTTCTTGGATTAGTCTGTACCATGCAAGTCCTTACATGGTAATTTCCGTGTCTATTAAAGGTTTTCAATTTTCTCTAAGGTGAAATTGAATGAGAGGTATACTGTAATTTAACTAACAATAATATGTACAAGTAATAATATCTCTAATACTACATTATAAGGAACTCTAGTAAGAAATGTCAAAACAGCCCTTGAAGCTACAGAGTCTCTGTTGGTCTTTTTAACCTTCCAAGTCAACTTTAATAACCATCACAAATACTCTATAGAGCAAACCTCAGTGCAAAGGTGTGAATCTGAGGCCAGTGAGCCAAATTCAGACAGGATTACCTTGCCTCATTCCCATGTGAAACTATTTACCTCACATTTCAGAAAGCATCTTGCTGCCTATCAGCATAAAGTAGGGATAAATTGATCCTGACTGCTTCAGTCCTCCTTCCAGAGGCCTGCTACAGTTTATAACTTGTGGTTGAAATATTGGAAGAAAAAAACCATACAGTAGTCAAGTGCAGAGGTCTTCTTTGGTGATGTTACGTTCTTGGTGGGTTTGGCACCTGGAGCAATTTTCCATTACAGTGCAGCTGTACTATGAGTGGAAACATTTTCTTTAACCAAACAACTGTGTAGGCAGGCTATGTGCAGTGTTCCTTGAAATGAGTCTGGAAAAACAAAACAAAGCCCTTCCTTGTTTCTTCTAATTGTCACGCTCTGAAATGAACCGTAAGTGAAACCTGGGTAAGTAGAGATGTCAGGGCTATTTGGTTTTCCTACACAGCTGCTTCTTGGTAGTGAGTATCCAAGAGCAGTATTCTGCCAGGTTAAAGAATTGACTGGAGAGAATATAGAACAGTCCTTGAAAACCATGGCAAGTTTTCACAGCAAAAAGACTCTGGCCTAAAAATCCTGATGCCAGCAGATGGTTTTGGAATTTTTGTTTGGGGTGTGGGTAGAACAGATGAGCTAGGAGCAGCCCTTCACAAGAAAAGTCCTTTGTTGCTGTCCTAGGCTGACCTCACTTTCTAAGACTGCCATAGACAACGGCAGGAGCACAAACTGAACAAAATGAACAATGAATCACAAAGCCTCCAGGGATAGAAGATCAGGGACCTCAGCGAGCATTATTTCCCATTTTAAATCAAATGATGTACTAAAATAGAATAAGAACTAAATGTACAAAACATTCTCAATATGACACAGTGGAGTGCTTAGAAGTAAATAAAGTTCACATGATCTGTCTCTATTTCGAATAAATTGCCTTTTTTTAGATCAATTCAATGAATAATCTCTCCAGTTCTAAAATGAAGAAACAATTTTACTAACAGGAAAATGACTTTTTATACTAAGCTGGAAGAAACTAGCTCTTTACCAGTCAGGTAGAATGATTTTACCTGTAAAAATATCTTAAGACAGGAGGAATATATTTGCAAACAAAAAAGAAAGATGACAGTGAAGAGTTAGTAAATTCTCTCTCAAATGCATCAGTACTATTGTTTCTAACTGATGAGACTGTTAGGCAGGCCCTGCTGAAGAAGACTAAACTTTTCAAGTTTTCTCTAAACTGAGTCTTCCTTCTATGATAACTGACACCCCCCCATCCGCGCCCCAGATCTTCTCCCCTCACAGCGGTATTATCACAGTTATTATTCTCACCTGGTATCCTGCTTCTACTCGAGCTCTCCAGCCCTCACCCCAATTTCTTGCATTGTTTCCTCTTAATTTTCTTAAAGTAGTATATTATTATGTCACCTTGATAAAAGCATTCCCATTACCTCAAGGTGGGAGTGAAATCACCTAATCTAGAGGTTCGAAGCTCTCCATAATCAAGCATAAAGTTCCTATTAAAATACTCTGTCTCTTCTTATACTGCTTTGATCACTGGAAGTCAAAGCACGGTTCTTGTTTTCTAGCTTTTGATTTAGCCATAGTCTCTTAGAATTGTCTTCTGTCTTCTCTGCCTAAACAAAAGTACTCATTCATTCATTCAACAAAGAATGATGCACCTACAGTGTGTCAGGCCCTGTGCTAGGCAGAGAGAATACAGTAAACACGACCAACACAGTCCCTACTCTCAAAGAACCATGTTCCAGTGAGTAATTTTGAGATCGCAGACATTCTGCTATTATTAAAAGAGAGATGGTGACAAGTACTATAAAAGAAATAAAACAGATTCATGTATGGTGATTAGCAGGGTTACTTAGATTGTGTGATCAGGGAGAACCTCATCAAAGAAGTGGCATTTTAACTGAGACTGAGTGCAAGAAGAGCTAGCCATGCAGAGACGGGGAGCTGAGTTTTTCAGGGAATGATGAATATAAATGTCGTAAGACAGAGAACAACCCGGCATGTTCACGGAAAGAAGAGAAGGCAGTGAAACCAGAGGAGTGAGCTGAACTTCAGAGAACTCTTCAAGTACCTGGCTTTCTGACCTCTTGAAATATTCTGGCATGTTACTCATTAATGTCTATATTGGTTTTTTGTCTTTTATTTAGGGGGTTATTGTCCCAAATAGACTTTGAGTTTATCTTATGATAAGAATAAGGTCACATCATCAATGATTATGCAGCCTCACTGGATTGGATCTTCCAGATCTTACAGTAGGTTCTTAAACATAGTAAAGATGTCAAATCTCCCCAAACTGATATACAGGTTTAACATTATTCCTAACAAAATCTAAGCAAGACTTTTTGTAGATGTAGAAAAAAATTATTCTAATATTTACATGGAAAAATAAAGGAACTAGGATAGCTCGAACAAGAAGAAGAGTTTGGGAGGATTCAGTCTACCCAATTTTAAGACATATATCTAGAGCAATCAATACTATGTGGCGTTGATGAAAGGATAGACAGATTAATCAATAGGACAGGATAAAAAGCCCAGAAATAGACCCACCCAAGTTTGGCCAACAGATTTTTGACAGAAGTACAAAAGAAATTCAAGGTAGAGAGGAGGGTGGTGCTAGAGCAATTGGACATCCTACACAAAAAAAAGTGAACCTCAACCTAGACCTCACACCTTTTACAAAAATTAACTCAAAATATACCATGGACTTAAATGTAAGACATAAAATTATAAACCTTTTGGAAAAAAATAGGAGAAAATCTTTAATATCTAGGGGAGGGCAAAGAGTTCCTAGACTTGACACCAAAAGCACAATCCATAAAAGGAAAAATTGGTAAATTAGAGTTCATCAATATTTAAAGCCTTTGTTCTGTTAAAGACTCTTAAAAGGATGAAAAAACAAGCTACACATAGAGAGAAAAATATTTGCAAACCACTTATCTAATTTAGGACTAATATTTAGAATATATAAAGAATAATCTAAACAGTAAAAAACAACCACACAATTAGAATGAGCAAAAGGCATTGATAAACATTTCACTAAAGTGGGTATACAGATGGAAAATAAGCACATGAAAAGATATTCAACATCATTAGCCACCAAGGAAATGCAAATTAAAACCACAATGAGATATCACTACATACCCATCGGAACGGCTAAAATACAATATAGTAATAACACAAAATGCTGACAAGGACGTAGAGAAGCTTAATCATTCATACATTCCTGGTTAAAATGTAAAATGCTACAGACACTTTGAAAACAGTTTGGAAACTTAAAAAACTAAGAACGCTACTATCATATGACGAAATACCGTAAAATACTCTCCAAGACATTAACCCCAGAAAAATGCAAACTTATGTTCACACAAAAACCTGTGTTTATAGGTTTATTTGTAACAGCCCCAAACTGGAATCAACCCAGACATCCTTCAAGCGTGAATGTTAAAAAAAACTGTAGTAATCCATACCGTGGAATGCCACTCAGCAATAAAAAGAAATGAACAATTTATACCTGCAACCACTTGGATAAATCTTGAGAGAATTATGAGTGATAAAAGCCAATACTGAAAGGTTTATATTTATATAAAGGCTATATATACTATGTCATTCCATTTATAAAAACTTCTTAAAATGGCAAATTTCTAGAAATAGAGAGTAAGTGGTTACCATGAGTTAAGGAGGGGCGGAGGGTGGGAGGGAAGTGTCTGTATTTATAAAAGAACAACATGTGGTATCCTTGTGGTGATGAAATTGTTCTGTATCTTGGCTGTATCAATGTCCACATCCTGGTTGTGATATTGCTATATTTTGTCCTCTCTCTGTTTTTCCTTCGATCAATTTGACTTTTCTCCATCCAGGTGTGAATATGTCTTCTTCCTGCTTTCTGGATTTTTTCTCAGCTTATTTCTCATTTTATGGTACATTCGCTGACTGAGAAGTACATTCATGACTTCAAGCATTACTGGTCAGAGCCTGAGTAAAAAACAATAAGCACACTCAAAAGGCTTTAACGAGACAGAGTTAAATGAAGGAACTAGTTACATAGCGTTGTGAAGGGTTTGAAATATGAAGGGAAAAAAACTGCTTTAGTGCAAGTAAGTGAGTTTGAGCAGTTACCAAGAAAGATTTGGTTTAGCTAATTTCATGTATAACTTTTATTTATGTGCTCTTTCTATGCTTTATATATTAAATTCAATACAGAGAATGACCAAGGACATTTCAGGCAGCCCCAAGTAATGAGTGGTTTATGGTTTTCATAAAGATACCTAGATGATATACCAATTACATAAATGCCATACTTTCTCAGGAATAAGGGTATAAGATGAAGATAGAAAATATGTTAATTATGTATTGATTGATATATTCATAACGTTTGTTTTAATCAATTTACATTGAGGAAGTCATGGCAGGCTTGCAATTTAACCTCAATATTAAACCCCCATTAGCTTCTGTCTTTGACTTAGAAGGCATAGGAATGATGACCTACATGATTTTATACTTCACATACTATAGTGCTGTTGTAGGATCTCGCTATTCTTTTCTCTTTCAGGATTATCTTGCACAGTGCTCAGAAACCAAATTTCAGGTGGCAAAGTGTTTACGGAGAAGTTCAATTTTTATCCACAAGCATGGAAATAAATTGGTGCTCAACTAGACTGGCCAGATATTGTTGAATTCTGTATTGAGCCTAAAAGCCTTTTAATATTATATCATTAATCATCCATGTAATGTTTATAGTATCGAATAATGGTGAATACTTCACAATCCTCTCCTAGTGGTTTATCACTCCATGGTCAATTCTTTTCTTCTAATCTTATACTGGTTCTTATATGATTAGGAATTAAATTCTGAGCTAGAAACCTCAAAATCCAGCATATCCAATGACATATATTGGATATGATGGATATATATAAAACATAGGTATGTTTTTAAGACTTTCTAAATTCACACAATAAAAACCAGGCATTTTCCTTACATTAAATCTACCAGATGCCAAAATGGGAAACACTGAAAAACAAAATAATGGTAGAGACATTGTTACGGGAAACTTATACAAAATGAAATACTAGTGAGTATTCTTCAGGTAGATGATGCTTAGAAAGAAGTTCAGAAAAACAGGAAAGGATGGCAAGGAAAAAATGTAACTATGTAGGTAAAATAAAATGAATTTTAATGATATAAAGCATTAATAATAATGTCTTACAGAAATTTAAATGTATGAAGAATTAGAACTCATGAAAAAAGTATATAAATCTGGGGCCAGCCCCACTGGGCTAATAGTTAAGTTTTGCATGCTCCACTTCGGTAACCTGGGTTTGGTTCCTGGGCATGGACCTACACCACTCGTCTGTCAATGGCCATGCTGTGGCAGTGGCTTGCATACGAAAAGAGGAAGATTGGCGGTGGATGTTAGCTCAGGATGAATCTTCCTCAGGAATATATATATATATATATATATATATATATATATAATCTGAATTGAGTGAAGAGAAGTATTCTAAGGCTCTTATTTTGTCTGGGAAGAAGTAAAGAACTGATTTAGCCTTTGGTTAGTAAAGAACATGTATTATAATCTCCAGGGTAAATTAAATAATAAAAAATGCTATATCAAATTATCAATTCAAAAGAAGAAAAGGAGAGAGCAAGAGAGAGAGAGAGATCTGGTGAAAGAAATAAAAAAATAAGACTATAGATCTCAAATGTAAGAGTAATTACATTAAATATAACATAGCTGAATGGCCAATAAAAAGATCTACAAATTAGATTAAACTTCAAAACAAAATAAATGCAATTATAGACTACTTATAAAAGGCACAAAAGCTTCTTTCATTCCTCTTTTCTTCTCTTGCTATCTTTCTTTGCTTTCATTATTATTTTTGGTATTCATATGTTTTAATTCCTTTTTTTTTTCTTTTGTGTAACTACCATAGATATTTTCTTCATGGTTATCCTGGGGATTACATAAAATATCTTATATTTTCAGTGAACCTTAAGATGATAACTAGTTAACTCAATTGCATACACTCCACACTTTTACTACTCCCCCCACACACACACTTTATGTTATTGGTGTCACACAATTTACATCCATTTATATTGTGTATTCATTAACATTTTTTGTTATAGCTATTTTAATACTTTTGTCTTTTGACATTTATATTTTATGTGTGTGTACATATATATATACACATACATATATATGTATACATATATATATACACACACACAAGAGATTCACTTTAGATTTAAGGGCATATATAGACTAAGAGTGAAGGGATAGAGAAAGACATTTCATGCAAATGGCAACTAAAAGAGAACAGAAGTCGCTACACTTATATTAGACAAAATAGACTTTAAAACAAAAGCTGTCAAAAGAAACAAAGAAGGATATTACGTAATTTTAGGAGAGTCAATTCAATGGGAAGATATAACAATTACAAATATATATGCATTCAACATCAGAATACTTAAATATATAAAACACCACATTGACAAAACTGAAGTGAGAAATAGACAACAATCCAGTAATAGTAGGAAACTTCAACATCTCCCTTTCGATAATACAAGAACAACCATACAGAAAATCAAAAAAGAAACGGCAGACCTGACCAACACTATAGAAAAAGTGGACCTAGCAGACATATACAAATATTCCATCTAACAGCACCAGAATACACATTCCTCTCAAGCACACATGGAATATTCTCCACGATAGATGAGATTTTGGGTCACAAAACAAGTCTTAACAAATTCAAAAAGATTGAAATCATAGCAAGTACTTTTTCCAACCACAATGGAATGAAATTAGAGATCAATAGCAGGAGAAAAACTGGAAAAGTCACAAATATGTGGAAATTAAACAACACATTTTTGAACTAGTATGTCAGAGAAGAAACAAAAAGGAAAATTAGGAAAAGTCTTGCAAAAAATGAAAATGAAACAACAACATATCAAAACTTATGGCATACTGCAAATGCAGTATTCAGAGGTATGTTTATAGTGATAAATGCTTAGGTTAAAAAAGAAGAAAGATCTCACATAATAATCTAACTTTACACTTAAAGGAATAAGAAAAAGAAGAAGAAGCTAAGCCCAAATTTAGCAGAAGGAAGGAAATAATTAAGATTAGAACAGAAGTAAACAAAATAGAGAATAGAAAAACAACAGAAAAATTTGTTTTTTCAAAAGATAAACAAAATTGACTAACCTTTAGTGAGACTAATTAAGGAAAAGAGAAAGAAAACAAACAAAATAAAGCAGAAATGAAAGTGGAGACATTACAACTGATGCTGCAGAGATAAAAAGGATCATAAATGACTACTGTGAACAATTATATGCCAAGAAACTGGATAACCTAACAAAAAACTTGATCATGTTTAACAAACATACAGGTTACCAAGACCAAATCCTGAACGTCTGAACAGACCTATAAATAGTAAAGAGATTGAACTAGTAATAAAAACCTCCCAACAAAGAACAGCACAGGACAAGAGAGCTTCACTTACGAATTCTTTTTTTTTTATTGTACATATATTTTTTTAAATTTTTATTTTTTTCGGATGTACATCATATTTCAAGTTCTGTATACATTACATCATGTTCACCACCCGATCACTAACTATAGTGCATCCCCTCGCATGTGACCCTAATCACCCCTTTTGCCCTCCCCTCTTCCCCAATGGTAACCACCAGTCCAATCTCCAATGCTATGTGATTTTTTTTTTTTGTCATTTTTATCTTCTACTTATGAGCGAGATCATATGGTATTTGACTTTCTCCCTCTGACTTATTTCACTCAGTATAATACCCTCAAGGTCCATCCATGTTGTCACAAATGGCCGGATTTCGTCATTTCTTATGGCTGAGTAGCAGTCCATCGTGTACAAATACCACATCTTCTTTATCCATTCGTCCCTTGATGGGCAACTAGGTTGCTTCCAAGTCTTGGCTATTGTGTTTAATGCCACAATGAACATAGGGGTGCAAGTATCTTTATGCCTTTGTGTTTTCAAGTTCTTTGGATAAATACCCAGCAGTGGAATAGCTGGATCATATGGTAGATCTATCCTTAATTTTCTGAGGATACTCCAAACTGCTTTCCATAGTGGCTGCACCAGTTTGCACTGCCACCAGCAGTGAACAAGGATTCCCTTCTCTTCACACCGTCTCCAACATTTGTTGTTTCCTGTCTTGTTAATTACAGCCATTCTGACCTGAGTGAGGTGATACCTCATTGTAGTTTTGATTTGCATTTCCCTGATAGCTAATGATGTTGAGCATCTTTTCATATGCCTGTTGGCCATCTGTATATCTTCTTTGGAGAAGTTCTTCAAGCAGAGAGAAAATGATACCACATGGAAATTGGTATCTTGGATTTATAGAAAAATGAAGAGCACCAGATATAGAAAGAATGGAGAGCCCTAGTACTTACTATTCTTGCATAATTGAGACTTTATGCCTGTTGATTAGCAACTCCCCTTTTCCACGCCCCACAGCCTTTGGCAACCACATTTTACTCTGATTCTATGAGTTTGACTGTTTTAGATACCTGATAGAAGAGGAATCATGCAGTATTCATTCTTTTGTGACTGGCTTATTTAACTTAGCAAAATGTCCTCAAGGTTCATCCATCTTTTCACATACGGCAGGAAATTGTAGTAGTTCCTTATATATTTTGCATATTAATGCCTTATCTGCTATATGATTTGCAAATATTTTCTCCAGTTCCACAGGATATTTTTCACTCTGTTTCATTTGTTTGTGCAGAAGCTTTCAGTTTGACATAGTCCCACGTATCTATTTCGCTTCTCTTACCTATGCTTTCAGTGTCATAGCCAAGAAATCAGTAGTACCAAGACCAACATCACGAGGGTTTTTCCCTATGTTTTCTTCTAGGAATTTTACAGTTGCCAGTCTTATGTTTAAGTCTTTAATCCATTTGAATTGATTTTTGTGTATAGTATAAAATAAGGATCCAGTTTCATTCTTTTGTATGTGGATATACAGCTTTCCCAACACCATTTGTTGAAGAAACTATCTTTTCCCCATTGTGTATTCTTGACACCCCTGTGGAAGATTAGTTGACTACATATACATGGACTGGTTTCTGGGCGCTCTCTCTTCTGTTCCATTGGTCTATAGGTGTGTTTATGCTAGTACCATACCATTGTAATTACTGTATCTTTGTAATATATTTTGAAATCAGGAAGTATGATACCTCCAGCTTAGTTCTTCTTTCTCAAAATCATTTTGACTATCTGGAATCTTTTGTGGGTCCATATAAATTTTAGTATTGTTTGTTCTATTTCTGTAAAAGATGACAATGGGACTTTGATAGGGATTGCATTGAATCTGTAGATCACTTTGAGTGATATAGAGATTTTAACAATATTGTCTTCCAATTATGAACACAGCATGTCTTTTTATTTTAAAGATTGGCACCTGAGCTAACATCTGTTGCCAATATTTTCTTTCTTTCTCCCCAAAGCCCCCCCGTACGTAGCTGTATATTCTAGTTGTAGGTCCTTCCAGTTGTGCTATGTGGGATGCTGCCTCAGCATAGCCTGATGAGCAGTGCTAGGCCCACACCCAGGATCTGAACTGGTGAAACCCTGGGTTGCCAAAGCAGAGCCCATGACCTTAACCACTTGACCATGGAGACTGCCCCCACAGCACGTCTTTCCATTTGTTTGAATCTTCTTTAATTTCTTTCATCAATTTTTTATAGTTTTCAGTGGACAAGACTTTCACCTCCTAAGTTCAGTTTATTTATAAGTATTTTATTCTTTTGGTGCTATTGTAAATTTGATCGTTTTCCTAATTTCTTTTTCAAATAATTCATTTCTGGTATATAGGAACACAACTGATTATTATATGTTGATTTTTTATCCTGAAATTTTACTGAATTCATTTGTTAATTTCAACAGTTTTTGTGAAGTTTTTAGAGTTTTCTATATATAAGATCATGTGATCTTCAAACAAGAACAATATTATTTCTTCCTTTCTGATTTGTATACCTTTATTTCTTTTTATTGCCTAATTACTCTGGCTAGGACTTCTACTACTATATCAAATAGAAGTAGTGAGAGGGAATCCTCACCTTGTTCCTGATATTAGAGGAAAAGCTTTGTTTTTCACCATTGGGTGTGATATTAGCTGTGGGCTTTTGCATACAGCATTTGTTATGTTGAGGAAATTTCCTTCTATTCCTAGTTTGTTGAGAACTTTTTACCATGAAAGGGTGTTGAATTTTGTCAAATGCTTTTTCTGCAACTGAGATGATCATGTGGTTTTTATCCTTTATCCTGATGCATCAGATCAGTTGATTTTCATATGTTGAACCATATTTGCATGTCAGATAAATCCTACTTGGTCATGGTGTATGATCCTTTTACTGTGTTGTTGAATTTGGATTGCTAGTATTTTGTTGAGGATTTTTGCATTTATATTCATCAAGGATATTGATCTGTACTTTTCTCTTTTTGTGGTGTCTTTGTGTGGCTTTGCTATCAGGGTCATAATTCTTCCTTAAATGTCTGGTAGAATTCACAAGGCTGTGGGGAGTGGAAAAGGGGAGTTGCTAATCAACAGGCATAAAGTCTCAATTATGCAAGAATAATAAGTTCTAGGGCTCTCCATTCTTTCTATATCTGGTGCTCTTCATTTTTCTATAAATCCAAGATACCAATTTCCTTGTGGTACCATTTTCTCTCTGCTTGAAGAACTTTCTTTATTATTTTGTAGTACAGTTATGATGGTGATGAAGTCTCTTGCCTTTGAAAAACTCCTCATTTTACTTTTACTTTTGAAGTATATTTTTGATAGGAAAGAATTTCAGGTTGACAGATTTTTTTCATTGTCATTTTAAAAATGTTATCCCTTTCCATTATGTATTGTATGGTTTCTGCCATGAGATCTGTTATAGTTGTTACCTGTGTTCCATTGTATGTAATGTGCCTTTCTCCTGGCTAATTTAAATATTTTCTCTTTACCATGTTTTAAAAGCACTTTGATTATGATGATTCTTGATGTAATTTTCTTTGTCTTTATTCTGCTTGGGGTTCATTGAGTTTCTTGAATCTACATGTTATTTTTTTTATTTTAAAGATTTTATTTTTTCTTTTTCTCCCCAAAGACCCCCAGTGCACATAGTTGTATATTTTTAGTTGTGGGTCCTACTAGTTTTGGCGTGTGGGATGCTGCCTCAGCATGGCTTGATGAGCGGTGCCATATCTGCGTCCAGGATCCGAACCAGTGAAACCCTGGGCCACTGAAGTAAAGCACGCAATCTTAACCACTTGGCCATGGGGCTGGCCCCAATCTACATGCTATTTTAATCAAATTTGGAAAATTTTCAGCCATTCATCCTTCAAATGTTTATCCTACATCCATCTCCCCTTCCTGGGACTCCCAATACGATATGTTGGACTACTTGATGTTATCTCAGGGATTATTAAACTTTTACGAATTTTTTTCAGTCTATGTTCTCTTTATGGTTCATTTTATAGTTTTTCTTGCTATACCTTCAAATTTACTTGTTATTACTTTTGCAGAGTCTGTTCTGCTCTTAATAGCATCTAGCAAAATTTTCTTTTCAGATACTGTATTTTTCATTTCTAGAACTTTAGTTTTTTTTATGTTCTACATTTCTCTTTTCATTATGTTCTTGTTTGCCCTAAGTCTTGGGCATATTGCTGTATTTACCATAAATCTTTTAATTCCATCATCTCAGTCTTTTCTGGGTTTGTTTCTAAGGATTAACTTTACTACTGATTTGAGCAATATTTTTCTGATCCTTTGGATGTAGATTAATTTTTTTCTTTTTTTTTTTTTGAGGAAGATTAGCCCTGACCTAACATCTGCTGCCAGTTCTCTTCTTTTTGCTGAAGAGCCTGACATCCATGCCCATCTTCCTCTACTTTATATGTGGGTTGCCTAACACAACATGACCTGACAAGCAGTGCGTAGGTCCGCACCCAGGATCTGAACCGGCAAACCCCGGGCTGCTGAAGCAGAACGTGCGAACTTAGCCACTGAGCCACTAGGCCAGTCCCACATGTAGACTAATTTTTAATTGGATTGTGAACATTGTGTTGAAAAGTACTAGATTTTATTGTATTTCTTTGAAGAACAAGATCTTTATTTTGGCTAGACAGTAACATACTTGCAGATTTATTTCATTCTTTCTATGTTTGTTTTGAAGCCTTCTGAAGAAAGATCTACAGTAATCTTTTCTCTATAGTTAGCTTAGATTCTTCTTGAATCTCTACGTAATGTCCCGTACTTTCACTCTGGCTCGTTGAAACTCCTTTGACTCCTTTGAGTGATGTCTAGGAATTGTTTGGCTTCTAGGTCCTCAGTAATTGTTCTTTCCCCAGATTTTGTTCTTTGCTTGGTCCTGCTAAATTTCACCTAATGTGTGTACAGATTGGTATTTGGACAAAGACCCAAGGGGACCCATTTTCAGATACCTAGAACTTTTGTTCTCCATTCCTCTAACTTCTGTGATGCTCCATTCCACCATTTCTGGCTGCCTTATCCTTTCTGAAATCCAGTCTCTGTCCTCTAAATTCAGAGGGACCACTGGACTTTGACTGATTTTCCCTCCACTGCAATGTAATTTTGGAAATTTCATCTAGGTAGCAAGATAGGATGATCATAGAGCTCATCTCATTTATACGTTTTTCCAAGAATTTTAGTCCTGCATTGCCTTGTTATTGTCTGAAGTAGTTGTTTCACATATTTTTCTAGGGTTCTAGTTTTTATATGATGATAAGATAAGTCAGAGTTCTCTTTACCTTCTCAGGGCCAGAAGCAGAAGTCCAAAAGTATATTTTCATAGTTCTTATTATATATGATCTCTCTTTCCAAAAGGATCAAACCAAGTTACATTACCACTACAATGAGTACTTTCTTTACTAGAACAGCTTCACTGAATTTTCATTAATAATTTTAATGGCATACTTTTACATGAAAATATGTATATACGTGGTATATAAGTGTGTTTTCCTTGTGACTCATGCCTCATGGGTAAGTGATGAGTATACACTATTTGGGATTGGCATCAAAGTTCATGTGGTTCTATCTGTAAAAATTTTAGTTATGGTTGTTGTCATCTGGGAAAAATCGTAGAATCATACATTCAGCTTTAGAATCCTGAAGCATTTTACTAAAGTGAATCCCATACAGAATGAGGCAAACATGATAATAGATTTGCAGAATATGATAATGTATTTGTTTGGGTAATTAATATATATGGTTTATTTCATATTCTATATTTTTTATTAATAAAAACATATTAAAATCATCTATCTTGCTATGGTTCTTTACTTATTAAAAAATAAATTGTAATTTAAAGTTTTAAAAATAAATCTCGTAGAAAGTAGGAAAAGGAAAACAAGGGAAAGATATGACCCTTAGTATCCATAATTTTATTAATAGTTATATTAAAGATTACTGCTAAAATTTGGAGCATTTTTTCATTTCTTATACAACTGCAATCAAACTTCATAAAGAATTTTATATTCTGTTTTTTACTTAACAACTAATATAGTTTAAAATTTTCTATAATTATCTTTTAGAATCAAGGTATATTTTATATAAATGTATTATTGTTGGATCATTAACCATTTATGCTATTTTCAAATGATTTTAAAAATAAGTACTCATTATTGTTATCATTGTGGATCAAAATGTTATTGATTATTATTTGTGATTTCAAATCACTACTACAGGGGGTGTGATTAAATGCTCACAGGGTATAAATTTTTTAAAAGATATTCAATACCTAGAGCCAAATTTCTTTCTTAATGTAATAAAACAATATATGCTTCCACAAATAGTTCGAGATTAGTTGGTTCTCTGCATTCAAATTAGCTTCCACTGTTACCATTTTTTAAAAATCCAAGTTAAAATTGCATTTTTCACTTGACTCTGGTAAGTTGCCAATCTAACTAGTAGTAATATTGAGATTCTGGATCCCTAAGAATTTGAGATTGTTCAGAGCCAGTGAGCAATCCTGAAAGCTCTGGGCATTTTCTTTCTCCCCTTCAGGCACGCAGGCCCATTGACCCTCCTTTGTTCAACGGGCTGTCAGTAAAGACACTGACTTAAGCCTGTAACGTGGTTGAGGGGTTTATGGCACTTTATTATCCCAAGTCAGGCTTGGTGTTTCCAGGTCTAAATGTGTTTCAATTATACACTCTAGGAGCCTCTTAGTGGATTGCTCGCCCATCTCAGTTTTAAGACCTAGTGATCAACCAACCAGCACCAAAGATTCTTGTAGTTCATACAAAGCTAATTACTATGCAGGCCTTATTTCCTATTATGGCAACACAGGGAACAGGAAGCCTGGGAAGATCCTTCCTCTTATTCAAAACTTACCTTCCGCCTCAAAAGATTAAATGGAAGGTAGGTAAAAATAGTTTATAGCTGATAATAAAAGTCTCAACTTGCCTCAATTTTTAATTTTAGGGAAATGTTAGAGAATTTCTAACTTTAGAGAAATAACACTGCAGTGAAAATATCCCACCTAAGTGTTTGTAGAGTAACAGCGTTCCCATAAAACAGGTAGAGTGATTCTTTCCCAGTCCTACTATGGAGCAGGTCAGAGAGAGAGAGAAAGTGTCAGGGAAGGAAAAGTGAGTGCATCAGATTTTGAGTCTCTTCTTTGTTTCTCTCTTTCCTCATAAAGGGGTGGAGGATCCCCAACTCAGGTGTGACAATAGAGATGCTCAGGAAATTGGGAGATGCTTCTGGAAAGAGGAGCAAAGGCAGCTTTTGACTTGTGAGAAGCTAGGAATATACAAAAGTGTTTTGTGCCTAGCTGTGATTAAAAACAATAACAAAAACTGTGATATGGAAAACCTAGCAATGGAGAGGGTGGGTGGAAGAGCTCAACTCCAGGAGCACTAACCTATAAGTTCTAGAAGGTTTTTGGTATTCTCTGTAAAAATATTAAGAGAGGGATATTTTACAATACAAGAAAGGAAACATAATGCAAAAGAGAATATGTGTGTTCTGCTGGTGGGGATTCAGGAGAGAAGTAATAGCCCCTTGTGAAGTTGTACCAATGCCTTGAAGTCAGGTAAAAAGTAACACTGCCCACTAATGCACATCATCTCTGCCAAGACACCCACAGTGGACAGAATACTTGTGTAGTAAATATGTCACAAACACTGAAGACTACTTGACCAATTATTTCTTTCATTTTATGCGAAGGAAAAAGGACCAATACAGATGAGACCTCCTATTTCCCTTCTCTATAATGTGCAGAAAATAATATTTTCCCTCTTTGAGAACAGTGAGGAGCTATCTTGGCACAGAGGGCATCCTTCCCTTCAAATCCAATGAAAAACACATCTAAGTTTTCTTTGTGGAAATAAAAAGAGGTGGCCAAGTCATGTTGAATATGTTCTGTTTTGGCATGAATTTTTTTCAAAGTCAATATGGAGATATTATAATTGATATCTAATCGCAGAGTGCCCTTTCTAGGTTATTCGAGCTGTAGAGTTGCATTTGTGCTCTCCTAGAGATCATCCTGGAATTCCTTTGAGATTCCACTATGGGACTGCAGTTACTGTAGACATCTGTCTGAAACCAGACCATTTTTTCAAGTAGATCACCTTTCTAATCATGGAATGGTAAAAATGAAACCAGTTACCACTTCATCTGTCAAATCAGATAAATCAACAATAACGAATAGAGTGGTAACAGATGTCAAAGTCAGACTGCTCTCATTTTTCAACGATTTATGCTCTCATCTATTTCCTTCTCTCATTAGCAGCATGCCTTTTGTTTTTCAAACTCCCTACTATCTGAAGATTCAGTCTCTGAGGATGGAGCCAATTGCCTGAAGTTAATTGTCTCATGGCAGTTAATACTGTTATACAGGGAAAGAGATCCTCAAAATGGCAGGTTTGAGATGCACTATGTTCACCATCTACTGTAATACTCTTGTTTCACAGAGGAGGAACTGAAGCTAAAAGAAGTTAAGATATTTGTCCATGGTAATTTTCCATAAATGCTCTTATTTTTTTCTGAAATGAGTTTATTCTTGGAATCAGGATACCAGCTTTGGGGTTAACTGAATTAGCTACATAATTTGGCTTTTCTATACCTTGTTGTACCCTTCTATAAAATAAGAATAATAATATCTACTTATTATCTTTCACACAGGAATTCTATGAAAATAAATGTTCCAAATGCAACAAATAGAATGCCATAGTTATTGTTTGGATTACAGATGAGAGTTATTACTTGAGTTATGTCTGTCTTTAGGTGGCAGAATGATGGACAAAGCAAAAAGGGTCTTGTGGTAAGTAATGGAAGACATGTAAGACAAGAATTTGTACATTTGCAAGATTACAATGGGACACTTAGGCTATAATTTGAATGACAGCAATGGGATTTGGTGTCTAACATAGCACCCTAAATTGAGTTGTCACCTGAATTTGGGCAGAGGACTAAATGGGGGAAATTTGAACGTATGAACATCTTACTGCCCAATGCTTAGCGTGTCAACTACTTTAGGTTATATTTTGCTTCATCAAGCCTGTAAACCTTTTCTGAGTCTATTGTTGTGGAAAAAAAAATCTTTTGCAGTAAGTTTTTCCTTCTGACAGTTGTTCCAAGATATTAGACTTCTTGTGATAACAGCACACTTTTTTCCTAAAGTTGAGTCATTTGAACACACAACCACACAACCGTTGAATGGGTTCTGTCTTAAAGTGATGAATTCTGATTGGCCTTGGTAGCTGTACATTTTAAAGGTCAGATTAATACATATAACCTATCTGGCTTAGCTGAAACTACTGTTAATGTTGTAAACTGCCAACTTTGTCTTCTTTAAGCCAAAAAAAAAAAAATGTGGTTCTTCTACCCAACAAAGACTTTTTATAAAAGCAGTAAGAGAGAATGGCATGAAGTGTGCGTATTGTGCTGTAATCACACCCCAGGGGGAATGAGAGGTGCGCCACCGCACCTCTTGCTTTGTAATGACCCAGGGGTGTGATTATCTTATGATAACCACACTCCCTGTCATGCCTTATTGCTTATATATTCCACATTTCATAATGAATCCTGAAGCACTTTCTAGGTCTCATAGCAAAGGCAGTGACTTTGAAGTACAGGAAGTAGCCAGCTTTTCTAGGTACACATAGATTAATATTGTATACATTAGGGGGAATTATGAATAACTACTTTTAAGTGCCAACCAAGCCATGAATATTGGGGAACTTCGGGCTTTCTGTCTTAAAAAAAAATCTTACT
The DNA here is from genome assembly GCF_041296265.1 of Equus caballus. NCBI lineage: Eukaryota > Metazoa > Chordata > Mammalia > Perissodactyla > Equidae > Equus > Equus caballus. The sequence continues at coordinate 76,660,522 of NC_091687.1, forward strand.
TTGGCTACCTTTTAAAAAAGTTTTTATCCCCCTGCTCTAATTTTGATGACTGTTAAATTATTCTGTTTCTACAGGGAACATTATCCTCTTCTAAAACCACCTGGGAAATAACATCTATGACATAATTATCTTGTAGTTACTTGGTACGATGTTTTACTATGAAAATTGGAGAATGATGAGCTTTCCAACACAAAAATTAGTTTCATTTGAATTTAAGTGTCCATTATTCAAGAATTGCAACCATTCTAGCTACAGATTTCTAGATCTTCAGGTGTAATATTTGAGAAAGGGACACTGAGGGAGCATTTTAATTTATTCCACATGATCAAGGGTCTTTGATCTTTTTCAGATGTTAGAGTTGCTGCATTAGCTCTAGTTATAGTGTAGATTTTATCTTATTTGGAGATAACAATTTAGCTTTGAGATTATTCATTGCAACTGTTAATATATTCAAATTAAAATGAGTAGGGTTAATAGTAGACCTATAGGGAAGAAGAGAGATCAAGAGTAAGAGATTTCTGAATTTAGCATGATGCTTTAATATAATAAGACAACAAGGTAATAAACTAAGCAATTATTTTTGATGCAACTTGCATGATTATCATACCACAGAGTGAATCTGCACCTCAGGGAGAGCTTTCCAAGTAATTTGATAACCTTTGAAATGTACAGAGCAGTCAACATTTGAGTCCTACTGTCTCTTGCAGAGAAAAATCTGCAACACTCTTTTTATCCTGTCATTGTAACCTAGGTGATGAAGATGGTGGCCTTTCACTGTGACCACTGATGTGCTGATTCAATGTCTATGTCAGCTTAGGATCAACCATGTTAACCTTAGGTCACTTCAAGGAAAACCGTGTGCCGAAAGTGACGTTTATTTAACCACCTACTGCATGAGCGAGATTCTTCTGATTACCATAAAGGTCAAATATGCACATTTTGACTGGTGGTAATGAGTAGTTTTAAAGATGTTTTAGCCTTTTCTTAATCTTGCAGTGTCACTAGGCTTCTATTGTTATGCACCAAAGAATGTGCCTCTAATTGTACCATTTGCCCTATCGTAGCTTGTACATAGAGCCAGTAGTGTGATGTTACCGGTGATAACCGCCTACCACATGTCCTAATAATTATTAGCCTTCAATAAATTGTATAATAAGGTAACTTGAGTCTGAAGCAAAAGTTCTTAAAAAGTGGAAAGCAATATTTAGGAAGCTTATGTAGCAAATTCTAATAATAGTGGAGAACAAAATAGGATATAAAAATGCTTTTCAAGGTGTGAAAACCTTTTCTTTTCAGTGAGGGAGATTGTCTCTGAGCTAACATCAGTTCCAATCTCCCTCTATTTTGTATGTAGGATGCTGCCACAGCATGGCTTGATGAGTGGTGCATAGGTCTGCGCCCGGGAGCCAAACCTGTGAACCCTGGGCTGTGGAAGCAGAGGGCATGAACCCAACCACTATGCCACCAGGCTGGCCCCATGAAAACCTTTTAGAAAGTATTCTAAAAGCCTTCAAATACTAGAAATGTGTGTATGTGTGTGTATGTGTATAAACGTATGTGTGCATGTACATATGTACATTCACACATGTATGATATACATGGGTATATATATGTTTAAGCATATTTATTTTTACATTATTTAAAAGTTCATTTTAAAAAAAGAGGCTTTTGTCAATCCATTCATTCATTAATATTTGTGGAAAATTATCTTATGAACAAATGACATCAATTGAAACAGCATATAAAAATTAATTTTCTAGAGGAGAAATTATAGCAGAACTTATTTATAAGAAATGTGCAGTATTTTTCCACATTTAACAGATCCAAGCAATTAGTTCCTCAGGTATTTTCAAAGAAACCAGCTTTAAAATCGGCAAGTTCAAGTAGTTCCAAATACCACTATACACACAGAAAAATGGAATAGATATGTAAAATACTACTTAAAATATAAATCTCAACCAAAATCTGATGCTTTTCAATGACTTAAGTAGGAATAAAACAATTCCAAATTTGTTCTTTGTATTTCAATGACTTCTTGGATTTTAACAAGGGCACTAACTAACCTTTTTGATATTCTCTGTTTTAATAGCTGTCAAACTTTTCAAAATCCTGTCTAGGTGAGTAAATACAATAGAAAAACTAAAAGCAGCTGGGGAAAACACAAATTGGAATGCATGACAAATTAGATTGAGAACATAAAAATGCACATTAATGCTTCTAGTTTCCATCTTTTTTAGATATACTTAAGTTTTTAAGGATGATGAAAATGTGTGGATATAAGAATATAAGACAAATAGTTCCACGTAAACACGAGTTAAAAAGTGGCTTTAGTTTTGGCTGCTTTTGGACTCTCAGTCTTATTTCCTTAAATTATGATAAGATGTTAAGCTGAAGATAGTGAGAATGAATCCAGAGTAAAACAGTAAAATTTGAGTTTTAATACCATTTGGAAAAGAATTTAGCATTTTCCTAGTACGTGGTCTTATTGAGCTCTTTCAAAAATGAACAGAAACTATTTCATTATGAAAATAACAAGGAAATACATTTAATACATTAACAATCATAAATACAATTTATCAAACTCTTAAAATACAATAGGCATTGTTAATTTAATTCTCACGTAATTCCTGCTGTGTCTGCTGCATGAATCTATGTTTGATCTGAATTTATATGTATTTGTCTGACTCTACATTTTACCAAAATCTAGTTTAAAAGTGAGCATATTTGTTCTACAAATCAGTGAAATGTCTATGACCAATTTTACATTTATGTGTAGGGCAGGTTTATAAATCTTATTTGGATTTATAGGAGTTCCAGTCACATTTGAAATCTACTTTTCCTAGTTACAGGAAATGGAAAATGGTAAAAGGTTAAGCCTTAATTGAAAAATATAGTGTTTCTTAAATCATTTTTTAACATTTTAAAAATTGGGGGCAAAGAAAACCCCAAAATTTAAAATATAATGGATTTCTGGTTATTAATTGGGCATTTTTTTCTCTTTTAGTATTTTGTTTGGATATGATGAAACACTATTAGTGGGCTCACTGAACTTAGGAATGCGGCTTTTCTTAAATTGCCTATTTTACATTTCAGATTAGTATTTAAGACAGTCTACTATTTGGTATTGGTGCTCTCTGTAGGGTATTGGGAAATGTTGATTTTTTTTTTTACAATATTTTAAATCTACAAGCATCTACTTAGAAGCCTTTTCTTAAACCTTACACCTACAATTCTTTGATGCCATTGTGTGTGTGTGATTTGGAAAAAAACCAAATAATATAAATTAATAATGCTAGTGGACAAATCCATTAATAGGGATTTTCAAATATAAAGTGGGAATAAGTTTTAACTGCTTTTTATCCACTCAGAAATAGCTAGCTTGGTCCTCTTAAACTTTCTTTGCACTTCATTTTCCATTGAAGTCTGTGTTTTGGCCTGTACATGTTAAATTTTCATGTACAAAAAGTGCCACTATTCCACTGATATACTGGAGTCAGCTTGTTCAGCCCATAAAAGCTAATAGTTAAATTTTCAGGAATTTTGCTAGCCAGTTGTTAAATACACCCATTATTAAAAATTTAAGGGGCCTGGCCCTGTGGCCAAGTGAGTAAAGTTGTGCATGCTCTGCTTCAGCCGCCCAGGTTCCTGGGTTTGGATCCCAGGTGCTGACATAGTCCATTCATCAGGCATGCTGTGGAGGCAATCCACATACAAAATAGAGGAAGACTGGCATGGATGTTAGCTCAGGGCTAGTCTTCCTCAAGCAAAAAAAAAAAAATTAAATGATATAAACTCATAATTAAATTAAAAACAAAAGTAGTAAATGCCCAAAAGTCATCACATCCTAATTATTTTACTATTCTATATGCTCTTGAGGCTATTTAGATCTCTTGAATCCATATGGTGAACATACTTTATAATGATGTGCTACTACACATCTCTTTCTGCTCTGTGGTCAATGACTTTAGGTTGTAGCTTGAAATTGGCCATGTATTTACATCTTGGAAATTGGTAAACACTACACATCAGGGCTTGGTTTATCATTTTGTGGACTGTCTGGATTTAAGAAAGTAATGGAGAAAATATTAATAATGCAGATTAAATTTAAAAGGTGTTACATCTGTAGCAGTTACATTGTGAATAGCACAAAAAAGCTGAGGAAATATTATTCTAGTATTTGAAAACTATTATCCAATTCAGCAAGGCGGTCATTCACATTGTTGATGAATGAGTGAAGTTCTGAATTAATGAATACATCCTAACGAACACACATGTTCATTGTTTCATTATTCCCTTATTCAGTTAACATAAATGAAATAATCAATCAACATTCAAGTTAGAACTACATCTATTCAACAATTGCAACTATGTGTTGGCTATAGATATGACTGTTTGGCAAAAATAAAAAAAAAGAATTGTGTGAAAATCATTGGCTATATATAATTTACCAAAAAAATTTTCTACTTTGTGGTTATTTGTAAGTTATGTTCTACACATTCTCCCATCAGTAAAATGCATAATAAACTTATGTAGTATATATATGTATGCACGCTTTTATTCCTGAGAGCCATTGTGTCAGAGAGATGCAGAGAAATCCTAACCCAGCAATAGCTCATTCTATATTTTAGGATCTCCAATTATTAGAAAGTTCTTTATGTTAAGAAAATCCTGCTTGATAAACTGCTACCCATTGATCTTTGGGAGTTACATTAAGTAAATCATTTTCAAATGGCAGTCCTTCAAGTCTTTGTGCTGATGTTCCCATATCCCTTTTTCCTCTGGGAGAGAGCTCTAATTCCTCCACCATATACTCATGAATTGATTTCTAAGCTGTTCCAAGCTAAATAAGCCCTTCTTCATGCATTTCCATTAGCCAACAATATGCTTAAAATTTAAAGTAAAAAATTAAATGTAGATTTTGAAGATAACAGTGAGACCTTTACCTCTTTTTCTGGGGCACCATGTTTCTATCCATCCAATATTGCACTGATTAAATTGGCAAGCATTTGATCTAGTTATATTTTAGATTCAACTAAAATCTCCAGGCTTTTTAATATACAAACTATTGTCAAGTCAGGTGCCACCTATCCTGATTTTAATATTTTAATATTTTAATTTTGTTATTTTGAAGTTGATTTCTTATCCATCTGAATGCTTGGAGTAGGTAGGAAAGGAGCCACTTGGCTGAGCCCACCTCGCACAGGATGGCACTGTCATCCTAAGGCAACTCAGCGGAAAGAAGGAAAGAAGAGTTCTGACTTGAGTGTTGGCTTTTGGAGCATAATAGCCCTTGTAAACATGCTTGATACATATGCTGGACTCTCTTTGATCAGACTGGCAAATTTCCTTCCCTTGAAGTGGAGATACGCATCAAATGAGAGGAAAGGAGCTTCTAGAAAGTAAACAGAAGAGTCTCTTCTCCCTACCTTCCCCTGGTTAGTAGCCTCATTTAACCTATGTTACATAAGAGCCAAGCTTATGGTCAGTTAGAAATGTGTTGTGTCCCTTGGGAGAGGATTCCAAAGGCTTACCAAAGGAATTCTGTTGTCTTTCTTTGGTCTTTATGAGGCTGTCCAAGGTCCCACCATCTGCCTCCCACCACCACTGTTATTGGCATTGTGACATTTATCCTCCCACCAATAGAATTAGCATCTTAATTGTTGCTCCAATATATTTGAAATGGGTCAGCACAGGACATAAAATGCTAATTACAAAACTGTAATGTATGTCATATACACCATTCACCCTTTCTCCATTTTTCCATCTCAAATATGTCTAGCCACTTTGTCTAAACTAGCTTAACAGAAGTAGAGTCAATGAATCCAAATGATACAAGTAAGAATAAATCACATTTTAATAATATAATCCCCTTCCCAACCTTAAATTCATACCGAAATGTTTATTTGTGAATAATAAAAGCTTTTTGTTAATGTGTCAACCTGCCACACCTCTTTCCTCTTGGAGTAATTCTGCCCATAAGGAGTCTTAGCTCCCCTCCTCTGCTCGTCTGTACCCTAAATCTTGCAGGACAGGCCTTTGCCTCCACTGACAGACAAACAAGGTGAGGAACCTGCTCATATGTAAAAAACATTTTTTCTGATTATATATAAAAAATATACATGTATTGTAAGTAATGAAACAATATTCAGAAGTGTATGGAAGAAAGCAAAGATTTCTTGAAATCCTACTACGAGTAGATGTCACCATTAATTTTGTGATGGTGATACTTTTCAAGTATCTCTTTCATATATGCACAATCATTAACATATCACAAAAATGGGAACACATCATACATTTGCTTTTATTCTTGAATCTTGCAAAAGAAAAAAAGAGGGTTTTTTTTCTTTTTGGCTTATCCCTCTTCTCAGTTTCTTCATCCTCATCGCTCTCCCCTCCAATGCTGTAGCAAACATCAATAACTTGGTGTGCATTCTTCATTCCCTTATCTATGATCATACAATCATATGTAAGTGTTTGTGTATGTTCCTTCTATCTTTGATGAGAACTGAATAATAACACCTCTTTTCACTGCCTATGTTCTGAACAAATTGAGAAATATAACAAAAGATGTAGCAAATGGAGAACAACATCATTTTTATATAAGGCTAAATTGTAGGATATGAAAGCCATAAGGTTCTGCTGAGTTTCAGTTCGGGCTGACTTGACCATCCTGTAGGAGGTGCTGCTCAGCTGGTGCAGGTTCCTCGTATGGCTGGGCGGAGAGGCAAAGCCCTGCCTTGTAAGATTTTAGAGTACAAAGGGTCAGAGTTGGAGAACTAGCATTCTCGTGGGTAGGTTCCCTTCACGACAAAAGTAGTGTGGATTAGCAACGACCTTCCCCAGGGCCAGCAGCTGCCCCTGGAGTTGCAGAGCAAAACAACTTTTCCTCAAGATTCTTCAAACCCGAAAGAAACTAAATGGTGGATATAAGTCAAACATATCCAGTTTATTTTCCCCCAAGTTTACCTACTAAGGTCACTTTACCTGCCCAGGAATTGTAATTTGGGATCCTTAAACATGAGAGTAATATCAGTAGCAAACAAGTATTTCTCCCAGTGCGTGGGTTGTGGATTTCTTTTTCATGTCATTTAAATGAAATCATGTTTTTACATACCTCTTTGATTCTTACCTTTTCATTCACCAATACATCAAAGAAATCTCCCAATATTTGCAGGTATGGATCTAAGTCATTCTTTGTAATAGGTTCAGGCTATTCCATTGCAGGGATGTACCACAATTTATTCAACTATTTACTTTTTTACTTTATGATTGCTTTGCTTTATACAATTTTAATTTTTATTAAATTATTATGTTTATATGTTAATATGTGTCTATCTTTTATATCTTCTGAGTATCCCATTTTACTCAAAAAGGTCCACCCAAGGGGCCAGCCCAGTGGCATAGCAGTTAAATTGATGGGCTCCACTTCGGTGCCCCGCGGTTCGCTGGTTCGGATCCCAGATGTGGACATACACATTGCATATCAAGCCATGCTGTGGCAAGCGTCCCACATATAAAGTAGAGGAAGATGGGCACAGATGTTAGCTCAGGGCCAATCTTCCTCAGCAAAAAGAGGAGGATTGGTGGCAAATGTCAGCTCAGGACTAATCTTCCTCCAAAAAAAAAAAAAGGAAATGTCCATCCAATATATATAAGTACATTCTTCTAGAATTTTTGAAGCCTTATTTATTTTTACATTTAAGGCTTTACCTTATCTAGAATGAAGTGGACTATAAACATAAACTATATTACTACCATAAGCAATATTTTATTAAACACCTTTGTACATAGGGTCTTTAATGTGCTGGTCTTGTTATTTCTGTGGGATAGATTTCCCGAAGTGAGACTATTGAGTTGAAGGACAAATGGAATTTTGATAGATATTACTAGGCTTTCAGATGGATTGAAACAGTTCATATCTCCACCAGCAATGCATAATAGGCTGTATTTACTTGAATACTCACTAGAACTAAATATTGCCACCTACTTTTCCTATTTCCCAATCTCACAAGTCTAATATGAGAGCTTCCCTTTATATGCTGGCTTGCACATTGAGGTCTCTGATAAAAATTCACTTTATTGGAGAAGCCTTTCTGGTCTAATATATTTATAATAGCCAATTCCTCAAGCATCATACGCTACACTGCTATCCTGATTTTAAAATTTTGTACCACTTATCTTCAGGTTACGTGTTTTAGTTTGTATATTGTCTCCTCCACACCCATCTAGAATAAGCTTCATGAGAATGACTTTGTACTTTTTTGCTTGATGTTGAATTCGTAGCACTTGGAATTCAATAAACAGTGACTTTGCACTTGCCTGTAAATAGGCTAAGCATTCTTTCATTGTCCACTGGTCATTTAGATCTGCTCTTCTTTGAATTTTTCATTCATATCAGTTAACCATATTTGTAATCATTTTATCAATTTCAAAGTGTTTTTGGTATATTATACATATTATTATTTTACATATGCATTGCAAATATTTCCCTCATTTTTTACTTTATTTATGACCACTTTGCTCTTTATAGTTTTAATTTTTATATAGCAAACATGTCTATCTATTCTTTTTTTTTTTTATAATTTTTTTTTTTAAAGATTTTATTTTTTCCTTTTTCTCCCCAAAGCCCCCTGGTACATAGTTGTGTATTCTTCGTTGTGGGTTCTTCTAGTTGTGGCATGTGGGACGCTGCCTCAGCGTGGTCTGATGAGCAGTGCCATGTCCGCGCCCAGGATTCGAACTGACGAAACACTGGGCCGCCTGCAGCGGAGCGCGCGAACTTAACCACTCGGCCACGGGGCCAGCCCCCTATCTATTCTTTTTTATATTCTGGATATCCTATCTCAATTAAAAAGATTCATCCAAATATATATGTATTTCTGAGGTTTTATTCATTTTTACATTTAAGGCTTTATTTTATCTAGAATAAAGATGAGCCCAGCTTTATTTTCTTCCAAGTGGATATCTATTTGTACAAGCAACATTTTAAAGTTAATCATTATTCTCCACTCAATGGAATTACCATCTGCACTATATTTTAAATTTCTTATCCACTTGAATCTCTCTTTTGGCTCGCTATACACTTCAATTAATCTATTTATATATTTCTATTTTGATTGCAATAACTTAGAGGTTATTTTCATAACTGAAAAAAGCATGTCTACTTTTATTTTTTAAATATTTTTTGGTTATCCTCACGAACTTAATGTCTTAGAGGAATTTTCATCCTTCAAAAAAATCAAAACACAGCACTGTTGGGTGTTTCCTTGAATCCCATTTAGGTTATTAACTTGAGGGATAATGTATATTTATGTGATAGTAAATCTTTCACTCCAAGAACATGTGTATTAGTTATGCATTGATGCATAACAAATCATCCTAAAATATACTGGCTTAAGATAACAATTATTAGTTATTATATCTTACTTTCTGTGGCTCAGGAATTTTGGAGTGACTTGAATAGCAGGTCCTGGCTTAGGGCTTTCATGAAGTTGCAGTCAGATAATGCCTGGGGCTATGGTGATTCAAAAGTGTCTTCACTCACATGTCTGTTGCCTGGGCTGGGAAGGAGTGCCAACGCCACATTGTAAGATGGGATATATGTTGTTGCAGCCGTCATTGGAAATTATCATCTCCTTCAACATGGTCTATCTTTTCATTTATTCTGTCCTTGTTCTATGGGCTTTAGCAGGATGTTACAGTTTCAGTTTTATGGCTCCTACATATTTCATGTTAAATTTATTCTCAAATATTTTACCATTGTTTCTATTGCAAATGGAATATTTTCCTTTTTTATTTCTATCTTCTGTTTGCTAGTATAAAGTTACTGATATAAATATTTGTCTTAATTCAGCCACTTACCACATTTCCTCATAAATTCAAGTAATTTTTAACAGAATCTTTTGGGTTTTCTCAGATATTCGGTAACATTTTTAGCAGAAAGAGATAATTTTCCAAAATGATGCTGATTAATTTTTCTTCTATATTCTAGGTGGGAGAATCTCTGAAGAAACGTTGAATAATAGTTGATGGCAAGCATTCTGTTCTTGTTCCTTATTTTAAAATAAACGGCTTTGTTTTATCAGATAGATTGATGCTTGCTATTGTTTTTTTGCTAAATAAACTTTATCATATTTAATTAATTTCTTTCTATTTCCATCGTACTTGAATTGCCTCTAAACATTGGTATTATCTGTATTTTACAAATTAGATAGACCTGTGAAGCAACTGCTCTTGGTGTCTTTTTAAATCATCATTTTTTTTATCACTATTTTGATCTCTCTTGTGTTACTTTTTCTTATTTCCTACTTCTGCCTGTATTTACTTTCATTATCTATTATTTCCTAAAGAACCATCAAGTTCTTCCAGATTTTCCAATTTATTTCTAGATTCATAGTTCTCATTTATTTATCCACCCAGTTGATGATTTATTTATTCTTCTGGGTCTCAAGTTGAGGGGGTTAGGTTAATCACATGCTTTTTGTTTCTTGAACTCTGTAGCTCATGGCTCTCTAAACTCTTTCTAATATTAGCAGTGGCTTAGTTCATGGCAATTTTGTTATCCATGCAAATGATCCTCTCAATGCCCTATCTTCATGTCTCTCCTTTAAGGGCACCAATCTCATTCACGAGGGCTCCACCCTCATAATCTAATTACCTCTTGAAGGCCCCACCTCCAAATACCCTCACATTAGGAATTAGGGCTTCAATATATGGATTTTGGGGGGACACAAACATTCAGTTCATAGCACCTAGAAAGAGAAAGTGAGAGTGAAAACAAGCATAAGCTAATAAGAGAGTTTCCATGGGCCAGAAAGAGAGTCCTGGCTCTCCAGGACATCTCCAACAGTAAGCTCAGACCAAACCAATTAGCATCTCCCTCCTTCTTCTCAGGACATCCAGTAAGATAACAGGCAGATAGAGAAAATATGGGAAGGGACGGTCCGAAGAGCCCTTCATTTTCTATGATTTATTGCAGTAATTTATATTAATCATAGTTTTCCTACTAAATTATAGATAATTTTAGGATAAGTGCTTCATTCTTTTTTGAATTTATTATTATTATTCTCTACCATATTGGTGTGTATCATACTGACTCAATTCATCACTAGTTAATGCATCTTATTAGTTTCTGATTGTTTTTCCAATCTTTCAAATTAGTTTTGATTCTTTCTTGTGTCATCCAAGAGCAAGCTATTCAATGAAACAAAAGATACGTGGAATATCTTACATTGTGTCTGGTCCATAGTAAGCGCTGAATAAATGGTAGCTATTGTTAGTAGTAATAGTGTTTCTGTGTTATATACAGATTTGACGAATGTACAAGAAAAGGTTATCTGTGATTTACCACTACTACGCTCACTTCAAATTTACAAAATAATTAACTAGTACTTTTTGGATACGATAATTCAAAAAACTGAGTTTAACTGAATGCTCAAATACCCTGTCCACATGTTCTGCCTTTTTAAAAGCAGAAATATATTGGGAGACATGACGATATATTTCAGAAATCAAAATACACTATCCTTATTTCATTCCCCTAATTTATTTTGAAGTGTGTATAAGACATGTATTTTATAGCATACACTAAAAATTTATGGAGAATTGAAGTCGTGGTCACTAGTTTGTGTAACGTATGCAATATTTGAAAAATAACTCTATACTTTCTTATTAGCAAGCTAGTTTTCCTTCTATATCCTGTGCACTATTAAAGCTAATCCATGATACTAGAGTCAGGAAGAAGGAGGATATTACTAAAGTCAAGTCCTCACTAGAGAGAAGAGGAAAGAAAATTCTCTCTTAAAGTAGAGGTGCAACTATAAAGATTGAAGGAAAGAGAAAAGAGAAGAAAATGATAAGCTTCTTGTGTTCTGACTTCCCTTTTCTAGCACAAAATCTTAGAGGTGAAGAAGGCTGCGTAAGTAAAGATGAAAGCGGAGGGTCTTTTGTTTCGTTTCCTGGTGGGTGTTGGTGAAGGCCCACCTTGCGGGTGGATGGGCCGGATGTGTGGCTGCATCACATGGGAAGAGATCGCACAGCATCAACGGGCAGTGAGAGAAAGAGAACTTGAGTAAATACTCCCTATCTGCTCTCGGCTTCCTGTGGTATACAAAGGATCTAGAAGCTCCTGTGCACACTGAGAGAAAGCTGAATGTAGCTAGCCAAGGAGATTGCCAGAAGAGGCAACAGCAAATAGGTATAAAAGTGACCCTCTTGCCAAGCACCATGAGACAGTCTACCTTGGCAAAGGATCAACCCCATTTTGGGAACTTGTGGTCATGTGATGGTTGAAGCAGGTTGAGTCAGCAACTAGAACCACCAATTCCTGATGAAGCTAAGAGAGGACCAAGGACCAGGTCATGAACCCTCCACTCCTCTGGTGCCTAAAGGGCTGGGTTTTCCCTCAAACCTCTACATCACATCTCCCTTATATCGTAGAATCTCAAGCTCCAGAGACAGGCGTTATCGTCTGGAGGGGTATGTTTTTTATATTGTGAGAGAACTGTGTATGGTAAAAGCTACAGGCTGAGCCCTTCCCATGATTAATGGTAGCTGATAGAATTTAGTAAATCCTCTCTTAAGATAATAGCATGGCTTGCTGGTATGATGTCTTGCTGAAAAATCTCATTTTGAATGTCAAAAGTGAAATACTATTTTCATACAAATCCTAAATCCCACTAAGGAAATGGATGCCTTAGACTAAAAAGGGCAAGCATCTACTTGGAAAGAGAAAAGAGACTCATTAACAAGTTTCAAAATATCATCGCTGTTATATTTATTTTTGAAACTAGTAGAATATCACTAAAATACTAATGCTGTGCATACTATATATTATACATAAAAGCAAAGATGGTTAGAGCTAAAAGAGATATTATAAATTACCTAGTCCAACCTCAGACAAGGGGTCTGAGATCCAAAGAGGTTGAGGTAACATGCACGTGGAGTACAAAATAAAGCCAGATAAGAATCCATTCTTGAAACTCATTCTAGCGCCTCCTCTCCTGCCCCTTATTGCCACAAATTTGATGATTCCTTATCCTTGAACATTTATCCATCCATCTGTAAGTATTGCAAGACACAATGCTTCATTGACTCTTCCGTTTGAAGATTCAATTTCCTGCTTAAATTCTGGCTCTAAAAGGGGCTTGCTTGAAGAATGACTGCTGGGCAAATTATATGATGATCTTAGTCATTTAGAAACATCATGCCAATATTAGACTTCTTAATTCTATCTTTTTTTAATTGCAGTTATCTAGAGAATTCTCCATTCTGGTCAAGAAATTTTCATGGTAATGGTTTTGATTTTTAAGGAGACTTAAACGTTTCTTTTAAAAGGAAGACCTAGAAAATTCTTCCACTATTATTAATTCTTAGAAAATAATTTAATTGAAACTTACTGAAGCTAATTAAAAGGATAATTTCTCATTTTGCTTTGTGGTCCCATGGACTTAATTCAACCAAAGAAGTATTTTATTTTTTTGGAGGTAACTGTGTGCTCAGAGCCAGCATCAGGGGAACAAGATGAGAAATGCCCTCATATTTCTATTCTTCTTATCTCATGACAAAAACATCTTGTACTAGTTTATTTTTTCTGAATCATTTCATCTTTTCTCATGCATGCTCTAATTATTTCATTTTTTAATGTTATTGAATATCTTTATTCTTAATTATTAAAAAATCTTCGTCTGCACGTGTAATAATAATCAAATGCAATTTAGGAAACATTTACGTACTTTTTAAAACGTGTTATAGCCCTCACTATGTGGCAGGCACTACTGCAAATGCTTCATAAAGATTGATTCAGGTATGTACTATTATATTGCAGAACTTCCCATTTTATAAACAAAGAAACTGGGGCTCAGAGAGTGAAAGCCAACAGTAAAGCTCAGGTATTTACTTCATAGGTTTAACTCTTATACACTGATTTTAGGAGCCAAGCCTTAGGCTGGTGTAAGGGATCCCAAGACAGATGAAACATTTCTGTGCCCTCAAGAAACTTGGCTTACAATGTACTCTTGGTAGAGATAAATATATAAAAACAGTACTGTTTACTATTATGGAGACATGTAAAAAGTGCTATGGGAAAATAGAAAAAGAATTTCAGAGGAAGTGACACTGAAGTTGTGCCTTGAGAATGAGGAGAATTTTTGTCTAAGTAGAATCTTAGTTAGGCAAAGGTTAAAAAAGACAAAAGAGAGAGAGCAAATCCTAGCCAGTGGAAAAGTGCAAGACATATTCCTGGAAACATATTCATCCAGTGTGGCTGGGAACTGAAAAGAAGTGATGAAAATAAGAGTGTGAAGACTTAGAGTAAGGCCAGGTTAAAAATGACATTCATTGTGAGAGCCAAAATTCTAAATTTACCCCGGGGGTGGGGGTGGTTATCCAAGTTTTTTTTTCACATATGAAGATGATGTGATCACTTTGGAGTTTTAGGACATGAATCTAGCAGTAATGTGGAGAATGGATTTGGGTGAGGGAAGACTAACTAACAGTCAGTCTGCCAATTAAGGGGATACTGCAATAGTCCAGGCACAAGATAATGAGGGCCTAACCAAGGATAGTGGTGATAAGAATAAATAAAATAGAGGAAAGTGATAAGAAATAGGAGAAGACTGATAGGTTTGCAGGACTAGAGAATGGGTTCAATTTGGGAAATACTGAGTTTTAGGGAAATATGACCCTAATGTGGTTGCAAATACTGATGAAAAAGAAATCAGGGTTTGTGAAGGAGATTTGGGAATGATAAGGATTCATGACAATGCCAGAGTAGAGATAGGGGTGGGATGAATGCAAAGTAATAAAATAAGGTGAAAGATAATAGAATCTAGCAGAAGAAAATGTAGTAAAGAGCAATCATGAGAGAAGAGCGTCTGAAATCAGTGGGAGGAAATTTTTAAAGAAGCAAGTGGTTTTCCATCTTAAATATAGCAGGAATAGTTAGGAGGAGGACCATGACATTTGGCAGTTAGGAGGTCAAAGTTCTTTTTCCACTTCAAGTCAAGACGTGATCAAGTTTAGGATCTTGAGATGGATAGGGTAATCTGGATTATCCAGGTGGACCCAATAATGTAATCACAAGTGTCCTTGTGAGAGAGCAAGAGAGAGAAAGAGGAAGGCAATGTGAGGACTGAAGCAAGATGCTATGCTTCTGGCTTTGAAGATGGAGGGAGTGGTTTTGAGTCAAAGAAAGCAAAGAACACAGCTCTAGAAGCTGGAAAAGGCAAGGAAATGAATTCTCTCTTCAGAGGCTCCAGAGGGAGCACTTTTCCTCAGACACACACACACCCCTTCTCCCCTGCAGCCTTAAGCAGAGCAAAGTTGAGGGGAAGCAGAAAAGCCCGATGTTATGCTGGAGTGGATTTTTAATATTTGGGATATGAAACTATTTGTTAGTGCCCAATATGCTTGCGATTTCATGAAGGAGTAACAGATGAGATGACTGGCAGTGAGAAAAACCAACATTGTTTACATCTTGATACACCAGAATCCAGTTCATCCAATACATTGCCTCCACTGCAAATGATGTCATTGAGGCCCACCAAGAGTGGACAAACTGCAGGTTGAAAGTGTAAAGGAAAGACAAAAATAGCAGGATAGTGGCAGATGATCAAGCACATGGGAATGAAATTTCTCAAGATCAGTAGTTTAGTAGAATGCCATTAGAAACAATAGTAAATAAGTAGATATAATTCTTAAAAACAAAGAAGTGTGAGATGAATATTAAGTCAAATGCAAAATTTAAGACCTATTTAGCAGAGGTCACAAACTTAAACGTCTGCCAGATGCCAAGTTTAAAAGGAAAAAAAATAGGGCCTCACTGAGCCCTTGGTAAACTGGAGAGCACGTGACCTTTAAAGGAAACGGCTATAACCAGTCACCACGGGAAGGTGGTAACACTCCAACTGTTGCCAGATTTTCCAGTGTTTAAGAGGACCAAAAATTAAAAAAATAAATAAACCTTAACTTTTATATGACATCTTCTAATTATTCGCTGTAGACACTCTATTAGTTTCTTGTTGCTACCGTAACAGATTACCACAAATTTAGTGACTCAAAACAACACAAATTTATTCTCTTACTATTCTGGAGGTAGGAAGTCTAAAATGAGTCAGCAGTGCAGTGTTCCTTCTAGAGGGTCCCGGAAAGAATCCATTTCCTTGCCCTTTCCAGGTTCCAGAGGACACCTACAGCCTTCTTGAATCTTCAAAGCCAGCAGCACAGCATCTTCAAATCTCCGTCCTTCTGTCTCTGTCCTCACATTTCCTTTTGACTGAATCTGACCCCTGCAATGTTCCTTTTGGAAGGACACCTGTGATGACATCAGGCCCGCTTGGATAATCAGATAATCTCCTCATCTCAAGATATTTAACTTGGTCACACCTGCAAATCCCTTATGCCATGTAAGGCAATATTCATAGGTGCCAGGGGTTAGGCCATGGACATATTTGGGGGCAATTATTCAGTCTATTATAGCAACCAATACCAAAATTATAATATGTTAGTCAAGACAAAAATGGCCAATTAAACACACTGATAAAATTTCGCTTGCAAACTCTCAGTTTGTAATCTCTGGAAATTTTCCTTGGCTTCTTTACAATTTATTTTGTTCCTCTCACTTCTTGTGTCATGTCTTACATAACAGAGGCTTTCAAATGGAAAGAGGATGTGCAGTGATGATACATGTAGATAGTGGAGTTTGTTTTAATATAATTCTGTGAGCCCAGGATTGGGTGCACAATACTCTTAACAATTTTGCTTGTTTTGTTTTCTGGTTAAGAATTTTTCAAATGCATTTTGATTAAATATATTTGGAAGCATTTGAATATGATTTTCTAAGGTATTTGACTACAATATGATTTGTGGTTCTCACATAACACAGCTGTCAGTCAAAATAAAGATTAGTGACTTTCATTTGTAGAAATGTGATGATTTATCAAAGTTTATCACATTATCAAATCACTTAAAATGTTTATAAAAGCAATATAACAACATGTGGCACATTTTACCTCAGCTGTCCTTTTAATGTTTTTGTTGGGTCTTTTTGGTATTTTGCAAAATGATATAAGATTTCTGACAACAAAATCATCATGGAGGGCAAGGCAGATGGTCCAAAAAATAATGCATGTGTTGCCTGTGTCTTAGAAGCAAGTTTTGTCTGAAGCAGAAGAAAAACCTTTTGTTCTTTGGTTAATTACCTCATTATGTTGTAGGTACATAATTCTTTCTGAAGAAACCAACACATTTGAGGAGAAATTGCAAAATACCATGGATTATAGATCCAAGCCATGCAGAAATATTAAAGATGTTGACTTTACATAATAAAGGATCTGTGCGAATGTGAAACAATTTAAGCTTAGGCAACTGGTGCTTCAGTAATGTTTTAATTTCTGCCCACATAAAAATCCTCCTTTGTTTGTAAATAAAAAGGGGAAATATTTCATTGTGGCATGTCCATCTGTTACCCGAACAATCAGTGAGGTCCTGCAGTTAATCACAGCCTTTCCTAATGGAATTTAAAGTTGCAGCTGTACTCAGCCTTCATGGATGCAGATATAAAACCTATGCTCACCAAAACCAACTCATTCTCTTAGCATTGTGTTTTGTTTCCAGTGTGGGCTAGTTCAACACTCATAGATGTACATTTCCTACTAACTTGTATTCCCATTAAGACCTGTCTTCAAACGAGTGTAGAATGTCTAATAGCAAATATCAGGGATGGAAGAAAATATTCAAAAGCAAAATCTGTTCCATTGCAAAATGTAAATATAGTCGGCCCTCTGTATCCGAGGGTTCCATGTTTGCAGATTCAACCAACTGGGGAATGAAAGGCCTATGATGGGTGCATCTGTACTGAACATGTGCTGACATTTTTTCTTGTCATTATTCCCTAAACAATACACTATAATAACTATTCACATAGCATTTATATTGTATTAGGTATTATAATTAATCTAGAGATGATTTAAAGTATACAGGGAGGATGTGTGTAGGTTATATGCAAATATTGTGCTGTTTTATGTAAGGGGCTCGAGCATCCACAGATTGTGGTATCCACAGGGGTCCTGGAACCAATCCCAGATGGATATGGATGGACAATTGCATTCAAGGAAATATAATCTCCCATTTATTTAATTTGACTGCATTCTCATATATAAAATGATGGGAGGGAAAAATCCCTTGAAACTAGCTTGGTAACTGAGACCATCTCAGCTTTCTCCTTTGTGGCACTGTAGTTGTCTCTTCTGAGATGTGTGATTCAAAGCCATTCCAAGAGCCTCACATTTCTTAGCAGACCCTTCAATGCAAAGCCAGCTACTTCAGAGCTAGGTAACTTGCTGAATGAGGATTAAAAAAAAAATACTAAGATCCTCCTGAGATGACAATTTCAGGAACTGCTCCTGCGCAGCAAGGAAACAAAGGGCCATGCATTTAGGAAGTAAGCTCTTCCTGGAAGGCTGGCTATTTTGCTCTTTGGAAGAGGTTACATTTCCTTCTACTCTTAGCAAGCCAATGGTGTTGAGAATGCTATAAAACCATGCAGTTACTGTGGAATTCCTAGGAGAGCCAAATATTTTTTTTTTAATAAAGGAAACAATAATTTTTGTGGATGTCACCAACAATTCTTTTGTATTTCCCAGAGTGGAAAATAAAATATTAAATAAAAACTTCCCTAATTTAAATATACCTGGAACATTTGATTAGGACCATAACTTCCGTTAAGAAGAAAAACAAGGGAGCAAGCATGTCAACGATGTACATATGGATATAGGTGCGTGTGCTTACGTATTTGTGGGTGAAGACGTGTGGCGCTTAAGGGAAGATGATTAGTTATCTTTGGGACTCATCTGAAAATGCATAAAACTGCAAGGGGATGTGATTTAATTGATTGCAACAAAATAAGAAAGATTTTAACTTTTTGTTGATGTTATTCATTTCTAATCCAACCTTAAGAAATGGAAGCACCCTCTTCTGGATTATGTAAGATATAACTGTGACCCCAAAAGGGAAAGAGAGTAAGAGAGAGTCTCGCTACAATCAGAGGAATTATTTCTGTGTATCCACATATATTACAGTATTTACTGCCTGATCTGGACCCAAGACAAACTTTTGGAGACTGAAAATATAGTATTTATTTTCTGCATTTAGTTGAAGATTTAATATTGGTGAATAGGATGTGTATGAAGGCATGAGGCCTAGGGAAGTCAACCTTTGCAGGTTAACACAACAAATGAAATATGCCGTCAAATACGTATGGCAGTGATTAAAATATTTCAAACTCAAATTATACTCAGTGGTTAAAGATGTAAGATTTTTCTAACTAGTCTTGCAAATTCTTCTATAGGTGGTGGTAAAATGCTAAGCATTTTCCTGATTATAAAACTTTAAAAATATTAAATGAATACCAAATTATATTAGAAAATAATATTCATTCACTCAACAAACAATTCTTAAGGAACTATTCTTCCAAGAATTTTTCTATATTATCATTCGCTAAGAGTTTTCATCTGATGTTTTTCCAGTTTACTTATGTGTTAATTAGCATTTACTATTGGTAGATAATATCTGGAAGTTGTAAGTCACATTGTTTCTTGGATGAGTGAATATCTCAAAGACACATCAACACAAACAAACATCTCTAAAACAAAAATATTCAAGTTAAAGTCTAGAAATGACCAGGCTGTTCTATGTCTTTGCAGCTTCAAATTTAGCCAGAATCTGATGTTGCCTTTTCTAGTCAGATCACCTCCTGTATATATCCACAGAGAACCTACTTTCTACTGGTTTGTATCAATTTATTGAAGATTTTTGATGTTACAATATTCTGAAATTTTACTGTAGTTAGAATTATCAGGATTTTTTTTAAAAAAAATCTAGCTTGGTGTCTCATACAGCATTTTTAAAAAATATTGATCAGCCTTTGTAATAATTTTTAAAGTCTCTATAAAGATAAAATATTCATGCATTTTTATAACATAAGTTACAATTCCTGCTGCATTTATGAAAAAAGGAAATACAATAACATCTAATTAGGTTATTCCTAGGCTGACACAGGTTGGGAAGCAGAATAAAACGAGAATACAGGTCTCCCTCATTAGTTCTCTGGGATTCTATTGTAGAAGACTGGAAATTATTTGAAAGCAGTGATCATGTCTTAGCTTTTGTATCCCTAGGTCCTAGAAAAGTAGCTAGAATATCAAAAGTACTAACTAAACATTAATCATCTAAATTGAAATCTAGAATCTAGAGTTAATTTGCATATCTGAAGCATGGGATGATTTTCTCCTTTCTCATAATAACTGTTATTAGCATGCTGGGATTCTTCTGGAACCCTGCCCCATTGATTATTCTCTCTGTGTTCTATTTCTTATAATTCTCCATTGGTTCTTCTCTCAGTCTCTGGCTGTACAATCGTGCACTGCATAGTGATGTTTCAGTCAACAATGGACCTCGTATAAGACAGTGGTCACAT
Organism: Equus caballus; assembly: GCF_041296265.1. Lineage (NCBI taxonomy): Eukaryota > Metazoa > Chordata > Mammalia > Perissodactyla > Equidae > Equus > Equus caballus. The sequence goes on from NC_091687.1 coordinate 76,680,995, forward strand.
AAGATTAGTACCATATGGCCTAGGTGTGTAGTAGGCTACACCGTCTAGGTTTGTGTAAGTGCACTCTGATGTGCACAATGGCACAACTGCCTAATGACACATTTCTCAGAACGTACGCTGTCGTTAAATGACGCATGATTGTACTTAAACCTCTTTCATGAAGCATCAGCACCTAGCACAGCGCCAATCACAAAAGAGACAATTAATAAAAATCTGTTAATGAAATAATGAGCTTCATGATACTGAATTAGGAGTCATTAAGTTTATGTAACTAGGGAAGAATGAAGTCCAGCTTTCAAATAATAGTATAATCAATCAGGAAGGTAAAATTGAAAAGCACACAGATTATCTTCAAACAGTAATCTAGTAATACCACTCCCCAAGTTAGTAGTTCTCCATTGCTGCAAGGTTAAATTCACACACCTGCGCGGCTCACAAGGTGCCCATGCCATAGCGGTGTGCTGGATAACAGAATTAGTGCCTGGAGACAGATAGATTGGAATTGCAGTTCTACCTCTCCTTGTCAGCCCTATTACTACACTGAGCTTCATTTCCCTCATCTGTAAAATTGGATTACTATTATATATTCTTTAGGGCCATTGTGAGGATCAGAAATAGAGCACACATCAGACTGGCCCAGTGGCATAGTGGTTAAAGTTCGTGTGCTCTGCTTCGGCAGCCCAGGGTTCACCGGTATGGATCCTGGTCATGGACCTACACGCTGCTTGTCAAACCATGCTGTGGCAGGCATCCCACATATAAAATAGAGGAAGATGGACATGGATGTGTTAGTTCTGGGCCAATCTTCCTCAGCAAAAAGAGGAGGATTGGCAGCATATGTTAGCTCAGGGCCAATATTCCTTAAAAAAAAAAAAAGAAAGAAAGATAGAGTGCACATAGAGTGCTTAGAAATTGAGAAACTTAGGAAGCTCTCAATTAATGTTACCTATTGTTATCATTACTTGTCCAGCATCATTCCTTCCATTGTCTGGTGGTTACTCTAAGCTCTGTTCATTCTATTTCATGGCTCTGAGTCAATCAGCATATTTTTTCTCTCTTTGTTTATACAACTACTCTTCATGAATCTGGAAAACGCCTAGTCATCCTTCAATACCTCTTGAAGAACATTCTTTGTAATGCTCTTTTTGACTTTCCCAAGCAGAGTTTTTTTTTTTTTTAAGGATTTTATTTTTCCTTTTTCTCCCCAAAGACCCCTGGCACATAGTTGTATATATTTTTTTTAGTCGTGGGTCCTTCTAGTTGTGGCATGTGGGACACCACCTCAGCATGGCCTGATGAGCAGTGCCATGTCCGCACCCAGGATCCGAACTAGCGAAACTCTGGGCCACCGCAGCAGAGCGCACAAACTTAACCACTCAGTCACAGGGCCAGCCCCTAAGCAGAGTTTTGTGCTAATATTATTACTCATGCTTGACTTTATTATAGCTTTTGTCATAGTGTTATTGCAATTATTTTATCTGATGCGTGTAATGCATTAGGTACTAATAATGTGTTAATAAATTAAAAAAAAGAAATAGAACTTTGGTTAATCAATACTGATTGTGTGTTAAAACACTAAGTGCTTTAAACAATGCAAAGAAAAGCAAGAAAAGATCTCAAAGGGAAACAAACAAAACTAGGAAAGAAAAGAAAGAAGTGAGCAATTCAAAAGAGTATAGTATATAATAAATTAGACCAGGGTATAAAGACAGTCAGAACTACATAAGACAGCTAGAGTATGAAGACAGTGTTTCATTAACAAGATATTGTTGAGGTGGAACTCTGAAGACTTGTTAAGTTTTAGACGTGAGGGTTTAAGAATGACAGCATGATTTCTAGGCTTGGTAACTGGAATAGAAAAATATTCAATACAGGAAACGTTAATAATAAAAGCTAATAAGGCCTGTTCTAAACAGCGTACAAGAACTAAATCCTTTAATCTCTACAATAACCCTGTGGGGTAGATTCCAACATCACAATTTTACATACGCAGAATTAAATGTCCCAAAAGATTATAGGAGTTGCTAAAAAAGTAGCAAAAAATAAATGGCAATTATGCGACATCATGGAGGTGTTACTTATCACCATGATGGTAATCATAATGTAATAAATAAGGATATCAGATCAACACATTGTACACCTTAAAGTTACACAATCTAATATATCAATTGCATCACAATAAAGTTGAAAAAATAAAAAGATTAGAGGAGTTCCTTCCAAAGACACTCAACTGGAAGTGACAGATTCAGGATTTAAGCCAAGGCAGTCCAACTCCAGAGGCCAAACTCCTACCACTATGAACCACTCGCTCATGTGAAAGTCTATCCCGAGTCTGAGAGGTGTGTGGGTGAGACAGGACGATGGTATGAGGAATCATCCTTAAAGTGCGAGGATTTCGACTGGTGACTGTCTTCGCACATGGCTGTCCCTTTGTTGTTGACATCAGTAAAGAGCCTCATTCAGGCAACTGATGGCAGAGAAGCGGGTGACCCTCAGCCAGGCGGGCTTGTGCTGAAAGACCTGAGGGTCTTCTCTATGCTTTCAGAAAAGATGGGACCCTCTTCCCCCACAGGGCAAGTTGAGTGGCACATAGCTTAGACTGTATTGAGGAAAGTTTCCTCTTTGAAGGGTGATTTTCATGTTCATTAGCAAGCTGTCTCCTTTATAAAAATGTGGGCAGGGGGTTGACATGTTTATTTGGAGAGTGCCACCTGACCTGGGCCCTGAATCACCCTGAGATGGTCGTGGGCCTCAAACCCTACTAGGTTTGTATTTTGGAAGGGTTGGGATAAATAAATCACATCCAAACGATATGTCATTTATAAAAGATAAGGAAAGAAGACATGGATTGTACACAGATTAATCTGGTATTAGTTTAAGTTTAGAATGTTTAGATATAATATATAGTTTTTGCTACTTAATTAATAGAGCTCATACGTAATGACCCGAGCTGTGTTGCAGAGCTGGAAGTGACCTTTTATAGACATGGGGGAGCATTTTCAGAATTTAAAAATTATTCTTTTTTAAATTTAGGAATGTAATGTATTATGATGCAAAGGACATGAGAAGAGTAACCAGGAAATTCTAGCTTCTGCAGTGTCGCCTTGTTTGTGCCACTAATTAGCTAGGTAATTTTTGACAAGTTACCAGCCAAGAACTGTGACATGTTGCAGCTTGGAAGCGCATGGATTTCATCCTGTTCACCTTTCTCACTCAACCGACCAAGAAACTGGGGCCCAGGAAGTTTCAATAACTTGACAAAGAGGTTATATTTTGAGGCCGTGAAGTTCTCAATAGACAATTTTTTGAATAAATAAGTAATAAACAGTCTGTAAGACTCGTAGTTTCAAAATTCTATGATCCTTTGAGGCTTTAAGTTTTAAAAAAAGAGAATTTTCCCATCTATATTAGAAATATAAAAATGTGGATTTTTATGAAAACCCACATTTTCATCTGACTGTGTAGATGTACTTAATAATTTCTAAAATTGACAGTCTGCCTTAAGTGATTAGGCAGATAGTCTCTAATTCATCTTGCCTGGGGTAATTCCCACTGACTTCAAGCTTTAAATGAGGTATGGAGGAAAATGAGAAATGAGCCCACAGAGTTATAATATTAAAGAATCACAGAGATTGTAACCAGAGAGGATTTTGACTAACTCACATTAATTATCCAATTTGTGAAAGAAATAAAAGAATTATGGAGAGCTAAATTTCTGAAAAATGAATACTTCCAGTCCTCTGTAATGAAGCCATATCTTTCTATTTACATTTCCTCAAAATCTGTATCGTTTCTGAGGTGTTTTTTGTTTTTGCGATTGTTGACGTGTCCTATGATTTCGGCTCTCTCGTAAAGTCTGTTTATTCCTTGAATAACAGTCTTATCACCAGTGGAAGCTGTCCGATATTAATATGGAAATTGGATTTTTTGGGCAAAACAAAACAAACAGAAGCAAGAAACTAAAGGAAGGTTCTTCACATCGTAGAGTACTGAGGAATGACTGCACCCTCAACACACACACACACACACACACACACCTCACAGCAGAAATTACAAAGGATAAAGGAGGGATGGGGACAAGGTTTACTGTTTGTCTAATATGTTCCAGGCACTATGAAAAACACTTATAAACCTCCCTGAGGTTTCACAAGTTTTGACAAGTTTGGATAGTTATCAAGTCCACCTGATCCAAGGGCTGCATTCAAGGCCTCTTCTCTCCCAGGCACCTGTTCAGTATTTGTGTTGGCTCTTTCTGAAATTCAGTTAGACATCCAGTCTGCCTGAAAGACTTCAGATATTTTAATTTTATTTCAGCTAAATCATGATGGAAGTTCCTCCTCCTTCCTAATTTAAAAACATTATTAACCAATGCATTAATTTTGATCATTGTTTTCCTTATATTCTATATTTTTTGCTTTCCTAAACCCTAGTTTATAATTCCTTCAGTGCTAGAGGACTAACTAATCATTTTAATGCAAAAGTAACACATTATTGTAAAACTTTTTATGACGTTATTTAATTAGTCAAAGTTAAAAAAAAAGTGGAGAGGAGTTTGAGTTTAGAATACTAATCCTAATTCTGTTTTCAAATTCTTGTCCAGGTGATAATGAGTCATTTCAGAAGTTGCAAAATCTGAGTTCTTTAAAAAAATTTTGTTTTGTGTGTGTGTATATATGTATATATACATGCAAGATAAATTATACTCCAGTATTCAAGGGATGGAGAGAAAGAAAGCCAGAAAACTTGTTGGAGTTAATGTAGGTAAAAATCAGTACCAGAGGATTTGGGTAGGAGAAAACAATTTCTGTCCTTCCAGTGTCACAAGACCATGTGGTGTGGGACAAATTCACATGTAGTATTGGCCAAGTTCAATATTTGGGGTGTCTGTTGTGCGGTAGGTCAAATTAGTTTATCTACAAAAATAATTCTGAAGGTTGTCAATTTTTAGTTTCCAGGGGAGAATGTGGATCCTGACTCAGTGCATCCAGGTGATCACAGGGGATCTTGGAAAGGAGACCAAGCTCCAGGGTAAGGATGGCAAGAACCACAGGAATGGTCCAGCACAAATGGAAACTCACAAGGACCTGGAAACCCAGGAAGAAGGGGCTGTTAGAAAAACTAGTCATACCTGGTGATAAGACATCAGACAAACTGCAGTCTAGTCGTTTTACAGACACTTAGGGCAAGGGCTGAGAATGGGGTAAAGAAGCAGCGCACTATTTCCAGACCCTTCTGTGAGTGAGACTCCTAAAGTCGAGCAGACTTGGCTTTTAATGGTTCAGGGGCTGTCCCACAAAACAGAAAGTGGCAAAATTCATTACTACTGCTATTGTCAAATAGAGGTGGGTGAGGCATGGGCAGAGCTAACCAAAGCATTGACGTTTCCATTTCACCATAGAGAAATAATGACACTAAGTAACAGTGTAAATAACCTGGCCACTGTTTCCTGGTTCTCACAGGTTGGACCAGTGCTGAGTCCATCCTAACCAACATTTGTGTCTTAGAAACTCCAAGAAATATATGGTAGGAGAGCCAGGTAGTTGTGCCACCCCTAACAAGTCCCAGTGCAGAATTTTAAAATATTTTTTTAAAAGCCTGTCTCTATTTTAAACTGTAAGAATTAGAAAGCTTTAAGCGGCAGTAGCAGATTCAAATCTTAGCTTGAAAATAGTTCTTTAGTACCTTGATGCATTTTAATTATGACAGAGAGACAGCAAAATATAACCAAAATAGCACAGTCTCTGCAGTAAGAGAGACCTGAGTTCAAATTCATCTTCCAGTAATTTTTTGCTCTGTGAGTCTCAGTTCCTTCAAAAATAAAATAAAGGTTAGTTATACTTATTTTGCTGGGCTGTTGTGAAAATAAACCTAAATGTAGATAAAGAATCTGGCTCATTGTAGGTGTTCAATGAAAAGAAGTTATTATTAACCAAATCCTGTATCTAGAAGAATAGTGTTATTTGGTTTAGTGCTGAACTTTCACTTGAGGAGGAATTATAATTATCAGCTACTGAGATTGACTAGTACAGTCATGAGCCACATAACAATGTTTCAGTCAATGACGGACCACATATATAACGGTGGTCTCATAAGATTAGTACCATATATAGGTGTGTAGTAAGCTATACCATCTAGGTTTGTGAAAGTACACTCTATGGTGTTTGCACAACAGCAAAATCATCTCACAATGCATTTCTCAGAATGTTTCCCTGTAGTAAGTGGTACATGACTGTAGTTGTGTCTGTTTTTCCCAAAGAGGGGAGAAATCTGTGGCTCTTAGAGTGTACTGTGTATGAGACAAGTTTCCTGCAGGGACATTGGCAGCGCCTTTGGGAGCCACTTTGGATTACAGTATTCCATGACTATTCACATCATCCCTTCAGTGGGTTATGACACCATTTCTCTGTGATCCAGCCAGGTTGGAATAAGCCATCCAAAACTGCCTTGAACCTTGCTCAAGTTTGCTTATCTTTGTAAGGAGAAATTTCCATGACTTTCCCTCGCAAATTTCCTTCTTTACCACATATTTCCACATGAAAACAGAGGGCTGACCTTCCCAAGAGCTGTATCTACTTAGAGCTAATTGGGTAAGGCATTTATACAGTGATTTTGCAATTACATTGGTTCCATGTTTAAATGGGCTTTGAAGACTAATCAGAGGACAGCTGGACCTTTTCCTGTAAGTAGGAGAGACTGCATACAGCTCTTCTCACCTCCTCTCTCGGGGTCCAAAACATAAAAGATAAAATAAAATACTAAGTTACTATTGTCCACAGACTATGAGAGGTACAAAATATTAGGAAATGCATTGATAGACAATTACCACTCCCCCAACCCACACCTGGCCAATTCGTGTGGTGAATCAGTTAAGTTTTCAGCTCTCTGTATCCATAGACTACTCATTTAGGATCTCAGAACAGGTTGAGATTGCATACGGAAAATGCAGTATTTCATTTAACACACATGCCCTGACGACCTACTCTGTGAAAGACAATTTTGAGGATACAAAGGAAAACAGGATACAATCTCTGCCATCAGGGAATTTTCCATTTAGTGAAAGAGATAGTCATGCACACAATAAACTATCATACAAAGCAGAATTTACTGAATGTTATAAAGGATAGAAACAGTCTTGTGATGAGTAGAAATTAACTGTAATCTGAGAAATGGGGGATTGCTCACAAAATGAGGTCGTATTTAATTTGGACCAAGGATAAAATGTAGAATTTCAACAGAGGGGATGTACATTTTCAGCATGGAAGAGATAACCAGAGTGTGAAGGGCGAGAACACAGAGCATCATCTAGCAGGGCTGGAGTGGTCCAGTCAGAGTGAAAGCAGCCCCATCAGCGAGACTTGAGTAAAATTGTATTTGTTGACTGGAGAAGGATACAAGATGAGAGGCAGGAGTGCAGGGTGATGTGATTGTCTGGTGAACATATTCGCTTTGAGATGTTAGCAGAATCTTAGGTTCTCTTTGTCTAAGAGACAGTTGGAATTTTAGCCTGGCGCTTAGGGAGAAAGATAGAAACTGAAGACTGTTGAGTGTGAGCATCATGAAAACAGTAGTTACAATCATTGGCATAAAGGTAGTAGTTACAGTCATCAGCATTAAATTGGCAGTTGAAGTTGTGGAAGTGGATGAACCAACCCAACGAGAAGTTATGGATCAAGACCAGAGGAAGGTGAGGAGAGATCCTTGGGGTATTCCTACCTTCAGGGCATAAACATAGGAAATAGGGCCCAGGAGAGAAAGAAAAAAGGAAAAATTAGAGAAATAAGAAGAGAACCAGAAAAGTGCACTGTCATCAAATCTAAAGGGAGAGAAAGCCCCAAAAAAGAGCCAGTTGTTAAACTGGTTGCAGATTCTATACAAAGATTGAGGATGACAAGGATAGCAAAACAAAAATATCTGTAGCTATGTAGTTGCTGAAGGTCATTGGTGCCCTTTAACAAAGGTGTCAGCAAAGCTGACAGAAGGAAATAAGACTGTAGGAGTTGACCTGTACACTGAAGAGAGGAAACTGGGGCAGCAGATGTGGAGGTGGTGGAGTGGGAGGCTGCCGATGCTTTTTCAGGGATATTCCCTCTAAGCATCTCCTAACGAGAGATGTATAGTGTTAAGTGTGCTGACTTTCAAATATCGTTTGGCCCAGGTCCCAGGGACGTTGTATCAGGTTCCTGGAAGAGGACACCAGCCAAAAGAGCTTGATTGCCTTTGGAGGAGAATACTTAGGAAGGCTATAATCACCATCCCTACTTCACTGGTCAGTAGCATCCAGAACGGTATTGCCAGGGACAGGAGCAGAATTGGCCATTTGAAATGAACAAGGGATATAACAGAAAGAAGTAAAGACCCAAGGGACTCACTGTGTTTCCCTTCCCTTTGCAACTTGAAGCCTGCTAGAGAAAGTAGAGAGCCTGGGGATCTGGGGGACCTAGGAATTCAAATGCATGGTAACTTAGAGTTAAAATCCTTTGAGATTGGTTCCTAGACCCTAGATTTTCTTCCCTCAAGATCAATAAGGCTTTGACCAAGATGGCCCTAATGTTCCCCTCAGTTTAACTTTAGACGGCTTTCTTCCTGACTATAGGCCCCTGACTTCTCTTTGCTTAGAGCATTTACTTTAGAAAACTTGCAAATACTTTCTCTGCCCTTTTGAGATGCAATCTTCTCCCAGCCTCTTGTCACTTCTACAATCCAGGAATTTCCTTCTCAAGGACCTAGAAGCCATCCCTTTGAAATATAATCATCAAGAAAGATAGGACCCCCTATTTCCCAGTCTCTGTGGGAGGGTAGGAGCCTAACTCTCATAAGTGCCAATTAGCAGACACAGATGGCCTAATCACATTGATAACCTCCCCACAGTGTCTTCCAGGACTTTTCCACTAAGTCACCTCAGTGCTTAGAAATCCTCCCACCTTTCGTTCCAGTGAAGTTGAGATCAGCCCCTTTCCCCGGTCGCAGTAGTCTTGACTCCTATTGCAATAACCTTGAACGAAGTCTTTCCTTGCTCGTTTAATTCTGTCCAGTGCAATTTTTCTCTGATACTCTCAAGAGGCATATTTGGTTACCATTGGAACCCTGCTTCTTATGCTTTTCTTTCTTCTTCTGCACATGTCACTATCCTAAGGTGGCTAAATCTGGAAAGGCAAGAATGATGTACTTTTCTGCTAGGCGGATGGACTGGTCCAATAACCTAAAACGTAGCTTAATAGAATGGAAACTGATAGATATATCCCAGCCAGCAAAACAGAAGTATTTTAGCCCCTTCCCTGAAGTGCAATATACACCATACCTAATAATTTAAAATGTGTTTTTTAAATAAAGAAATGCCTAGTAATAATTCCCTGATAATCAGGGGCTGCTCATTCATCTCTCTGTATTCAAGATTCTTCAGAGAAGTTGTATTTGGTCCTGAATGATGGAATTTGAGCTCTAGGACATCCACTTGGTTTAAATTCAGCGGCCTCCCATATGCGGTAAAGGATAAGGCTGTGTTTGAAAAAGAGTTATGAAATATTTATTGAGAAAAAAATATAGCACATGTGCAGAAGCTGCTTTTCCAAACAAAATACCTTGGTCATTTTATTTTTATCCCTGAAATGCCTAAAGGCACCAGTCAACATCATGGGTTAATGGTTGAAAATGAAGCTGTACTTGAGTCATAGGATGCCAGAAATAACAAAAAAGAAATAAAATAAATAAGCAAAAATGCACTTTCTTGTGTGGGTGAAATGCTGTCATTTAAAAATAGCCAAGAGGACTTTTCTGCAAAATTTATTTTCAATAAATGGAGTTGTTAGGCTATGTGCTAACTTTTGGATAACACCAATTTTTACTAGATGTTAATGCATTCTAGAAGGAGAAAATAGGGCTTATGATGGAAATGCTGACATTGTCACAATATTGTTTCCTTTGTATGTCATACGATTCTGATCTGGCGTCTTATATCTTGGAAGTAAGTAAACACATATTACCAGCAAAGTGCTCATCCCAAACCCAAATAGGTTTGGATATTGAATTGAAAAAACACCATCTCTATTTGCCACTTGAGCTTCACAGTGTAGTACCACCATTTTATAAGGTCCCTGATTTTCTAGTGGCAAATTTCTGTGGGCAACAGTTTTGCTGGGTGCTATGGTATTACATCTTGTAATAAAAGTAACCCCTGTGCTTTTATTTTTACTGAAGTGTATGGTGTCAATATAAAACAAGTTCAGATGACACAGAAGAGAGAAGTGAGTAAGAATGAAATCCATACAGCATTTTCCTCCTGCATTCCATCATTAAGGCATCAAGGGAACCAGTTGAATGTGTTTCCTATATACACGCCTGAAGTGTTACGTGAGAATGACAGAATTTTCACAAAAGTTTATAAAGCAAATTTCACACTGAGTTACTTTATCATCATTTGAAAGGGAAGGTGTAACTTGAACATTCAAAAAATTCTACAGAGACTATGTTTGGGTTAAGAAAAGAAAAATTACGCACTCCGGACAATCTTCTCACACCGCATGACTGAGCCCACATTTCTTCCTATTAAATGTGTTCATGTGGCTTTGTGACTGTTCATCCAAAAACATCACTTAGCACTTCGGCTCCCACAATGGGGACATACTAGGTGAGTGCCCATGGCCAGAGGAAGTCAAAGAGATGAACTTGGAAGTCACTGCCTATACAACTTTAGGGGCTGCCCCGTGGCCGGGTGGTTGAGTTCCCACAGTCCACTTTGGCTGCCCAGGGTTTCAGCAGTTTGGATCCTGGGCGGGGACATGGCAGCACTCATCAAGCCACGCTGAGGTGACGTCCCACATAGCACAAACAGAAGGACCTACAACTATAATACACAACTATGTAGGGGGGTTTGGGGGAGAAGAAGGGAAAAAAAATACTGGCAACAGATGTTAGCTCAGGTGCCAATCTTTAAAAACTCAAACCCTACTTCTTACAGGGGCATAAAATTCTGGAAACCATTTGTAGAGGTATCAGTGAGGGCCTGGGTATAAAAGAGGAATGATTCTTTGCAAAATCCCCCAAGACTGCCTGAGCTTTTTCATGGTAATGAAGAAGTGTCAGTGGAAGTTGATGGGGCGTGTGTGCATGTGTATGGAGGGGCGCGGGAGGGAAACGCTGGCAGACTGAATTTTTACATCTGAAGTGTCATTTGGAAATCACTTGTGTACTCCGAACCCAAGTCCCAAACTCTTCCCCTGCTATTAGAAATGGTCTGCAAACAGGTCAGTCTGCTGTAAAAAATTGATTTGACAACAGCAATTTTAAGGCATTGATGGCTTGAAGTTTGCAGTATTTCCCTCCGCTCTGGTGTGGTGTGAACAGGGGATGTTTATCCGTTATTTGTGTAACAGCCTGATGAAAAAATGGAGCCTGTGCTTCCCTCTTATTTGTCTTCTGCATTAACCTCATCTTGGGGTCAGGCTGAAATGCTAAAGGTACTGATCGCTGCGCATTCTCAGCGTTATTGCTTAATGTGCCAGCAACCACAAGTGTAAGTAGGCTCATAATCACCGCCACAGTCCTCCCAGGAATCACTTATCTGGGGCTAACGCTGAAAAAAATCATTTAAAATTGTGACATTTAAAAAATAAAGATTAAAAGTTCTGAAAGGAACAGAAGTCATCCACACAGGGCCCTCCTGGCACCATAAATCAAAGTGTGTTAGAGCTGCAAATTGGGAGAGCGTAACACAGAGATACAACCTTTTCATGTGGCTACCCTGCTCCCGGGTACCACCCCTCCCTCCCCAACTTACTAAACTACTCCTATTTGTGAACACTCTTCTCACAGCCTTGAGTGTGATTTTGGCAAACCCACACAAAAAGCGGGGTTAAAAGGAGAAAAGAGGTGCAGTGCAAAGCATCTTTTAAATGGGAATGCCAAGTTCATTCTAAATTTGAAATAAACATTTGTTCTCGGGCTTTTGGGAGGAGCCCCTTGTTTTCTTTATCCACCGAGGGCTAAGGGCTGTCTGTCTCAGCCACTCAGCTCCCGGAACGGAGGTCCACACAGTCTGTGCCCTTGCCGGCTGCAGAGGGTCACCTCTGAAGGGTGTTTGGAAAGTACATTGGGGAGCTGGGCTGCTTTTTGATCTCCCCCTGCACAATTCTAGTCAGAGCTTTTTATACTAAGGGAATACAGAGCTTAGAAACACAGAATATCTACATTTAGTTTTGAGACTTCTGAAAATGACAGAATTATTTGGAAGACAAATGTTTAGGCATGGTTTATACACATGCTATGACAAACATTCCCTTTTCCAAAAAGGTAATATTTAGTGCCAAAAATTAGTTACCATATCAATATTAGGACCTTTGTTAGGAATTCCAAATAATATACAATGCAGATTATACTCAAGATGCTTGCAAGTCCCATCTTGTATGAATGTCATCAAGCCGTAGGATGTTTGGCGAATTTTAACAATTAATAAGCTGAAAGGTTTCTAAATACTATTCTTTTCTCAAAGTAGTAGTAGAGAAAAAATAATATTGGCTTATATTTTTATCTTATTCAAAAAAAGAATGAAATTTTTTTGAAAGTATTTTTAAAGGACTTTATGTTTCCAAATGTTGTATTAGTTGTAGATAAATACTTCTGCTCTGAGAAGGCTTCAGAGTTGTAACAGAAAGCCAAATAAAGGGTTCATGGGGAAAGAACTTTGCAGCATGCTGCAACTTGATTGTTCACACTTCAAAGCCATCCTAAGGATAACTGTAAATAAGGACTAAGCATAAAACCGTGCCGGCACCTGGGAATACTCAGCCTGCTGCACAACAGAACAGACTCGGGATTCTGGCAAACAGCCAGCCTCTGAGGATAAATCTGGAAAGGCTTAATGTACACTGAAGAACTGATAGACTCAGAAACGAGGTGGGTGTACCGAGCTTCGTGCCACTTGGAGAACTCATTTGACTTCCCCGAATATAAAATAGATCTGGTCATCATGTGTTATACCGGATTCTAGTACTGCCGGGCACACCCATAATAAAACCCAGAGTTTATGGGAAGGGCACACCTTTCTCAAGAAACACTTCTCCCTTTCTCTCCTTTTTAATGCTCATTTGGACTTCTTAGAATCTCCAAAGCAGTTCTCAAACATTTTAACAAAATGAAGATACACTCGGGAAGGTAATCAGGCGAGGATTACGAAGTCTGAGTCATATAATAACAAACTTCGAGTGAGTCATCTAGCCGAGTTCCCATAGCTATCGGTGACCCAATCCTGCCTTTCTTTTTGCAAGTGGACAAACTGCCATAATGCCTAATGGCAATAGGCATAGTTCTTTTGCATTGTTCAATTTAAAATATTCCAGTTTTTTTAAGTTTACGTCATGTACTCCCCAGTGAAGTCTCTTTGGAACAGAAACCACCATAATAAAGACAGGCAAGAGATCACATGTATATTTTAAAACAGGAAATGCACAGACATTGCACAGATTTTTTTTCCCACGATGGTAATAAAGAATTTTAATACAAAAACCTTTCATCTTCAAAGGGATCTGAAAAAAGTAATTATTCAATGCAACAGCAAATGTTAGATTTCTGTTAAGTTAGCTCAATTTTCTAGTTTCTCGTCTCCTTCCCTCAGCATACATTTTCCTATTGCTGGCTTCACCAGAAAAATAACAGCTTCAAATTTATCCCTAAGCTAAAACTCATCAAATAATTGACAAAATGTTAGCTAAGTTGAAAAGTGACTTACATAAAACCCGGTTTGCTATTTGGGGGCGCATTCTGCTCTCAGTAAATGAATGGTACGTTTTTCTCCATTTACCAGCAGCAAGAAGAAAATGTTCTTCAAACGTGAAACTTTCTTACAAAGCTAAATATCTTTTGTGCTACTATGAGTCATATCTGAGCAAGTCTTTTATTCCTTTGTGATTTTATCAAAGTTCAGATGTTTTGAGATCTTGGAATTTTCACATACTACATTCTCCAGCTATGCATTTTTTAAGAAAGATACTAAGACTAACTCAGAGCCTGATATGCTCTCTTCTTGTGTTTCATATCCAGTCAGTCAGCTTCTTAAGATGGCAATGACTTCGATGTTGCAAATGAAGATGTCCCAATGTGCTTAAGGCCAAAAAGATACAGGCAGTGAAATGAAAAGAAATTGCCTGAACATGGCTTCTGCTTCCATTTGTTGCTAGATTCTTTTTTTTTTTTTCCCTTTTTTCTCTCAAAGCCTCCCGGTACATAGTTGTGTATTTTCAGCTGTGGATCCTTCTAGTTGTAGCATGTGGGATGCCACCTCAGCATGGCTTGATGAGCAGTGCCATGTCCAAGCCCAGGATTCAAACTGGTGAAACCCTGGGCCGCTGAATCAGAGCACGTGAACTTAACCACTAAGCCACGGGGCTGACCCCCTGTTGCTAGATTCTTATTAGACTCTGTGTTGGTAAATTAATTTTGGGTGCAACGTCTCACACGGCTGATGTTCACTTTGTGTCACCACTCTGGCTATATCCGTTTTAACAATATTTTAACAACACTGAAAAAGTGCTGTATAGTTTGGTAGGTAGCTGCCACAGGCCCTCCTAGGTGTCTCTCGGTTCTTCCTGCTGCTCTGGTTCCACCCAGGACCCACAGGCCTCCTCCCAACTCTAGCAAATGCTCAATGCCTGTGCACCAAGGCACTCTAAGGCTCTGCTCCTAAACTAAGTCCAGCATCTATTCTGGTTGATTGCTGCCCATCCCACAGATATATTTTAAAAGTCACTACAGCTTTTATGTATGGGAAGCAGCAGAGTCAGACTGTCCAGGTTGAATGCTGAACTCTGCCACTTAATAACTTTGACTTTGGGTGAGTTGTTTAGCTGCTCTGTGTCCCAGTCACCTCCCTGTAAAATGGGGATAACAATAAAACTTAGCTCACCGGGGTTTTGTAGGCATTAAACAAGATAATGTATATGAAGTTCTTAGAATAGTGCCTTTCAGCAAATGTTCCATACTGTTGTCGTCTTTGCTGCCCGGAGAAGGAATGGAACTCAGATTTCTTGATTACGAGCTTGGAATTTTTCAGTAGATAATACCTCTCTGGCTCAAATATTGCTCATAATATAATAAGGTACTAAAGCAAGCATTTGAGTGAGAAATGAAATCCATTTTCAATTTTCATTGATTTAAAAAGATGATTCACTTGGGAGTATTGCAAGCTGATGATTTCATTATTTACAATGATACTACGTAAATAGAAAGACTAGAGCTGTAGCTTGCATACTCTGAGCCAAGTAGAATTGAATTTGACAGAAGGGGAAAGTCAGGGAGTACCTCACTGCCATCTAGCACTGGCCATTCAGAAGGACGATTTGAACACTCAGACTCACTAAAAGTGCTGCATTAGCTGACCCTACTGCAAGTGGAAAGAGTGGGTAGCAGTCGGTATGGGATCACATAAGGGTGCGGGGGTGCATTAGCTGACCCTACTGCAAGTGGAAAGAGTGGGTAGCAGTCGGTATGGGATCACATAAGGGTGCGGGGGTCAAGGGAACTACGTTGTCTTTGCTCTAGCATCTCAATGCTTTCTCCTGAAGACTGAAGTGGTGTGGATCCTGGTCCTCTTCAGTCAACCATAGGTTCATTTAAAAATTAGCTCCTGTTTTCAGCATCATTGCCAAACCCTGTCACTTCCGATGTGTGTGTATGTTGGGGGCAGGGGGTTGCTAAGAGGTGGGGATAAGAGGAAGAGGATGAAAGGGAGATGCCAGCTAATCCAATTAAATGGCCTTTCTTCTTGCTGTGAATTAAGTATCACCTTCCTTTTGCCCCCACTTTCTGTGAGAGAGCATGGCAAGAATTAGCCACGGGAGTAATTGATTATTCTATTGGCACCTACTGCATTGCCAGATGTCCCAGGCCGTCATGTATCCCTTCATTACTGGACTCTGCATCATAAAAACAATTTAAATTGGATGGCATAAAAATAAACTGGATGTGTAAGCCAGGCTTGATATCAGTCTTAGATACAGCCATACATATACATTTGTGAAAAAGAAGGACAGAGCGGGCAATTGTTGTTGGTCACATTTTGGAGCACTGTTGTAACAGAAAATTAAAAAAATTTTTTTCTTAGGGATAGCCAAATTCAAATTCTATTCCTAGGCTATACGCTACAATATTTATTTATTAATTTTTATAAATAGTTTCTCCTCTCAAAAATGACTCTGATGAAAACAATTACTTTGACAGAGAGAATGTGATTCAATCGTGACATGACCACAGTTGCCTATATAGTAAAAGAAAGTTTTAATTAAAGAGGAGAGACAAAAGCGAATGATGTGTGGATATCAATGATTAGAATTCTCTGCTAATACTTTTCTTCCCTATGATTCATGAAGGCACATACACAGCCATGGCTGTGATATGCTTTAAATGTCAAGCATGCGGTGAAATCTATTTCTGTTCTTCAGGGGCCACATAATGCCTTCAGAGTCAGGTCTGAATTAAAACCTTAGGTGGCCAAAGCAGTACAAACCATTTTGCAGACGTCAGTTCCCACCTTCCTATGTCTAATTTTAAAAAACAAAAGTTAAACTATAAAATGTGTGTAAGAAAGTTGGACAAAGTTCTGATTTCTCCCATATTAACTTGCAATGCTTTTTCTGGAAATATTAAATAATAAAGCATTCCAGTTTGTCTTAGTTTTTGTGCCCCAGCTTTTTTGGAATCCTGAAAATCTCCTTGATCTCTCTATTGGGTGGTTAAGGGTTTTCATTTGAGAGAATAGGAAATGATTTTTTTAAATTCATTTTTTTTACTTCACCTGTGTCAACCAAACTTATCCTTCACTTCTGATTCACAACATTCAAGTGAAGCGGATTCTTTCAGAGGTGGTCATCCTTACCTTGTTTCTGAACTTTTTCTCTTGCCCTCTTTCCAAACCATCTACTACCCAGCAGCCAGAATGATTGCTCATGACACTCTCCTGCTTAAAAACCCCTAGATTCCAGTCATAGTGATGAGGATGACGATGAAGATGACAGCAAATCCTTACAGAACGTTTGCTATTTATCAGGCTCTATTATAAATGCTTTACATATATTAACTGATTTGATCCAGAAAACAATTCTACAAGATAGATACTATTACATTCCCCAATTTACATGCAAAAATTGAGGCACAGAGGAATTAAGTAACTCAACTAAGATCATGCAGACACCAAAATGGCAGAGTCAGGATTTGAACTCAGATTTTACATTCAAAGTGTAGGCAGAATAAAACCAAATTTCTTATTTTTAAATAGAAGAGAATGAGAAGACTGAGACTTCTCAACAGCAGCTTTGGAAGCTCGAAAACTGTGGAACAACATCTTCAAAATTTTATGTGACAATTATTTTCAATTTGTAATTCTATACCCAGAGAAACTATTGATTAAATATGATGGTTGAAAATAAAAGGCATTTCAGACAGATAGATCTCAAAACAGAATGCATTTCTCATGGTCCTTTTCTTAGGAACCTGCTAGAGGAGAGTTTCCACAAAAGGAGTGAATAGTCTGAATCTGAAATGGATAAAGAATCCCAGAAACAGGGCAACCAACACAGGAGAGAAGTGGAGGGAGCTCCCACATTGACAGCAAAAGAAGTCTAAGATGATAGCTGTAAGGTGACAGCTGTGTAACACTTCTAGAGAAGAGTCCACGAATGGCTAGAAGGTTGGCGGCTTCAGGAAAAACATGGAACTGATAAATTACATGAAACATTTGATGAAGCGGAATATTACATTGAGAGATATTTGACAGAGTTGTGTGAGCTCTAAAAGAGAATCAAGAACTACTAAGCAAATTAAAAAAAAATTTATAAAGAAATGCTATTTCAGAAAAACAAACAAACAAAAGCACAAAATAGAAATGTACTCAATTCAGTAGTGAGGAACATATTTACGCTTAGTAAAATCACTGAACACAGATTTCAGAAATAATTACGATTTAACATAATTGGTAAAGCAGCAGAATGAAGATCCTCATTGATCATAATAGAAAGTCAATGGACAATGTCTAAAATTGATTAATCAGAAAGTAGAATTATGCATATATTATTTAGAAATAGACAGGCAAGCACCAGAAAAAACAAGTGTTGAAAGTGGTTGACCCTGGCATACCAGATGGGGGAGAGATTGCTGTTTTTAGTTTAAGTCTCATAGGTCTACTGGACTTTTCAAACAATGTGTATGCATTACTTTGACAAAAGTAATAAATGTATTTTTAGAACAGTCAAAATTAAGCATGGATTTTATAGAAATCCAACACTATATTTATAACTGATAAAATAACAACTATTGTTAATGACCACTTACTCTCTGCCAAGCACTATGACAATGGTTTTTATGCCTTATCTCCTTTAAGAGTATCGCCCAATCTTATGAAAGTTGACATTTTGTTCCCATTTTATGAACAAGAAGATTGAAGCCCAGGGAGATGAAAGGACTTGCTCAGGATAACTACCTAGGAGCATGACTGCTGGATCGTATGGTAAGACTATATTTAGCTTTGTAAGAAACTTCCAAACAGCCTTTAAAGTGGCTGTACCATTTTGTATTCCTCTTTGAGATAAATGAAAGTTCTTATAACTTTACATCCTTACCAGCAATTGTTTTTGGTAGTTTAGTCATTCTAATAGGTAGGTAGTGGAATCTTCTTGTTTTAATTTACACTTCTCTAATGACAAACAATATTGAGAATTTTTCATAGGACTATTTGCCATCTGTGTATTTTCTTTGGTAAGGTGTCTGTTCAGATCTTTTGCACATTTTTAATTGAATTATTTCTTTTTGTATTGTTGAGTTGTGTTCTTTGTAAATTTTTACACAGGCCTTTATCATATATGTGTTGTGCAAATATTTTCTCCCAGTCTGTGACTTATATTTTTATTCTCTTAACAGTGTCATTCACAGAGAAGAAGTTTTTAATCTTGATAAAGTCCAGCATAATTTTTTTTCATAAATTGTGCTGCTGGTGTCGTATTTAAAACTCATCCCAAACCCAAGGTCATGTATAATTTGTTATATAGTTTTCAAGAAGTGTTACAGTTTTGAGTTTTACATTTGAGTCCATGATGGATTTTGAGTTAATTTTTATGAAAGGTGTAAGATTTGTGTCCAGGTGGGTTTTTTTGTTTTTTGTTTTTTGCATATGGCTGCTAACTTGTTCCAGCACCATTTGTTGAAGAGACTGTTCTTTGTCCATTGAATTTATTTTGTTTCTTTGTCAATGATCAGTTGACTCTATTTGTTTAGGTCTATTTCTGGGTTGTCTATTCTTTTCACTTAAACTTTATGTCTATTGTCAATACCACTGTGTCTTGATTACTGTAGCTTTATAGTAGGTCTTGAAATCAGGGAGTGTGTGCTCCCCAACCTAGTTCTTCAGTGTTTTGTTAGCTATTCTAAGTCCTCGTCTTTTCATATTAACTTCAAAATCCATTTTTCGTAACCAAAAAATAGCTTACTGAGAGTTTCATTGAGATTTCATTGAATCTATAGATCAAATTGGGAAGAAGTGACATCTTAACAATGTTGAGGGTTCTGAC
The DNA here is from genome assembly GCF_041296265.1 of Equus caballus. Lineage (NCBI taxonomy): Eukaryota > Metazoa > Chordata > Mammalia > Perissodactyla > Equidae > Equus > Equus caballus. Next base: position 76,700,539 of record NC_091687.1, read on the forward strand.
TCATAAACATGGAATATCTCTCCATATGTTCACATATTCTTTGAATTTTTTCATCAGTGCTTTGTAGTTTTCTGCATATATGTCCTGTACATGTTTCATTAGATTTATACCTAAGTATTTCATTTTGGTGTACTATTGTAGATGGTTTTTTTTTTAATTTCCATATTCCAATTGTTCTTTACTTGTATTTTTGTATTTGAACTTTGTATCCTAAGACAGTTATACTCAGTGATTAGTTCCAGGAATTTTTGATGTTGCTGATTTTGGTGTTTCCAACATAGACAGTCCTGTCTCTGTGAATACGCAGTCTTTATTCTTCCTTTCCAATCTGTAAACTTTTATTTCCTTTTCTTGTCTTATTGCACTAGCTAGAACTTCCATTACAGTGTTGAATAGGACTGGTGAGTGAGGACATAACTGCCTTGCTCCTGGTCTTAAAGGGAACTTGTCTAGTTTCTCATTGTTAAATATGCTGTTTGCTGTGGGTTATTTGTAGATGTTCTTTATCAAATTGAGAAAGTTCTCCTGTATTCTTTGTTAGCTGATAGTTTTTATCCTGAATAATGTTGTATTTTGTCAAATGTTTTTTCTGTGTCAACTGATATTATCATATGATTTTTCTTGTTTAATCTATTGCTCCTGTGAACACACGATTGATTTTCTAATGTTGCAGACCTGGAATAAATCCCACCTGGTCATGGTGTAGAATTATTTTTATTGTATTTTGTTTTTGAAGCATGATGCTACGGTAATTCAAAAGGGCATAAAATTGGCCATTGAATATAAGAGGGAGGTCCATGTCAGTGAGACTCTGCTGAGCTGGGAGAGGTGACACTTATGAAGCTCTTGTGTCTGCCACATCTCTCACAGAGCTGACAGTGCCACAAGATGCTGTGAGGTCCTCTCTGCTTGCTTTAGAAATTTGAACCCCAGGTGACAGGCAGCTTATACAACATGGGATGGTTCAAAGAAATTTAATAATCTTTTACCTCTTAGTTATATATGGCAATCCATTCCCAAAATTGTTGCCAGGGTGAAAGGAGAGAATGTTTAAGAAAAACACCTCCTAGATTTTGGGAATCCATATACAATCTTCCCACAAAAATGATATAAATACAGTAAATCCAGTGATGATTATAGGAAAGAAATATGTTTTGTAGGTAAAGAATAATCAAGAAATAAAGTAAGATGAGCTACATCCCCAGTCAGGTAGTGACCCAGCTTTTTGGCTGGACAGAGATAGACATCTCCTCTTCCACTTACCTCCTCTATGGCCAGAAATGCCTGCTAGGCGGGGGGAATTTGAATTAATATCCACTGTCCTGCTTATGCACAAATGTCTGTAGACAAATGGAAGATTCACCAACCAATCTCCCTGACAGGAAAATTTTAGCCCTAGGCTATAAAAAGCCTATAATTTATAAAGCAGCACCAGTTATTCTTGTGATTTTTGTTTATCTATATCCAGATAGAATATAGCAGTGAGTAGACGCAATGACTATGCAGTGATGTTGGGTGAATAAACATACCACCTAAGCTTATGTATGTGCAGAGGAAGCATAGCTATAGGAACAGCACTTTTCCTGCTTATTGGTGGTTACATACATAAAACATATTGTATTAGCGATACGTCACTAGGTGAAAAGACTATCATATAGAAAATTTGATTGTAAAGCTCATGTTAAAACTTTACCAGGCTCACACATACTAAAAGCTAAATTTTTAAAAAAATATGAAAAAATATTGCTCATATAATCTCCGTCTATTTTGATATTATGCCCTAAGCCTTAGACACAATGTCAGAATCTCAGTAACTTTATGCCTTAGGCATCATTTTAGTTATTGGTCTCAGAACCAAGGTGCTTCTTAAAATATACTGAGTGCACTGTATATGTTAATTACTCTTAACACGGAGACATGAAAATTGAGATAGTTAATATTCAATAGTTGAAAAATATCCAAATTCACAATCATCGACTGATTTACTTTTGTTATTGGTGCAAAATAACATTCATTGTCTCTGACTTCTTATGTAATTAGGTTTTAAAGAAGCTTTTTATACTCTATTATATTTTATTGGTAATGTATATAATTAAAGCATTTACACTAAAATATAGGAAAAATGTGATTGTAATAATCGCCATTTAACACGCAAGTTTTAGTTAACTTAGCATACTATAAGATACACAGTTGTAAGTTTCTGAGAGCAGAATGTTTTAAAATATTTCCCTTCCATTTACTTAACTCACAGTTTTGCACACACAGAGCTCCCTGACAGTTTTTGCTGCCTTAATGAGACCCAATAGTGGGCTGAAGCATAAGAGTTTTCTCTGAACTGGTCAGACTGTAGATTACTAAAAACAAAAGGATGAATATGCCGTTTTTAACACTGTCAGCAAATAAAAGCCAATGCGATTCAAACATCTTTTGAAATAAGAAACTCTAGAGGATTTGTTTGTGATTTACAAATACTCGCCTTATCAACACAGGTGAGAAATGGCACAAATAGTATATTATTGTACTTACAAAAAAGACCGGAAACTGTTTTCACAGGTTTGGGATCCAAACTTTGTTTCCTCCTAGGACAAATGAAATTAAATTTTTCTTATTTCTTGTCTTATTTCACGGTTCTAATCTTATTTCTGTCCCAAAGAACCACCTTGAAATATACTTATAAGATAAACATAATATATAGCAACTTATTTGCAACACAATTTTGTTTAGTAAGAATGAATCAAAACAATAAAGATACTGAATTGATCAGTATCTTTAGTGATCCTGTCTTTCTATAAAATTTTGGCATTTTGTTTATCTTGGATTTTTTGGATTAAATTTGATTTTTAAAACATTGCATTAAAATATTATTTATCTTAATTATGAGTTGTTGCCACCTTCTGTACTTTTGCACCCAAGGCAAGTGCCTCACTGCTCTGACTCCGCTCCAATCACTTCTTGAACACTGACCCTACCAGGTAGTATGTTAGGGTCTTTACAGATTCAAAGTGTCTCAGACTGTAGGGTAGTATAAGAAGAAGGCTAAAACTGGCTTTAAAACTCTAATTGGTATTTAGATGCATGTTACTTTTTTTTGGAAGAATTTACAGGATTTTACCTCCTTAAACACATATTGGTGTCATATAAATGATTAAATTAGCAAAGGAGAGTGCAACAGTACATTCTTCAGATTCTAGTGATATTTATATATACAATGGGAAAACTGAGAACCATATAGAAAATGCACACAGTTTAAAAACTCTCAACAAAATGGGTATGGAGGGAATGTGCCTTAACATGTTAAAGGCCATATATGACAAGCCTGCAGCTAACATCACACTCAAGAGTGAAAAGCTGAAAACTTTTTCTCTCCAATCAGGAACAAGACAAGGATGCCCACTCTCATCACTTTCATTCAACATAGCATTAGAAGTCCTAGCCAGAGCAATTAGGCAAGAAAAAGGAATAAAATGCATTCAAATCAGAAAGAAAGAAGTAAAACTGTCATTATTTGCAGATGACATGATATTATATATATAGAAAATCCTGAAGACTCCACCAAAAAATGACTAGAACTAATAAACAAATTCAAAAGTTGCAAGATACAAAATCAATATGCAAAAATCTTTTGTTTTTTTCTCTATACACTAATAATGAACTATCAGAAAGAGAAATTAAGAAAACATCCCATTTACAATTGTATAAAAAAGAATAAAATTCTATGAATAAATTTAACCAAAGAGGTGAAAGACTTGTACTCTGAAAACTATAAGACATTGGTGAAATAAATTAAAAAAGACACAAATAAATGGAAAGATATTCCATGCTCATGAATTGGAAGAATTAATATTGTTAAAATCTCCATGCCACCCAAAGCAATCTACAGATTCAATGCAATCCCTATCAAAATGCCAATGGCATTTTTCACAGAAATAGAACAAAAAAAATTCTAAAATTTGTATGGAACCACAAAAGATTCCAAATAGCCAAAGCAATCTTGAGAAAGAAGAACAAAGCTGGAGGCATCACATTCCCAGATCTCAAACTATATCACAAACTATAGTAATTAAGACAGTAGGGTATTAGCATAAAAACAGATACATAGATCAACGGAACAGAGTCAAATGCCCAGAAATAAACCCATGCATATATGGTCAATTAATTTATGACAAAGTCACCAAGAATAAACAATGGGGAAAGAACAGTCTCTTCAATAAATGGTTTGAGAAAACTGAACAACTACATGCAAAAGAGTGAAACTGGACTATTATCTTACACCATACACTAAAATTAACTCAAAATGGATTAGAGACTTGAAAGTAGACTTGAAACCATGAAACTGCTAGAAGAAGACATAGGTGATAACCTCCTCGACTTTGGTCTTGGCAATGATTGTTTTGGATCTGACGCCAAAAGCAAAGACCACAAAAGCAAAAATATATAAGTGAGACTATAACAAATGAAAAAGCTTCTGCATGGGAAAGGAAACCGTCAACAAAATGCAAAGGCAACCTACTGAATGGCAGCAAACATTTGCAAATCACATATTTGATAAGGGGTTAATATGCAAAATATATTAAGAAACTCATACAACTCAATTCCAAAAAAAAATCTGATTTAAAAATGAGCAGAGGATCTGAATAGACATTTTTTCAAAGAAGGCATACATACAGATGACCAACAGGTACATGAAGAGGTGCTCAACATCCCTATAATCATCAGGGAAATGCAAAGCAAAATCACAATGAGCTATCATCTCACACCTGTTAGAATGGCTATTATCAAAAAGACAAGAGATAACAAGTGTTGGTGAGAATGTGGAGAAAAGGGAACCCTTGTGCACTGTTGGTGGGAATGTAAATTGGTGCAACCACTATGGAAAACAGTATGCAGGTTTCTCAAAAAACTAAAAGCGTAACTACCATATGATCCAGCTATTCCATTTCTCAGTATTTATCCAAAGAAAATGAAAACACTCACTCAAAAAGATATATGCACCCCCATGTTCATTGCAGCATTATTTACAATACCCAATCCATGGAAACAATGTAAGTGTCCACCAATGGATGAATGGATAAAGATATGGTATATACACATATGTATGGAATGGAATATTATTTAGCCATTAGAAAGAAATGAAGTCTTACCATTTGTGACAACGTGGATGGACCTTGAGGGCATTATTCTAAGTGAAATAAGTCAGACAGAGAAAGACAAATACCATATGATCTCACATATGTGGAATCTAAAAAAAACAGAGCTCATAGACAGAGAACAGATTGTTGGTTGCCAGAGGTGTGAGATGGGCAAAATGGGTAAAAGAGGTCAAGAGGTATAAACTTTCAATTATAAAATAAATAAGTCATTGGGATGTAATGCACAGCATGGTGACTATTGTTAGTAATACTGTATTGTATATTTGAAAGTTGATAAGAGAGTAGATCTTAAAAATTCTCATCACAAGAGAAAAATCTTCTTGTAACTATGCATGGTGAGGGCTGTTACCTAGACTTATTGTGGTGATCATTTTGCAACATATACAATTATTGAATCATTATGTTGTACATCTGAAATTAATATAATATAATGTTACATAGTGATTATGCCTTAATAAAAAAAAGAGTAGCTTGTGTTATGATTGCTGGAAAGTCAAATATGAATTGAATATGTAGTCACATTTATAGATCACATTTCAAATGCAATAACCAAACCAGGGAATTCTTTTTCCTTTTCAATAGACGTTTTCTGCTTCCTTAGAAGATTTGGGTAATTTAATAGTCACTTTTTTTCCCCTTTTCTTTGGGGAAAATTAGCCCTGAGCTAATATCCTCTGCCAATCCTCCTCTCTTTGCTAAGGAAGAGTGGCCCTGAGCTAACATCCGTGCCCATCTTCCTCCACTTTATATGTGGGACACCTACCACAGCATGGCTTGCCACGCGGTGCCATGTCCGCACCCAGGATCCATCCCCTCGAAACCCAGGCTGCCAAAGCGGAACGTGAGAACTTAATCACTGTGCCACCAGGCCGGCCTCCCATATTTTTTTTTAATGCAGTAATGATTAGTGTTGGTGACTAAAAGTCAGAAAGTAAACTTTTTACTTGTCTCTGCTATCTCTAGTGAATAACCCCAGATAAAGAGGGTAGTGTCTGCTTAAGCTGCTGGAACCCTAAATCATACCTGGTATCTTCTCTCCAGGATTCACTCTGTTCTGCAAGTAATATTATTCAGTGTTGGAAAAAATCTTCCAAAATTAAATTATCAGTCATATAAATGTATTTTAATAAATATAAGTTGTTTATCTTTATTAAACCAAATGTAAAATGAACTAAAGAGAACATTTTAATAACCCTATTAAGGTTTCAATTATATTTTTTCCACTTCATATTTTCAGAGGTTGATGGACCTTTGGGATTGTCTAGTCCAGTTCTCTCATTTACGGAGGAAGAAGCTAAGACAAGTGAGTGACTTACCTGATGTCACAAAGCTAATTAATTGCGGAACCTAAATTAACGCCCAGGTCCTCTGGGCACAAGTCAGTAAAATCGAGGGCTGAGGTGAATGAGGAGTAGTCTTAAGAAGACTTCCAATCTGAAATCACTTGTTCTTTTTCCTTTCTACTTTTTCAATTAAAATTTTCAGGTATAAATTACTTACAATAAATTGGACAACCAATATCCAGCTTAATGAGTTTAGACAAACGTATGTCCTTAGCTTCAGAACAGTTCCATCAAAAATTCCCCCATGCCAACTTTAAAGTTAATTCTCGTCTGCCACTTCTGCGTACAGGCAATCACTGATCAATTTTTTGTCATTATATATTAGATCTCTTCACTATAGAATTTCACATAAATGAGTTTATCCAGTGTAGATCTTTGGTGTCTGGATTCATTAGTTCAGCATAATATTTTTTAGATTCATGCATGTTTTTGCCTGAGTAGGATTCCTTTGAATGAATATCCCATAATGTGTTTATCCATTTGTCTCTTAGAACTTGGTGTTCCTACCTTTCGGCTATGAATAAAGTTTCTATAAATGTGGGTACAAGTTTTTGTGTGGAAATATGTTTTCATTTCTCTAGTGTAAATAAATTAGGGTAGAATTTCTGAGTCATACGATGAAATTTTGTGTAACTTTATAAAATCGCTAAACGTTTCTCTGAAGTACTGTTTTACATTTTCACCAGTGATACAGGACAGCTCCCCTTGCTCCATATCCTTGCTAACCCCAGGCATTGCCAGACATTTTAATTCTACTCTTTCCAATGGGTGTGGACTTCTGCTTTTCTTTTTCAAAATTATTTTGGGTGTTCTATATCTCTTGCATTTCCATATAAACTTTAGAATTGGATTGCCAATATGCATAAAAATCATCCTGGAATTTTTATTGAGATTGCATAGAATCTATAGATGATTTTTGGGAGAACTGACTTGCACATGTTTTGAAATATTTATTCTTAGGAATAGATTTTAGTTTTCATGGTTTTATTTTCATTTTTATTTCTAATGGTTCACGGCTTATCTGTAGGAATACAGTTGATTTATATATGCTGGCCTTGCATCATATCACCTTACTAAACTTTCTTATTAGTTCCAGTAGCTTTTGTGAAGTTTTTTACATACGTGATAATGTCTTCTGTGAATAAAGAATGTTTAATTCCTCCTTTCCAATCTGTATTTCTTTTATTTATTTTCCTTCCTTATTTCACTGGCTAGGGCCTGGGTACATTATTGAATGGAAATGCTGGAAGGAGTCATCCTTACCTTGTTCAAATACTTAAGAGAAAAAATGTTTAGTTTATCACAGTTAATTCTGAAGTTAGCTGTGGTCTTTTTTAACTGCCTTCAAAATTTAAGAATGTTTCTGTCTATTCCTGGTTTGCTGAGAGTTTTGTCATAAGTGGGTGTTACATTTTGTCATTTTTTCCTGAATTTCATGAGACGATCATGTGGATTCCTTTATTTTTTTCAGCATGGAAAATAATATTGTTTGACTTTTGAATGCTAAGCCTATCATGAATTCCTGCTATCCCATTTGGTCATGATGCTTTATCTTTCTTATAAATTGCAGCCATAATTTTCCTGAGGACTTGCGTTGAGAATTTAGTTGAAGACTTATGTGTCTATGTTCATGATTATTAATGTTCTGTGATTGTCTTTGCCTGTAATTTCTTTGTATCATTTTGATATCAGAGTAATAACAGACCTCAAAAAATGAATTAGGAAGGTTTCTTCAATCTCTATTTTCTGAAATAGTTTATGTAAGCTTTATATTAGCTATTCCTTACATTTTTTTATAAAATTCACCAGTGAACCCATGTGGGTCTAGAACTTACATTTTGGAAGACTTTAAATTACAACTTCAACTCTTGAATAGATGTAAGGCAATTTAGATTTTCTGAAGCAGTATATTCTTATTTCGGTTTTGATGCTTTGTGTCTTTCAAGGGATTTGATCATTTCTTATAAGTTGTTGGCAATATTCCCTTTTTGTCCTTTAAATGTTTGAAGACTGTAATTATTCTTGATATTGATAATTTGTGTGTGGTTATTTACTTTTATATTAATCATTCTAGCTAGATGTTTATCAATGTTATTAACTTTTTTTTAGGAACAAGATTTGGACTGCATTATTTATTTTCTGCTTTTTGATTGCTTTTTCTTTTATTGAAAGAAAATTTTTCTTTCAAATTTTCTTTCATTTTCATTTCTTTCTTTCATTCCTTCTTTCAAATGAAGAAAAATTTTCTTTCATTTTCTTTCATTCATTTTTCTTTCATTCTGCTCTTATCTTTATTACTTCCTTCCTGTTTATTAATCTTGTTTTTAATTTTGCTTTTTTTCCCTAGTTCCTTACAGTGGAAGCTAAGAGTTTAATTTGAGATCTCTCTTCATTTCTAATACAAGCATTTAAAGCTGTAAAGTTTCCTTTATGCACTGCCTTATCTGAATCTCACAAATATTGATTTGTGATGTGTTTCATTTTCATTTAATTCAAAATATTTTCTAATTGCCTTTATGATTGCTCCTATGATCCATGAGCTACTTAGAAGCATGTTATTTATACTTCCAAGTTTTTAAGCACTTTGTAAATATCTTTTGTAATTGGTTTCTAATTTAATTCCACTCTGCTCAGAGAACACCCTCTTTATAATTCAATCATCTTAGAAGACCACCAAGGACTTGATGTATCTTGGTGAATGACTAGATGCACTTGAAAAGGAGTTGCATTTTGTCATTGTTTAGTAGAGTGGGGTCTTATCTAAATGTCAGTTAGCTCAATTTGGTTGACAGCGTTCCTCAAATTTCCTATGTCCTTACTGATTTTTTTCTATTTGTTCTATTATCTCATGAGAAAGTAGTGTTGAACATACCAATCTAATTGTGGATTTGTTTGTTTCTCCTTTCCATTTTGTCAACTTTTGCCTTATGGATTTTGAAGGTTGATTATGAAATATATATTTATGACACTTTCATCACATGCAAGCTCTCTTTTTATGTGTAATAGTTCTTGCCCTGAAGTCTAAATTGCTAATGTTAAAATAGCCCCTCCAGTATTCTTATACAATATTTGCCTGGTATCTCTTTTTTATCATTTTACTTTTAGCTTACCTGTGTCTTTATATTTAATGTATATTTTTGTATACAGCATATTGTCGAGTCTTACTTTATTCACTATAACAATTTCTACTCTTTGATGGGAGTATTTATACCATACATTTAATCTAATTTCCTTTTTAGTGGCATTTAATTCTCCCATTCTGCTATTAGTTCCCTATTTGTCTCATCTATTCCCTTCCATTTTCTCCTTTTTCTGTTTTCCTTTGGATTCATTGAGTGTATTTTAGCATTCCATTTTATCTCCTCAATTGGTTTATTGACTTTATTCCTTTATTTTTGTTGTTGTTGCTCTAGAATATTAATTTTCATCTTTAGTTTATCACAGTCTGCTTCCAAGTGATATTATCCCATTCATATGTGGCATAAGAGTCTTAGGGCAATATACCTCTTTACCCTACTCCTGTCATTTATACTTTTGTTACCATAGTTTTTGTAGCTATATATGTATTCTAACCTCAAAATACTTTGTTGGCTTTTTTCTTTAAATTTTGAATTATTTTATAAAGAAACAAAAGTTATAGAACATTTTTAATTTACTCACATATTTCAAATGTATATGCTTTTTCCAATAATGTACATTTGGGTGTCCATTTGGCAGAATTTTTCTTCAGCCTGAAGAACTTTTAATATGTCTGGTATCACAGCTTTGTTAGTTTGATACATTTTCTTTATTTTTTTTGTATGAAAATGTCTTCATTTTACTTTCCTTTTTGATGGATATTTTCATTGCATATAGAACTTTAGATTCACAGGTTTTCTGTTTTTCAGCACTTTAAAGATGTCATTACATTGTGCCTTGTTTTGCATTTCTTCTGATAAGAAACCAGCTCTTAGTCTTTCCTCTGTTCCTCTGCAAGTATTCTCTCTTTGCTTTTGAAAAAGACTTTTGTATATATCATTAGTTTTCAGCAACTTGGTTAAGGCATGCCTTGTTATGATTTTATGTCTTTCATCTTTGGAATCGGTGGGATTTTGAGGTCTCTGAAGTTTCAGTTTTCATCGAATTTGGAAATAGTTTCACCATTTTTCTTAACAGACTTTATATTTTTTTAAGCAGTTTTAGGTTCACAACAAAACTGAGGGGGAAGATACAGAGATTTCCCATATGCTCCCTGTACACACTCCTGCATAGCCTCTCCTGTTATTACCATCTTCCAACATAATGGTACATTTGTTACAATTGATGAGCCTACATTGACAAATCATTTACCCAAAGTCCATAGGGTTCATTCTTGGTGTTGCACATTCTTTGGGTATGGACAAATGTATACATATGTATATGTATGCACCATTATAGTTTCATAGAGAATAGGTTCCCTGCCTTAAAAATCATCTGTGCTCAACCTATTCATCCCTCCTTCTCCCCAACCCCTGGCAACCAACGATATTTTTACTGTCTCCATAGTTTTGCCATTTCCGGGAGGTCATATAATTGGAATCATATAGAATATAGACTTTTCAGACTGGCTTTTTATAATTAGTAATGTGCATTTAAGGATCCCTATGTCTTTTCACAGCTTGATAACTTATTTCTTTTTAGCGGTGAGTAATATTGGATGATCTGGATGTGCTACAACTTATCCATCACTCAGTAAAGGACATTTTGATGGCTTCCAGGTTTTGACAATTAAGAATAAAGTTCCCATAAACAGCCTTGTGCCGTTTTTCGTGTGGACATAATTTTCAATCCTTTTAGGCAAATACCAAGGAGCAACAATTGAAGGATCATAAGGTAAAAATGTGTTTAGTTTTGTAAGAAACTGCCAAATATCTCCCAAAGTGGCTGTACCATTTGCATTCCCACCAGAAATGAGAGTTTTTGCTGTTCCACACCCTTGCCAGCATTTGTGTTGTCAGTGTTTCAAATTTTGGCCATTCTAATAAGTATGTAGTATCTCATTTTAATTTGCATTTCCCTGATAACATGTGATTGGAGCATCTTTTCATGTGATTATTTACCATCTGTATATCTTTTTTCATGAGGTGCCCATTGAGGTCTTTGTCTCATTTTTTAATCAGGTTGTTTGTTTTCTTATTGTTGAGTTTTAAGAATTCTTTTTATACTTTGGATAAGAGTTCTTTGTCATATGTGTGTTTTGCAAATATTTTCTTCCAGTCTATGGCTTATCTTCTCATTCTGTTGACATTGCCATTCACAGAGTAGAAGTTTTTAATTTTAATAAAATCCAGCTTATTAATTATTTCTTTCAAGGAACATGGATTTGATGTTGCATCTAAAAGTCATCATCAAACTCTAGGTTTTCTCTATGCCATCTTCTAGAGAGTTTTATAGTTTTGCATTTTACATTTAGGTCTGTAATAAATTTTTAGTTAATTTTTGAAAAGAGTGTAAGGTCTGTCTCTAGATTCATTTCTTTGCATGTGGAGGTCCAGTTGTTCCCGTATCATTCATTGAAAAGGCTATCTTTGCACTGCATTTTTTTGTTGTTGTCTTATCAGGTAGTTTTGGACTAGATATTGTACATTATGAAAGCTATGTTGATAAGTATCTGAATTTTGTTGACTTTCTCTAAAGAGTTGAATATTACTTTTGCATGCAGTTAAGTTACTTGCCCATCAGCTTGTTTTCTTCTTGTGTTTAAGCTTTGTAAAATGGTCTACAGTAACCTTTACCCCAGGGTTTGTTTACTATTAAGGCATTCTTTCATGGGAACTTTATTAAATGCCATGGGTGCTCAAGAACATCTTCTTATTGCCTGGCAAGAACACGAATAGCTCCCAGCCCTGCGTATTCTGGAAATTGTTTGGCTTTTAGCTCTCTGGCAGCTGCTCTTTCCCCTGTCTGGTCTTGTATACTCTCTGGACATATGAATGTCTTAGTATTCAGATGAAGACTCTCCACAGATTTCTGGAGTCTATTTTCTGTTCTTTGATAATTCTGCTGCACAAATTCTAATTCATTCAGACTCTCCAAGTTCAAATCTCTGTCTCTTCAACTCAGCAAGATTACTGTGCTCTGTCTGAGGTTTCTTTCTCTACATCTCAACCTAGAAAATGCCTCCAGGTGGAAAGTCAGGGTATTCACAGAGATACCTCATTTGTTTCCCTTCGTTCATAGTTAAGAGTCCTACATAGTCTACTGTGCAACTTCTGGCAATAGCTGTTTAATATTTATTTTTAGTTATTTATTTCAGGAAAGCACCTGGTTCCAGATATAACATCAAAGCTAAAAGTGAAAGATATTTTAAGATATTTTAAAAATTTTTGTAGTTTCATTTCAAAATTTCATTTTGTTCTTGGAAATTTCCCATTCTTATAAGTGTAATTTATATATATTTAGGGAAGCAGATGAACGTGACAGTCAGGCTGCATTTCGAACAATTAGAAAAGCAAAACTGATATACGAATAACTGGCTTGTGTTTCTTGTTCAAATGAATACTTTCAAAGGAATAAATTTTATTTAGTGTCTTTTAATTATTTAATGTGAGAAATGAAATCTGTTACCAATGTAAGATTTTTCTTTTTATTAAAGATTGGCCCTTCTTCGTCTCCCTAAAGCCCCTCAGTACATAGTTGTATATTCTAGTTGTAGGTCCTTCTAGTTGTGCTATGTGGGACGCCGCCTCAGCGTGGCTTGATGAGCCGTGCTAGACCCGCACCCAGGATCCAAACATGTGAAACCACAGTCACTGAAGTGGAGCACAGGAACTTAACCACTCAGCCACGGTGCCAGACCAAGATTTTTTTTTTAATTTGCTCATACAAGTCAATAATTTAAAGCAAAATTAATCAGCCTCCTACACACATACACACACACACACAGACGTTTTTCTTTTTAAATTGTCAGATTTTTTTTTTCCCCCAGACTAAGCTATTTTTTAGATAAAACTGAATGCCAACACCTTTTAAAACATGATATTTTAAGCTGAAAAGTTAAGCTATGGGAGTTTGGGAAAACTCGCTTTAGAAATATAATTGCTTTCAAAAACATTTTCTAGGACTTGAATGTCACCAAAGGAATAAAAAATGAGGGGAAAAAGTAGACTATGATCCTGAAAGCATTTGGGGAAGAAAATTTTTTTCTAGTCTCATGATATTGTACACATTTCTTCCTTTTCTTAGGCCTTGCCATGGTTCTCCTTCTGTTTGTGAGCTACCATTAGATAAGAACCAGAATTTTGAGTACTGGTGTTAAAAACAAAAAGAAAAAGGAGTTTGAATCCTATTTAGTGGTTGTTCATTGATTCTATGCCTGTCCTTTAGTGTACACTGGAATTCCAGCGAAGTCTGGCCTGTTAAATGCTGATGTGGTGTCAAGGGATTCTTGATCCAATTTTTCACTAGAACATAGTCTCTCATCTTAGTCTGACATTCTACTCCTCTCGCCACTGTCAATGTCAGAGGAAGTGTCATTATTTGAACAATAGCATCTTCCTGAAGAAAAGACACTGTGTTTACTTTTAAGAATGTCAGTCCTTGTACATTTAGAAGCATTTTCTCGGGTTAGCAGAAACATACTTGACGGGACTCAAAGCAAAACTCTTTGTCTATGCTAAGAATCACTGACTCAAGACTGGAAGGGACTTTAAGAGGCCAGTTAGCCCAGTCGCCTGCCTTCAGGTGAAAGAGAAGAGATTTTCCTGAAGGATTTTTAAGGATTTCCATGAAGCACATTTTCAATTACTTTCATTATTTCTTGGGAATTCAATAATTCCAATTCTATTCCTCCTACTTCTGGTTTGCTCTATTGAAATACACATTACATCAAGACTATTTGTTGGCAAATATTCATTCAACTGCTTTGGTCTCTAACCAGCAAAATTATGTGCACAAACCACATTCTTAGGTAGTTGGTAGTGTTCTACTGCAGGGGTCAGCACACCTTTTCTGTAAAGGACCGGATGGTCTCTGTTGCAACTGCATAACTCTGCAGTGTACCCTGGAAATAGCCATAGATAATATGGAAATGAATGGGCATGACTGCGGTTCCACTAAATGTTTATTATAGAAGTCAGCGTGTGTCACGGCCTGAGGGCAGCAGTTTGCTGACCCCTATTCCATTGTTTTGACAAACTTCCTGTTGGGAAAGGCAGTCATATGTATGCAGTCTTTCGACTCCTGCATCATCACATAAGAATGTGTGCTGGGCCCAGAATGATTCCTTACAAAGAGCTGAATAGCCCTCACAGCCTGTGATGGGCGTATCTCTTCGTTTGGGGATAGCTTTTCCTGCTCCAGACTTGGTGTATACTTCTCTGTTCTCTGTTGAGCATGTGCATCATATGACACCTGGTCAACCCCACTGCTATATCTGTTCCCCATGGGGAGGGAATGGGGTTCTTTGCCTACAGGACAAGAGGGGTGCATACACACTATCTCCCTGCTTCAGGGTCGTGGGACGAGACCTGCTGGCCATGGAGGGGCCAATGCTCATTATTGAAGCTGGTCTTGCTCTGTCTCCTCTATGTGAGTAAAGTGTTGTTCCATTCATGGTCTGCGTGAGTCGTGTCTTTTCTTGGCAACCACAATACCTGGACAACACGGAATGGGTTGGCATGCTGGGACTACTGCTCCTGGTGGCGGACATTATTATACTGTTTGCTATCCTCCATGTGGGAGAACTCCTCCCCTGGAGTGAGAATCCTCTTCTTCTTCTTGAGAATTCTTGGTTTTTAGGTCAATATTAAAAAAATCAATTACATGTTGGTTACAACATAATTCTGGGATATGTGTACCAGTACAGCATTATATTGTTATTGAGGCTTTTTATTAAAACAAATATATGTAAAATAAAATTAAGTGAAAATATACATAAATATCTAAAATTAATTAACATAATAAATGATATTCACAAAATATTTTTTAGAATGCAGACTTTTTTTATTTTGCCCTTGTGCAGATTTAGCTATTATGCCCTTAAATTTTTGTTATTATGAGAATATTTGAGCCAAGAATATTTTTGGATAAGAACATTAGCGAAAACTTTCACTTATAGGTAAGTAATAGTTTGGCAGGAAAATGTATACAATTGTTTAGATTTAGATATTTTTCCATTCATTTTCTCAGAGAAATGGTGAAATTAGATTTTAAAGTAAGCACTATATAATTTAGATTTTGCAATTTTTGGAATTTTCATTAATATTTAGATTCTTTTGGCATATTTTCACATGGCTATCTTGATGCAGATTTTCTATCTGTTTCACCTTGTGAATTGATGAACTATTTTTTAAAATAAAATAGTGACGATATCTGTTATATTGAAAAATAAAGGAAATATTTTGTAAGTATGTTTAGAAATGTAGCCAGGTGTAATTTAAAAGGTAATCACTTGTACAATTTTTCATTTCACTTCAGGTCCCCTGCCTGAAATCCCTTTAAGTTCCTCTTCGTATCATGACAGGTAGCAGTAAGCATAATCTGACAATATCTGTATTTTTATTTGCACAATGAAAAATAATCACTTGGATTTCTTTTTGTTGAATCAAATAATGGTAATCAGCTCTTTTTGGAGCATGATAAATATTCTTACCTGAGTGAGGATTATATTCACCGTGTATGGTTCCTGATAACAACTCCAGGAAAACATTAATGAATCTCTTAGTTAAAACTTTTGTGGATGGGGTGAAATAGAAGAGCTGGATCCTAAGGAATTAAGGATATGTTGGCATTACAGACTCTATCTGGATTGTTACTACCCTTAGAAACTGGATGAGAATAAGGTAAGAACAGAGATAGAAATCAACCTTCTGTTTTAGTTTTAGTGCCCTGTATCAGATTTTTAAAAATTATATTCTTCATTTACATACAGTCTATTCATATCTTACCATCCCCAGGCATACATTAAGAAAATATCGTTCTGAATAAAGGTCATGTCCACATCCACAAATCTGTTTGAATAGTTTGACTGAAGAACAGTCAAATCAGTCCAAAAATGAGACCAATCAAAAAACTTTGTCAAAGGAAAAGTTGTCAAGTATTTCTTAAAATGTAAAACTGCTATTTGACTTATGACATTTTTTTGACTGATAGTCTTTGTTTTTTTAATTTTAAAGTCAGCTTTACAGAGGCATGCTTTACATACGATGATATTCACCAGTTCCAAGTGTACAATCCAATCTGTGAGTTTTGGTTAACCACTGCTAAAATCATGATGAAAAATATTTCCATCATCCTTAAATCCCCCTTACGTTCCTTTGCAGTTAATCCCCTATCCAGTGCCTACCCCTGGACACCACTGATCTGTTTTCTTCACTCTTGCTTTGCATTTTCTAGTATTTAATATAAATAGAACCATACAGTACGCAGACTGTTGTTTCTGCCTCTTTAATGTAGAAGATTCTTTTGATATTTATCTATGTTGTTCACAAACATTCTAAAGCCCACTATATATTGATATTATTTTTGCTTTTAAAAGTTTATTGTCTTTTAACAAAATTATAAAATTTAAAGGATAAAGTTTTTATTTAGTCACATATTTACTATTTCTTGTCCTCTTCATATTTGCATAGATTAAAATTTCCTTCTGGGACCATATTCCTCCTCTTTAAAGAATTGCCATAACTTTCTTGTAATGTACATCTGCATGTGATTATTTCTTTCAGTTTGTTGGCCTAAAAAAGTTTTTGCTTTCCTTAATTTTGAAATGATATTTTTACTGGCCTATGAATTCTTGATTGACAGCTTTTTTATTTTATTATTACATCTTTTAAGATGTTCATCATTGTCTTCTGTATTGCATAGTTTCTGGCAAAAAGTCTGCTGTTTTTTTTTCTTTTTATTTTTTTCCTCTCTAAATGAGATATCTTTTTTCCTGGTTGCTTTTAAGATTCTTCATCTTATAGCTGCTTTTCAGCAATTTGATTAGAATATGTTTTGTCATGGTTTTATTCATGTTTATTATGCTTGGTGTTTGTTGAGTTTTTGGATGCATGAATTTATAGTTTTCATCAAATTTGGAAAATGCTTAGCCATTATTTCTTCAAATATTTTCCTGCCTTCACTCCATCCTCCTTATGGAACTCTAATTACAAATATGATAGATGCTTAATGTCCCACAGGAAGCTGTTGCTCTGTTCATTTTTTTCCAGTCATTTTTCTGCCTTTCAATTTTGATTATTTACATTGCTTTGTCTGAAAATTTATTTATCTTCTCTTCTGCAGTGTCTCATATACTGCTAATGCCATCCAGCATGTTTTTCATTTCAAATATTGCTCTTTTTAAAATCTAAAGATGTTCTATGTTTCTCTTTCATATGTTTCATATATATTTTTTATATATTTCATTCCCCTCTTCATGGTGCACATTTTTGTCTCCTTAAACAAATGAAACATGTTTATGATAGCTCATTTAATGTTCTTTTTTGCAATTTCCCCTCTCTCATTTCTGCACTAGTTTTTATTGATTGATTTTTTTTCACCTGGTTATGCATTATATTTTCCTGCTTCTGTGTATGCCTAGTAATTTGTGACTTTTGTTAGACATCGTGCATTTTACCTTGCAACATTCCTTTAAATAGATTTGGATTTTGTCCCGGCATGGAAATAAATTCCTTGAAATCAGATGGATGCTTTCAAGGCTTGTCTTTAAGGTTTGTTAGGGCAGGTCTAGAGCTGTCTGTAGTCTTGGGTTAATTCAGCCCTACCACTAAGAAGATATCCTGCTGAGGATTTTATCTTATTCTCCATATTTTACAATGTCTTTCCCATTAGGTTGGTGGGAATATGAACTATTCCCACCACAGTGTCAGCCTCTGGAATTTTTCTGCAAGCTCCTTTTCATTGGTTCTTTCCTCAGCCTCAGCCAGTTTCTCCCACACATTTGTATTTCAGTATGAAGCCAAAAACTAGAGAGTATCCCTATGTAGAATTCAGAGTTCTCTTTATGGGTATCTCCCTCCTCTACTTAGTCTCTCCTACAAATTTTAGCTATTTTTTACTCCCAGATCTTCAGCCTCTGATTCCTCAAAACAGTGAGACATCTGGAAGTTCATTGAGATTTCTATTCCTGAGCTGCTGCCTGGAAACTGCCTCCAGTGAATCTGAGGGCTCACCTTATGTTTTTCCTCTTCATTCAAAGATCAAACTTATTAGTTGCCTTTTGCCCAAAGTTTGAAAAATGTTCTTTTATTCATTTTGTCCAATTCTCTAGTTGCATAGTGCAGGAGAATAAATTTGATCTCTGTTCATTTGGTCAGCAGTGGGAATCCTGATTTGTTATTTTTTTACCAATAATCTATAGGGATCACAGCATCAATCTGTTGCTACTGTCATTCTTCAAATATATACCTGCAATCTGACCTTTTCTCACCAGCTTCATCACTACTATCTCTATCCAATCCAGTGGCCTCCCTCATTTATGCTATTTTCAAAGCTCCCTAACTATTCTCATTGCTTCCATTCTTGCCTCTCTAAAGTCATTTTTCCACATTGCTATCAGGGTGATCATAGTAAAACGTAAATCAGATCATATCACTTCCTGCATTTTAAATCCTCCAATTTATTTTCCTTACACTTAGAATAAAATAAAACGTTCTTATTCTGGCTTGCAGGAACCTATATACGTCTATCTTCATGGCTGTGTCTTCAACTGAATTCCCTATCATGCTATTTTTTGCTCATTCTGTATGCTCTAACCATACTATTCATTGAACAAAGCAAGGTCACTTCCGTCTCAGGGCCTTTGCACTTGCTATTCCCTCAGCTTTGAATGTTCTCTCTTCAATAATCACATAAAACTTTCTTACACTTCATCAGATATCTGCTCAAGTGTCACTTCCTCGGAGAGGTTATATCTGAGAACACTCTCTGAAGTAGAACTACCTCCATTAATCTGAATCCACTTATTCTGCTTTATTTCCTTCTTCAGAGTGCTGCTCACTGTGTGCCATTGCATTATGTATTTATTCTTTTGTTTTTTACACTTCTCCACTAGAATATGGGTTTAAAAGGAATGAGAATTTTATTTTGACAGCCTGACACATATTACAGAATCCATAAGACTGTTTTAATGAATCATCAATAGCTACATGATGAGTTTGAAAGCAAATTATTCCTGAATATTTAAAAAGTTAAATAGTGTTATAGGAGAATCAAATACAGCAACACAGAAATTTTTCTTCAGGCTCCATCGAGGATGGATTCCCCAGACATGAAGGTGAGTTGTAGCTCCTCTCCATTGGTTTCCAGATTCCCAGTGAGTTCACGTTTGCTTTGGGAGAATTATTAGTTTGAAGCCCACATTCTGCACCATTAGTGTGTTGTAGAACTTTAAAAAAATTTATTTCACAACAAACATCCCTTTTAAAAGGTGTGACATACTATTTAGTAAAACTCTAACTCAAGTGTGTTTTCCTTTTCCCTCCTTCCTTCCATTCATCCTTCTTTCCCTCCCTTCTCTCTCTCTTTCTTTCTTCACAATAGCCCTTGTGAAATCTTTGAGAGATCTGGAGATAATGGACTCAAAGAAAATCAGTGTTTTTATTTATAATCTTGATCACTATTCAGAGGTCATACAGGGGGCCTAGTAGCCTGTGCTACCCACCCCCCCAGCCCCCAGTTAATGAAGGGAAATGTTCTCTAAATGTTCACTCTACCTTCATTTGAGAGCTTTAAATATTCCTCCTAAACAAATAAACACATTTTATAGTATATTTCTGAAAACCCATTCTGTGAAATATTCATTAGGCAGACTTCCTGAAAGATTCTCAAATCATTCTGCGGTCCTCTGAAACTAATCACTAAAATGTTTGGCCTCTTAGCAATAATAGAAGTAGCAGCAGGCACTGGCTTAAATATAGAAGAATTCAACAGTATGTTGAATTTTTAACAGAAATACAGACAAGAACACCAAGCAAAAATGTTTCTCATTTTCATTTTTGTTTCAATAATCATAAGTCTGATTATAAATAACCCAAGTGTTGACTGCATCCTCCTGCCTCTGGAGATCTGGAAATATTGTCCCATCTTCCATTCCTAGAGCTATGGTACCTCATATCCCTCCCAACGATTTTTGTGAATTACTCATATCTTATTTACAATGCCCTTCTCTGCCTCTATGTTTCTGCATCCAAAGATGTCTCATTTTCCCCTTGGAGCAAACATAGAGATATTCAGCTTAGCCTCTCCCTCATTTTCTATGATAAATTCAATGACAGCATTCACAGTTCTAGTAACTTTACCAAAGTGTTAAGAGTTTACAAGGAGTCACTGCATTGAAAACATTGCCTTCCAAACCCCACACTCCTGCCCAGCGAGCCCTCTGACATGGCAATCTTTGGGGGAGTACTCCAGCCCTTCTGCTTCCTACTCCTCTCATAGAAGGCATCTTCTGTATGCTGCACTGACTGCCCAAGCACACCCTAAAAGTCAGTAAATGCTTTCTCCTTATTGTTATGTATAACTGGAGACTATCATTACTTGTGTGCTTAATAATTTTTCTGGAAGAATGACTAAGAGATAAAAAATAACAATGTTAAATTTTTGCTCATTATAGGAGATACTGTCATAGCAACTCCACAAGCACACTCTTCCTCACCACCATCATCCTCCAACCCTTTTATGCTACTTGTAGATGACCAACAGGCTTCTCTTGGTTGGGTCTATTTGTAATACGACTAATTTAGCTAATCAGTTTATTTATTGTCCAGTTCGGTCCAAAGCTGCCCTACATCCCCTTTCTGTATAGTCATTTTCTATGGGAGGCCAGATAGTTTACTTCACTGTAAACAAAAAGTATTCACAGAGTACCATTAGTCTGTTCAGTTCTTTCTTGTTCACTATTAGTCATTTAGAAAATTAATAACTGAAGACAGAGAGATATAGAGTACACATTGAAATAAGAAGTTCACTCTTCTTAGAGTGCTCTTTACTCCTCTTTGAGCACCTGGAAAAATGATGTTCATTCTTTACTATTCAGTTATTGGGTAAATCTTTCTATAAATAATTCTAGGACCCCAGAAGTAGAATTGGCTTCACTGTGGTTTTTGTTGTTGTTGTTATTTAATATACTTCTCTTCATCAAAGAGATGGCTAACTCCTTGAGAAGCAGGATTATATCTTTGGTTATATAGACGCAGAATCTTATACAATATTCTTAGTAAGCATCCATGGAGTGACTGAATAACAACAGTGTTCACTATGTGACACCGACTAATAAAGGAGTGCATATAAAGATGAAGATTAACATCAGACATAACAATTAAAGAAAGTTTCATTAGAAAAGAGACTCTAGAATTGAGCATTGAAGAGAAATATGATATATTTAGATGGAGAAGAATTCCAGGGAATTTTGGGAAAAGAAGTATGAATGGATGCAAAGATGGAAATTGGAATATCATGTGGGACATTAAGGAGACTGACTTGATTTGATGGAAGGTACATTTTGGAAAGTTTCAAGAAATAGGTTTGGACATGTTAGATGAGCTAGATTATCCAGACCATAAACTGATGGCAAAACATCTAGACTTAATATAGTAGGCGATAGAGAACTACTAACGACATGATTCGGTTCTTGCATTTCTGTCTTTTTCTCAACCAGGCATAGGATTGACTTGAAAAATCTAATTTTATTCTTTATTTTGAGTATAAATAGTAGCTAGGAATGACTTTAACCACCAGATGATATAAAATGGGGAATACCACAAATAGCCTTGCACTGTAATCTAATCATTCAAGTTTACTCACTAGTGCTTTTCTGTGCTCTGACTCTTTGAATGTCAGCCTCTGAACCTGCCTGCCTCCACTGACTGCATCCCTGCCTCTTCCATTTTTGACTACATTGGCTCAGGGCCCAGAAAAAACAGGGGCTTAGAATCCAATGGGAAAACTATAAGAATCCTCCAAATGAGATAGAGAAAGCTACATTCCTGTTAGTGGGAAGAAGGGCTAAATAAGACAGACAGTTCAATGGAAGAACTGACAAGACTTAATGATACCATGTAGGGTGGTTGTGCTGATAAGAAAAATGATGGTATCACTGACAGTGGTAGCAGAGTGAGAACCGATTTGAAGTGGGTAGGGAAGAGACCATGAGCCAGGGTTTGTAGATGTTCATTTAAGGTGATGGCGTAAGATTCAAGAGGAATCCAGCACAATACAATAAATGGAACTAGAAATTTCTCAGGAGAGAAAACAAGTTCAGGAGAGAGAACTTGAGTTCAGGAGAAAGGACAAATACTTTTGTAGTGATGATAATTGAAGTGAGAATAAATGAACTCTGAGAGAATATAGATGACGGAAAACAGAGAACCCATTTTGGTATTTTATAATCAAATACATCATTGATTTTATTTATTTTTTGGTGAGAAGATTGACCCTGAGCTAACATCTGTTGTCAATCTTCCTCTTTGTTGTTTTTTTGTCTCACCAAAGCCCCAGTACATAGTTGCATATCCTAGTTGGAGGTCATTCTAATTCCTCTATGTGGGACGGTGCCACAGCGTGGCTGGATGAGCAGTGCATAGGTCCACACCAGGATCAGAACCCATGAACCCCAGGCCACTGAAGCAAAGCAAGTGAACTTAACCATTCAGCCACGGGCTGGCCCCCATCGTTTAAGTAGTAGGAAATTAATTCCACATTGATTCTCTTAATTGAAAACTTTTCTGTGAAAGATGATTAAAAGCAAGAACACTTAGACAGAGGCTAGACTCTGTGTTAGAGGTCTAGGCACCATGAGAGCGAAAGAAGAAAATTAGTCCCCAGAGGTAGAGATCTTAATACAGAAACGGTAAGGACCAATCACTGTGAGTCCCCGTGACACTGAAAATAAGCTAGAAATCTGCCATCAGCCTGAATGCATTTGGGCATCTCTGAAAGAGAATAAGGCAAGAACACATTTCTGAAAATACATTTCTACAAAACATTCCTTCTTATTGCCAAAGGACTAAAGTTTGCATACCAGATGGAAAAGAATAGACAGCCAGGAGACAATCTGTATGATTTTGTAAGACCAAGAAATCTGCAGGCTTGAACCACAGAGAATTTGCTGTCCCAATAACCTGTGAGAAAGCTCTCTTTGCTAAAGCAGGTAGCAATAGGCTTCAGCAGGCTTTTCCTGAGACTGTAGTCAAAAAGGTGCACTGACGTTGCCCGAGGCAAAGGAGCACAGCCCTCTGCAGGTGTTCCTGCACTTTAAGGCACTCTCTCCTGTGGTCTCTGTAAGCCACCTTATTCACGGAGCAGAAAGTGTGCTGATCCACGCAACTCAAATTATGTGTAAGTGAAAGACACTTGTGGGCTCTTTGTTCATAAGAAGCGGGAAGAGGAATTTGATAGAATGTCTTCTAATAAAGAAATCAACTGCTCAAAATTCTAAAAATAACTGAATGTTGAAAACCTCACTTAATAAGATAAAAGTAAAATCCATTTCATTTTACAAGCATGAAATTCTTCAAGATGAACACCATTTTGATTTATAAAAATTGTATTGTAAAGACATACAAATTCGCATACAAATCACAGCTTTTTTTTTTTAAAACCAAGGGAGGATAAATTGGCTTTTGCCCCCATCACAACTGGTAGGAAGGAGAGGACTAGATTTCCCAAGGGAGAAACTTTTTAAAACAGGATTTGAAGGATGAAGAGGAACAATTACCCTCCAAATAGCCACATACTTTGGGGGTTCGACTATAAAAAAAGGAGTAATGCAGGACAGGAAATTGCTCTGAAAGCATTTATTTTGTGTTCTTTTCATCATTAATCATTGCCAAATGACTGATTTTCAAATTAAAAGACAACTTCCCTTTTCCAAGTTTTACAGAATCCTGAAAATCATGGAAGTTATAAGTTAAGTGACTTCTGGACTCTTGCTTTTTACCATTGAAGAACTGAATCAGAGTATTAAGAAGACAAGAGATACATGGAATTTAAGTGCACAATAAGGCCTGTTTTTCACTATTTAGGCAAGTCAGGTAAAATGTTGCTGAAAAGTTGAGGAGTAATATAATGAGATGATGTTGATTTTAATCCATTTAAAAAACATCGATGACTTCAATTTTTATCCAATAAAGATTCTCCTAATAAATCATCTGCTGTTGATAAAATGTCATTGTGAAATATACAATACATACCCAGAGTTTACAAAACATATAAACACAATCTACAAAATAATAATACAATGACGTTTGTGTATCCACCACTCGGCTTGTAAAATAGAACATGGACTTCCAGTTTCCGGTTCCTCAAGTAAGGAGAATGGAAATTTTTACCTCATTGTAACAAGTAAAAAGTTGAACAAATGAAAAACTCTTCTCTTCTTAGATCCATATGAGAAGTGAGATCACAGGACAAACCACTGCCTATGAAATTCAAGTTAGAAGCAGATAATCACACCTTACCAGAGCAGAAACTCACAAGATGAAACCTTTGTGGAAACCAGTGCCTGGGTTAGAAAGTCAGAACTGTAACACATGAATTGCTACAGGTTCACAATGGACAACTCTCAGAGTTAAAAACTCCAGGGGACCCCATCGTAAAGGGATCCCCATACTTTTGTGAGTTTCATATCCAGGAGCTTGAGTAGGTTTCACAGTAAATATTGGAGAAAATATTCCCTCATGCTTTTCAGAGGGGAAAAGGAAGCATCTTGAAATATACGAGGGCATTTTGTTCTTAAAAAGGTCTGCCCTCAGGAGAAACCATTTACCCAAAGCTTTAACCAGCTGGAGTTTTGTCAGAGTCTAACTGATCTTGGAGAAGGAGCACCCTCAACTCCAGCCAGGTGTACTGTAGCCTTTTGTGAAGGAGAAGGGAAATACCCAACCCCAGCTACTCTAGCCATCCTATCCTACTTAAGGCAGGGAGAAAATGACCTGGAAACTACTTATTTAGTTCATAGTACAGAGGCACAGGCTCACTAAAAGACCCAGAATGGCTAACACAGTATTGAAGGAGAATAGAGCTGGAGGACAGAAAGTATCAGACTTCAAGACTTACTCCAAAGCTACAGTCATCAAGACAGGGTGGTACTGTTTGGCCAAAGAATAGACAAATAGATGGATGGAACAGAATAGAGAGCCCAGCTTGAAACCCACAAAAATATAGTCAACCGATCTTTGACAAAGGAGCAAAGGCAATATAATGGAGAAAAGATAGTCTCTTCAACAATGGTCCTGGAACAACCGGACATACATATACAGAAAAGATGAATCTAGACTCAGACCTCATACCCTTCATAAAGATTAGTGCAAAATGGGGGCAGGTCCGGTTGTACAGCAGTTAAGTCTGCACGTTCTGCTTCCACAGCCTGGGGTTCGCTGGTTAGGATCCCGGGTGTGGACATGGCACTGCTTGGCAAGCCATGCTGTGGTAGGCCTCCCACATATAAAGTAGAGGAAGATGGGTATGGATGTGAGCTCAGGGCCAAGCTTCCTCAGCAAAAAGAGGAGGATTGGCAGCAGATGTTAGCTCAGGGTTAATCTTCCTCAAAAAAAAATAATAATAATAATGCAAAATGGATCGCAGGCCTAAATGTAAAACCCAAAACTATAAAACTCTTAGAAAATAACATAGGAGAAAATCTAGATGACCATAGGTTTGGTGGTGTCTTTTTAAAAACAACACCAAAGGCAGATTTCATGAAAGAAATAATTTATAAGCTGGACTTCATTAAAATTAAAACTAGTCTGCAAAAGACAATGCCAAGAGAGTGAGAAGACAAGCCACAGACTGGGAGTAAATATTTGCAAAGGACACATCTGATAAAGGACTGTTATCCAAAATAAACAAAGAACTCTTAAAATTCAACAATAAGAAAATAAAAAACCCAATTAAAAAAATGGGCAAATGACCTCAACAGACACCTCACAAATAAGACGTAATTGGCAAATAAGCACATGGCAAGATGGTCCATACAATGTGTCGTCAGGGAAATGCAAGTTAAAGCCACAATGAGATACCACTACACACCTATTAGAATGCTCTAAAATCTGGAACGTTGATGATACCAAATGCTGGAGGATGTGGAGCAACAGGAACTCTCATTCGCTGCTGGTGGGAATGCAAATCATACAGCCGCTTTGGGAGACATTTGGCACTTTCTTACAGAACTAAACACTATCTTACCATATGATCTAGCAGTTGTGCTCCTTGGTATTTACCCAAAGGAGTTGAAAACGTGTCCATAAAAAACCTACACATGGATGTTTATAGCAGCTTTATTCTTAATTACCAAAACTTGGAAGTAACCAAGATGTCCTTCAGTAGGTGATGGATAAACTGTGGCACATCCAGACCATGGAATATTTTTCAGTGCTAAAAAGAAATGAGTTGTCAAGCTATGAAAAGACATGGAAGATCCTTAAATGCACATTACTAATTAAAAGAAGCCAATCTGAAAAGGCTACCCTCTATGTGATTCCAACTATATGATGTTCTGGAAATGGCGAAACTATGGAGACAGCAAAAATGTCAGTGGTTGCGGGGATCTGAGGGGATGAAGGATGAATATGTCGAGCACAAAGGATTTTTTGTTTTTTTGAGGAAGATTAGCCCTGAGCTAACACCTGCTGCCAATCCTCCTCTTTTTTGCTGAGGAAGACTGGCCCTGAGCTCCCATTGGTGCCCATCTTCCTCCACTTTATATGTGGGATGCCTACCACAGCATGGATTGCCAAGCAGTGCCATGTCTGCACCCGGGATCTGAACTGGCGAACCCTGGGCTGCCGAAGAGGAATGTTCGAACTTAACCACTGCACCACCAGGCCAGCCCTGAGCACAGAGGATTTTTAGTGCAGTAAAACTACTCCGTATGATACTATAGTGGTGGGTCCATATCATTATACATTTCTTCAAGCCCATGGAATGTACAACCCCAAGAATCAACTCAAATGTAAACTATGGATTTGGGTGTAATGATGTGTCAAATGTAAGCTCATCGATTGTAACAAGCATGCCACTCGGTTGGGGATGTTATTAACTGGGCATGTGTGGGGGCAAGGAGTATGTGAGGAATCTCTGTATCATCCTCTCAATTTTGCTCTGAACCTAAAAATACCCTAAAACAAAAAAAATTAAAGTCTTAAAAAAATAGAGCATGACCAGAACCTTAGAAACCTACTCTGTACCCCTCCCACATCATATCTCCTTGCTCTCTCACCACAGAAGTAACCACTAGCTTGAATTTTGTGTTAATCTTTTCCCTTGCTGTATTTAGTTTTTCCACCAATGTATATATACCTAAATAATGTATTTGTTCTCTAGAGTTTGAACTTTATATAGGTAGAATCATTGTGTAAGGATACTTTTGCAACAGCTTCATTTAAAATTATGATTCTGAGATTCATTTTGTTGTTTTGTGCAGTTGTAGTTCATTCACTTTCATGTCTATATTCTATCATATAAATACTACTTTAGGACATTTGGGTCATTTCCAGTTTTTGGATATATGAAAAATGCTGCCATAATCACACTTGTCTGTATATTCTGGTATGCAGGATCCTGGTTTTCTCTAGGGTATATGCCTAGGCATAAGAATGCCGAATTGTAAGGGCTGGCCCGTGGCACATCAATTAAGTTCGTGCACTCTGCTTCAGCAGTCTGGGGTTCACTGGTTCGGACCCCAGGTGCGGACCTTCGCACTGCTTATCAAGCCATGCTGTGGCAGGTGTCCCACATATAAAGTAGAGGAAGTTGGGCACAGATGTTAGCTCAGGGCCAATTTTCCTCAGCAAAAACAGGAGGATTGGCAGTGGATGCTAGCTCAGGGCTAATCTTCCTCCAAAAAAAACATGCTGAATTATAGGATATGTATATGGTCATCTTGATTAATGCCAAACTATTTTCTAAAGTGGTCATAACAATTTACACTTCAATTAGCAGTAGTTGAAAATTTCCATTGTTCTGCATTGCCCTGACACTTGGTACTGAGAAACATTTGAATATTTTGCCAATGTGTTGGAAGTAAAACGGTCTCTCACTGTGCTTTTCATTTGTAATTCCCTGATTGCTAATGTTATATATTTGTAGAACATTTATTTAATGTTTTATCAACATAAATGGTTCTTTGCTCATTTTTAAATTAGATTCTTGGCTTTTTGTTACTGATATGTAGAAGTTCTTTACATACTGTAGATACCACTCATTTATCAAATGTATGTTTTCTAGCAGTTTGTTTTCTTTTCACATTTTTATGATGTCTTTTGTTGAAACGCATTCTTCATTTTATTGTGTTCCTTTTTGTCCTGAAAACCATATTGCTCATGGTTTTGATTATTTATTCCACTTTTTTTTGTTTTAGAAAATTATGTCACATCCATAAGTTAAATTAATATGTAAATATCATTGCCTATGTTGACCAGATCTTGTTTTAACATCAGGTTTATATTACTTCTTAGGATATGTTGAGGATTTGTCCCTCTGTTCTTTTTCTCTTTTTTTGGAAGAGTTGTTGTGTGACTGAAATTATGTATTATTTGAAAGTTTGGTAAAACTTAAGCCTAACTATATGTGGGCTTGCCTCTCAAAATTGTTATTGGGAGTGCAAAATGGAACAACCCTATTGGAAGGGTTGAGGTATCTACCAAATCTACCCTACATACGTATGTACACTTTGATTCAGCAATCTCCCTACTAGGAATTTACTCTTGATATATACTTCCATAAATCAAAATGACATATGCACAAGATTCTTTGTATAGGAAAATATTGGAAACAATATAAATCCCCATCTACAGGAGACTAATTGGATAAACTATGCTATATCCGTACATCTATGTTGCTATGTGAACATAATCCAATTGTTTCTAACTGCTATATGATGCTCCACCAGATGTACCTATTCCCACTTTCAATGATGGACACCCAGATTGCATCCAGCTCCCCGTCACCACTAATAATGCTCTAGTTAGGCATGGTGTTAAAATATTTACGACTGGTACATCACAATCCATGTCCAATTAGAATGGTCACCAGGCTTAGCTTTGGGGCAGGTTCCTAGAACGCCGTGCTGGCGAGGTTCACCAAGCAATATGAGTACATCTCAGTATTTTAACATGTGCCATACTGGTACATGATAGCTGATTTACAGCTTTGACTATGAGAAACCTCCTTGTACACATTCCCCGTGTCAGAATTTTTTTAGATATAAACCCTGGAGTGGGATTGCTGTGTCACCGTTTATGGTCTGCTCTCTGGAATGTTTGCACGAGTTGACACTCCCACTGGTGGTGGGTTGTGTTATAACCCCACATCCCCTTCAGTACTTGGAAACCTGGAAGGGGTCAAGTGTAATATCCTGCTTTTAATTTACATGTCTGTGATTTCTAATAATCTTGAGCATCTTTTGGGTTTCATCTTCTGTAAATTGTTTCTTTCTTTTGCTCACATTTCTATTAAATTTTTTTCTTCTTTTTTGGTTGTCAGGGATTCCTTATATTCTGGATATTAACACTTTGTTATTTTTAATATTGCAAATATCTTCTCCTATATCATCTTTCCTTTTACTACATCCTTCATTGAAGAGAAACCTTTAATTTTTATATATTCAAATAAATTCTTTATAAATCCTATTGTTTATAGTTTGTAGTTTTATTTGAGTCTTTTCATATATTCAGGACACAAAATAGTTGCTTAGATTTTCTTCCAGGTTTTGAAGCATGTGGTATGAGAATGTTTTATTCTACTTTGCAAAAATATCTACTTTGGAACAAAGTGATAACCCACAAAATATCTCAAAAATTTTTGGCTTACTTAATGGTCATAATTTGCTTCCAACATTTTATTACAAAACATTTCAAATATATAGAAAAAGTGAGTCAATATTACAATAAATATCCACAGACCCACACCCCATGTTCAATAATTGTAAACATTTTTGCCATATTTGCTGTAAAGATATCTACATTTTCATTTACTGCTGAGTAAACTGAAGATTTCTTAGAATCATTTTTCTCTTTAGAAATATATCCCACTAAGGACACAGAGTCAGAGCATTCTGTTTAGATGACATTTTAAAGCATATTTTTTTTTCTCTTTGTGGTCATGTTACAAGTTTGAAATATAATTAGGTTTATTTGTCTTGGTTTGTTTCCAATTTTTAGATTCGTATGTGGTTTAACAGCCAAAAAAATGTATTGTAAAGCAATATATTAGTGAAGTCTGCTGTCATCACTATCCTTTCTATCTTGTCAACTCCATTGCCTGCAAGTGACCATCTTTATTACTTTCTGGTTTATTATTCAATTGCTTATTACAAAAAAGGTAAATACTTATATATATTCCTATTTTCAAAGAGCAAATACTTACATATATATTTCCCTATTTCCATTTTTTAAGCCAAAAATGTCATAAAATATTTATTGCTCTGTACTTTGATTTTTCCCTCTAACAATAATACCAGCTATCACACCATATCAGTACATGGAAATCTTTTTCATTCCTTTCAGTGGTCACGTAATACTACATTGTGCCCATGGACGAGTTTATTTAACCAGACAACTATTAATGGACATTTGGTATTATTTCAAATTATTTCAAACAAGCATGTTGTTAAATATTGCATTCATTAATAAATTTGAACTGCATGGAAATCAAGCAAGTATATAAAATGTAAAAATTGACCAGAGCAAGGGGATAAATTAAAATTGTGTGTGCGTGTGTTTTTGTTTATATTTTTATTTTAAATAATGGTCTCTGCTAGAGTGATTTAGAATACTATACCTTTTTCATAGGTATTTTATTATGAAAATAATGCCTTCAGCTGAATCTCTCCTGTGAAATCTAAAGTAAAATATCCAGACATGGATATTTTAATTCACTGTTCAGTGATAATCATTTCAAAGACTATTAATGTTTACTTAAAACAAATAAAAATTTACTGTTTTTGAAAACAGAAAATTTTAAAAAGTTCCTAATATATTTGTTGCGGATATTGACTTTTGCACACCATTGCCCTTTATATTTATTGATCTGTCATGTGTGAATGAAGCAATGGATGCAAAGTTTAGGCGTTTTGATTAAAAGTGAATTAGGCATTCTGGAAAAACCTTACATTCAACAAAATTGTACTTATGGAAAAAGAGGGATAGAAGTGAGCCACTCAAAATCCAAGCAACTCTGTTTCCAGATCACCAAAAAACACAGTGAAAGCCCTGATAAGACACTAATACACCTTAAAGGATATACTAATTTCCAATCCACTGAAGAAATAACATAGCAATGAGGATTTTTTTTTTTGAGGAAGATTAGCCCTGAGCTAACATCCGTGCCCATCTTCTTCTACGTTACATGTGGGACGCCTGCCACAGCATGGCTTGCTGAGTGGTCTCCACCTGGGACCCGAACCGGTGAACCCTGGGCCGCCGAGGCGGAACGTGAGAACTTAACCACTTCACCATTGAGCCAGCCCCAAGGATTTTTTTTGCTGGCAATGCCACTTAGTTTACTTTGTATTTAGCTAATGTTATCTGTGGTATAAAATATTAATGTGCCCCCAAAATCACATATGAACTAATAGGATTTATTTTTTATACTAGTATCATTTTCTTATTTACTAATCCATGTTTGAGCTAATTTGTATTACAGAAACACATATTCTATGAGAACAGAGTTACTTAATACTCTGAAACAAAAACTCAACAGTTTAAGCTTGTATTATTCTCATCAACATTAGACATATACATCATTTTGATAGTTTACTATTCACTAAAGTTTAAATTGTATATATATCAGAGTGCCAAAAGGCCAACTAAAATTAATATAATAAAAATAACACACACTAAAATATGTTTATTATTACTATTATTAAACACTTAGGAATCTAAGAGTCTAGTTTACTAAGGAAACTTCTAACATGAAAATACAGATCATTTAATTCAATTTCACCAAACTTTCAAAACTTTCCCAAATGTTCTGTGTAGTCATATTTCTAAACATAGAGTATGCATCTTTGTGCCAACATTTTCAAAGCAAATCTTGTTAGAAAAAAAAGTATATTTAGTAAGTTTAGCTGTCTTAGACATACTTCAATATGTGCCTAGTTCTGTTAACTCAAGTTAAACTATAAGCTGTCTTGCACCTAAAAAATGTACATGTAAAAAATTTCTTCACTTCCTCTCCTTGTTTTTAAAGATTGCAAACATATTTTTTTTCTGAACATAAAGAAATGAAAGAATGGTGCTTTTCCTTTGGGAGCTTATGGTCTCGAATGGAAGATAAGATATCTATACCACGTAAGGAGTGCTATGATAGAAATACTACAAGGTGTCAGGAGAATATAAGCCTGCCTGAGCGGTACACAGCAGAAGACTCGCCAGAAAAGATGGTGATAAAAGGAAAAGATAGAGGATGATAGGAGTAGAGGAGAGTATCCCAGGCAGAAGGAGATGAGTGAGAACTTGGATGATACCGCTGGACAACAGTTCTACAAGGTTGTGACATGAAATGAAACGGAGTGAGGACCAGTAAGAAATGACGCAGAGGACATAAAATCAGATGACAAAGGACCTTGTATGCTAGGCAAGTTTGAATTTATCATAAGAGATTTTAGGCAAAGGGATGGTGTGCCGGTTAGATTCCTCTAGTAGGTATGTGGAAAACAAATTATAGGTGAGAGTCAGACTCTGAGAATTTGTAGTATTTTCTCTACATTAGTATTGTGTAGTTGAAGCGACCGATAATGTGTGTAAACTGATAGAACTTTAGTATTGTTTTTATTAGGCATATTGGTTATGAATGTAGTCATCTTTTTCTAGACCGATTTCCCTAAGCGAGACTGCCTTACTCATCTTTATGCGTAATAATAACTACCATTTAGTAATTGCATTCTATTTCTGGAAAGTCCTTTGAAGGACTTTAAAAATGTCATCTCAATGAATCCTTGCAATGACGTTAAGAGATCGGTAGGTATATTTTTGTTCACTTTTTTTCAATGAGGAAACTGAGTTTCAGAAAAATTAAGAAAATAAGTAGAGGAGTTTTGCATCAGTCAGGGTCCAGGCAGGAAACATGGCACACTCAAAGGGGTAACCGAGGGGAGTTGAAACCAGAGACTCTTTACAAAGGAGTGGACGGGGTGGGGGACACAAAGAGGGGATGCTGAAACACCCTGAGGTTAGCAACTGTGGGAAGCAGCTGGTACCCCAGGCCTGAAGCTGCAAAAGGCAAACGTGTTTACAGGAACCTGCAGTAGAAGAGGACCACCTGAAAGGAGTTTAGGCTTTCAGGAGAGAAATGCTGGCAACCCACAAGAATGATTACTCTGACCTCGTTCTTCTTTCTCCCATTAGTCTCCAGCCTGTGCACTCATTTTCACAAATTAACTGGAAGCCAGAGGACAAATCACTTAGGAAGTTCTCAGTGATTATGCTCCCAGAATTTAGAGAATGGGTCTGGAGAAGCAAGGGGAAAACGTGCAGCATAAGCTAGGATCAAACACAGGACTCTTGCTCCAAAGGCCATGCACTTCTATGTATTCCCAATACCTAGCCTAGTGGCTGGCAAGTGCTTGCATTGAACAAAGGTCTGTGATCTGCAGTTTGCTCCCTTATCTCTTTCAGTTCTTTAATCAAATGTTACCTGTTCAGTAAAATCTTTTCCTGACCACTGTAATAAACATTGCATCCTCACACATACTCCAGAACTCCCTATCCCCTTTCCATGTTCGTCTTTTTCCACAGATGCTCTTATTCTAAGTATATTGTACTAGTTGGTGTTTTTGTTGTATATCACTCTTTCCACAACTAAAATGTAACCCCTATGAAGCAGAAGGTTTTCTCTGTTTTGTTCATTGCTGTATCCCAACAGCTAGAATAGTGCCTGGTAACATAGTAGACACTGAATGAATGAATGACTGAAAGAAAAAGAGTCAACATCAATTGAACACAACTAAATACTTCTCGAAAATTGTATTTTTGATGGATAGTATTTTAAATCCAGTATATAGCTGATTCCCTGAAAATTGATTTTGTCATCTTCTTTACTGCATTTTCCACCAAGTCCAATGGATCAGCTTGTTCACATGTAGATAACTAATGCCTTAGAGGAAGGTAGAGCACGGTAGACTCTTCAACCTCATTGTCAATATTATTATTAGTGATGCAAATGTTGCTTATCGGTTCTAAGTATTATCCTTGTATCAAGTCAAGTCAAATCATCAGAAAGTCCCATGCCTAAACTTCCACAAGAAATCCTAGAATTATGATTTAATATTTCAAACTGTGTCTCTAAGTTGTTACTTATACAACAACGTGTTGTTTCACTGCCTTTCTCTTATCCTGCGATTTCTCATATTTTCCCTAAATTTTTTTTGGTTAGGTTTTTTTCAAGTTGCAAGAAACAGAGCAGTGTTCCAGTTACCCCAGGCACAGGGAGCTGTGGTAGGCTTACCTCGTCAAAGCACCAGACATCGTGTTGGCAGGCACAGAAGGCTCCACGGAGGTCTAGCGCATATTTCAGAGTGCAACAGGGATTCCCTGGACCAGTCATCTTGTTTTCCTTTCAGAATCTATTGCTTCCTCTGGGTGATTCTTCCATTTAATTTTTTTAAAATGTTATTTCTTTCAACGTATAACATACGTACAGTTAAGTAGACAAATCTTGAGGCAGTTTACAAGGGAACACACCCATATAACCACCATCCATATAGAGATATGGAACAGTATTAGCACTCTAGAAGCATCCCTTTGCTCCATCGCAGTAAACATCCTTCTAAAGGTGAGCAAAATTTTAGTTTTATCAATATAGATTAACTTTTTTATAGTCAGATTGATTGAGATATAAGCTACATACCAAAAATTCATCCTTTTTTAGGTGTAACCAAAAATTGGTTTCACCTGTTTTTGAATTTTACATAATTATAATCATATCACATGTAGTCTTTAGTATTTGGCCTTTTTCAGTCAACATTCTGTTTATGAAATTCATTCATGTCATTTTGTGTAGCCATTGGGTTTTTATTGCTGCATAATATTCCGTTGCATGAATATACCCCAATTTATTTACCCATCCTATTGTTGAGGGACATTTAGGTGCTTTCTTGATGTTGGCTATTATGGATAATACTTATATAATCATTTTAGCACGTGTCTTTTGATGAACATATGCATATATTTCAGTTGGTATCTATCAAGGACTGGAACTTCTGAATCACAGAATACTCATGCATTCAGTTTTAGTGGGTAATACCAAACAGTGTTCTAAAGCGGTGTTACCATGTATATTCCCATTGGTTGTTCCACACCTTCCTCAATGCTTATATTGTCATATTTGAAAATATTAGCCATTCAGGTGGTCATGCAGTGGTACCTCATTTGGGTTTAAATTTGAATTTTCCTGATAACTAATGAAATTAAGCTTGTTTGCCATTTGGATATCTTTTCTTAAAAAGTGCCTTCTCGTGCCTTTTGTACATTTAAAAACTTGAGTTGGCTGTCTTTTTATTTTTGATTTGTAGTTGTTTATTTATCCTTAAAATAAATCTATTGTGCACACAAGTGCACATATACACATACACACATGATGTATGTGTATATATACACATATGTGTGTTTATATATACGCACATGCATGTATACACATACATACACACGTATATATTCTCACTGTTTGAGGATTTATAAATTAACTCCATTTATAGCAGCTACTCTGCCATAGACAGAAACAGAATTCTTTCCATTTTTCTGACTTTGCTGTTCTGCATAATTTTTTCTTTGATGCCCTTACTATCTATTATGATCCTACATTTAATGTGTGTATTATTTTCCATTTAATGACCTTGTGACAGATTGCATTTACCAAAGATAACTGCTATAATATCTACCATTCCAACAATCTTCTTATGATGTGATTTTACCTCTCCTCTAACTGAGAAATAGAATCTTCATTTCTTCCCTTTGAACCTGTGCAGACTCATGACGATGGTAGAAGTAATGCTATGTAACTTCCAAGCTTAAGTCAGGAAAGACAACATAGTTTTCATTTCTTTCTCTTTGAATGTTTGCTCTTGAACTCCAGCCACCATTCTGCGAGGAAGCCCAAACAAGCCCATGCTAAGAGACCACATGGAGAGTCCACCTCGTGGTACTCTGGCTGACCGTCCAACAGAGGTCCCAGCTGACAGCCAGCATGGGCCAGACATGGGAGTAAAGATGCCTCTAGATGGTTCTAACCCCACGGTGTTATGTCATTTTCAGCCTTCAAATCTTCCCGTCTGGGACCCTAGCCATTGTGGAGCAGAGAAAATCCATTCCTCCTATAACTGTTCAAATTCCCTACCTTTGTAATCCATGAGCATAATAAAATGGCTGTTTTATGATACTAAATTTGAGGGTAGTTTGTTACACTACAATAGGAACAGAAAAAGGAACTTTCTCTAATGCCTTGCACTTAAAAGTATTGAGGGAGAATCTATCTGTATAACCTGTCACCAAATTTGGCTAATTTTTAGATGTGTATTAGTTTTCTTCCAGTATTTTCACATATTCTTTCATTCATCCCTCATTCCATTCTCTCATCCATCGAAATGGCAAGTTTCTCAGAGGAGACGTTTAGCAAGTGTTGATTCTCCATCCGGTCAATTATGACCAATGGAGTGTCATCCTATCTCAGAGGCCATTTTTCTCAGAAGAGGACTGGGGCAATAGGTAAGGGACAGACAGTTAAACTTTCATGGACAGTCCAGTACAAAACACACACCTTTGTTAATTAAAAGATAAAAGTTTGTTAGATAATTGTAAGATAAAATTCAGTACTGTAGGTTATAGATAGGTTAACTCTTGTTACTGGTAGACCCCGACATGTGGGTTGATGGTAGACTACCCGTTATAACAAGTAGAATCCAAAGTGCATACTGGTGCAAACACAATAGATGTCTATTTCGGGCTCATGTATCTCTGCTCATAGGCAAATAAGTCAAGGGATGGCTCTCTTCCACACAGTTGTTCAGGGACCCAGACGGCCAGAGGCTCTACAATTTTCAATACATGCCTTTCAAACTGGAAGTGGAGATGATTGTGAGGAGCAACCCAAGGAAGGATTTTACGGGCCAGGTATGGATCTGAAAGTAGCACGCTGGTCACACTAATTGACTAGAACTCAATAATGTGAACATACTTAACTGCAAGAGAAACTGTGGTATCATTGTGCACCCAGGAAGAAACAAAGAAGTTGGGTTTTGATGAGCAGCAAAAAATCTCTGTTACAAACACAAGCAATGAATTTACATTAAATTTATTATATTTATTAATAGTGACTGTTTAGAAAATTAAAATGGAATTTAGGCCACATAGCAACTCTTCTGTTGCTTTCCTTCTTATATTTGCTCTGTTACAAACTTGGTTAAAGTCTGAACTGATTCCACTTCTAACCATACCCTTTTTCAGGATGTAAAACTGAGAGCATTTCTTTAAACAGTCTCATAGCATGGAAAGATAATTCAAAATGTGATTGCAATAAAGAAAGGCATAGGTACTCTGGACTTGAGTGGTCGTTCTCTGGTTGACTAGTTAGCTAAGGGATTACGCTGACACGACATTTATCTCTGTCTTTCTCCACTACGTTCTTTCTGTGGATTGGAAAAAAAAAATCTCTACATATTTCTCTTCTGTCCTTGTGCCATATGCAAACTCTTTACCACTAAGATAATTTGGGCTGAATGATATGTGCGACCACAAATCAGCACAGGGCATATATGGATTGGATGAAAAAAATGAGAAGGAATTCCTAAATACTGATCCACGGCAAAGTACAACAATCTAGTGACTTCTTTTTAAAGTTAAATGTCTTCAGTTTTTTGTATTAAAATGCCCCTTTATGTGTGTATATATGTGGAGATATACACACCTTTATATATAATGGTAATGGTAAGCTACATGCGTTTAAACTATATAATTATATACATTTAAAAATATTTTCTAAATACAGCAAACAGGAATTTACAGATGTTATGATATCCTCCCAAAGTTTTAAAATATTGTTATCCTATGAAAGCCAAAATTTGAAAACTAGTGACATCTCAAAAGCAAATTACCAAAAGGACCTGCCACTGGGCAAGCTCAAATCTTTGTCACATTTTTAGTATCATTCACTTAGCTTTCTCTTGAGTTTAATTACTTGGTAATTTGAAGTCCAAATTTTAAAACTTTTATCCAGAACATCACAGATGTGAAGAAAATCATAATTTTCATGTTCACATCTCTTCAATAACATTGATTTTATCCTGTCCTAAGAAATAATTTTTAACAAAGGGTAATGCCAAGAACTCAAAATTATTGCTGTTCTTGTTTTTCAAAAAAAAGAGGATATACATAATACTATTTGTAATACATGAAATTTAAGTGTTTTTAAATAGAAATCTGTAATATATCAAATATTCTGTATACAGTATTTATTTTGAATGGAATTATCTGTTTAATTGATGTCAAGGACATCTATTAAAGTTGGGAATATTAGAAGATTCTCTTTTGGTATGAGAATGTTTAAAGAGCTTTTACCTTTGAGCAAAATAACTGTGTATTGAATAAAAATCACATTTTGAATGTCTGAGTGATGCTGAATTCTTTGCAGCTAAGTTCAAATTTAAAGCAACTACACAAATTACTTTTAGTTTTAAAGCTGGCTAAATTCAGAGCTTCCAATGCATATTTTAATAAAACAATGTTGCGACCTTAATGAGGACTGCATTTGTCTTTAACTTCACATGATAGTGGAAGCTTAATATTAAAAAAAAAAACTTTTGTCTAGCAAAAGTGATTTAAAGATGTTTTGCTCCATGCATGTGAACTCAGCAGGTGATTCTTGCCTATCTTTGATGTCAAACAGCACAAAACTTCAGTGAGTAGTAGCTTCAGAAATGCAATAGACATAGCTGAGTCTTCATATGAAGCTCATGCTTGAACTACATCAGAAGAACTGACATCTATTATGGCGAGCAAAGACAAGTGTTTGAAAAGAGATTCAAACAGAAGTGTCAGAATTTACAGTGCATAGTTTTATATAAGTTGATTTTAACCAAGCATATCTCTATGAACTCCGCAGGATAGAAAGGAAATTTCAAAAGGCAGAGAAATTGTTGTCATCTAAGGGCATGGAATGTTTTAATAGCTTAAGGAAGAACATTTCTGAAAGGTTATGTGGTGATCCATTTACTTTGACTGAGTAATAAGGTTTGTCATTGTGATAGTGTGGTTTTTAACCCTTAGAACAATAGAAACGTATGTGAACCAGAGACCATAAGGGGACACTTAAAAAACTCGTAAGAAACTCGTGGCCCATTTTAAAGTTTTAGCCTCTTGTCACAGAGCCTTACTATAAATTTCTGAATAGCATCCAGTCACTAAAGAGAAAGCAAACAAGAAGCAACAAACAAACAAAAATCCTTTTTAGATCTGGTGAGTCATAGTGACCTTACCAGAAATAAAGCAGAGAAAATTCAGTGGTGTCTGTAAATTGGTGCTTTTCAAAAGAAAACAAACATGAGCATGTTTGTTATGTTTCTTCATGTG
Organism: Equus caballus; assembly: GCF_041296265.1. NCBI lineage: Eukaryota > Metazoa > Chordata > Mammalia > Perissodactyla > Equidae > Equus > Equus caballus. Next base: position 76,740,547 of record NC_091687.1, read on the forward strand.
TCTAACTTTTATTTCCAACAATGCACAGGCTTTGTGCACATTATAAAAAAAAAAGTCTGTGTTTGTGTTTGCGAGTATGAGCCGGCACCCTATGTTGCCTGGCGGGGTGGGGATAAATGTTCGACCTCAAGTAGAGAAAGGTTTGTTTGACATAGTGTCCTAAGGGCTTAATCACGGGGGTCCTCTAAAACTCTCCCTAAGGGGTCTAGTGTCACAAACTGAATTGTTTTTCTAGCAACGGTTCTCTACCCTTCACCCAAACAGATTTAAACAAAAGCAAAACTCCTTGGCTAAAGCACAGACATGCAATTCTTCCTCAGCAATTTCCAGCTGGTAATCAACACTTAGCAGTATGAGATCTACCTCTTTTTAACCTACAATTAGTAGAATTAATGCACCGCATGCCAAACCGCTTGTTTAGTTATTATATTCTAATGTTTGCTTTTAACAACAAATTTCCCTCCCTGGATTAGCTGCTGGAACCTCCTCCAAGGACCATCTAGCTAGTCAAATTTAAATTTGTCACTCCCTTGGGTACCACGTCTCGGTTCTTTTAGATTTAATTACTGGACTTAATACATTGCATTTAAACAAATCCTTTCTCCTTCTAAAGTGGCCTAGACTTTCCCCAGGGAAGGGATGGCACATGGCACATGTTGTGGGCTGGGCCGGCCTGGTTCTGGACATGCCACACAGCCCATGGCCCTGTCACATTATTAGAAGATGCACCGAATGCAAGTTAAGCCACAAGAAAGTAAATTTAACAAACGTTCATTAAGCATATACTTTCTCGAAAGTGTGGGCGTAGTGCTGTGTGGAACAAAAAATATGATACGATAATAGCAAAATAACTACCATTCATTGAACTGTGACTGAATTAGTTCCTTCCATCCAGTTAGCATCTATTTCCTTCATAGCACTTATGAAATCTAGAGTAATGTTGTCTATTTCTTTACTTGTTTAATGTCTTTCTCCCTTCTCTCATTTGTAGATTCTAAGAAGGTAGGGACCTTACAAGTCCTCATTATTATTCTCTCTCCAATCTCTAGCAAATAGCTGATCTATAGGAGTGGTCAATAACATATTGTAGAATAATTTACTAAATGTGCTAAGTGTTTTATATATGCATTATCTCATTTAATTTTGCAGTAAATCCATACTATTATTGTGGTTTTCCAGATGTGGAAACTGAGCCTTAGACGGGTTAAGTAAGATTGTTGGAGGTATAATGCAAACACCATTATGCTATCTGACTCCAGTGCCCAAGATGGTAACCATTTCACAGTGATGTCAGTTCAGAGAGTTTGGACTAAGTTTCTATTGCTGGAAGATCGTCTTGAATGGATGATGCCAGGAATTTACAATCAGAGAGATAGAGATGTACATAAATAAATCATAGAAGATAGACCACAAGCTGCTATAATACAAGTACAAATATCCATCTATGAATGAGGAGAAGGTTAACTTTAACTAGAAGATGGAAATCTAGGTAAGTTTTCTGGAAAAGCATGATTGATTTTATGCAATTTATTTTGTAGGTTAAGGTCTTCCATTTCATTCTTTTTAAATAATTTTTATCTACTGCAGAGCTTTTTTTTAAATTTTAATTCTTTATAGATGTATTTTTCTCTATGTTATTGAACAATGCTATGAGTGCTGATTTAAAATCCTACCTCCTAATTCCAACATATGAGTTATCTCAGGCTCAGTCTGCGTGAATGTCTTTTCTTTTGAGAATGGGTCATATTTTCCTGTTCTTCCTTTTCAAGCAATTTTGGATCATATCCCGGATGCTGCGAATGTTGTGTTTTGGAGACTCTGGATTTAATTATACTCCCCTGAAGAGTATTGCTATAGGGGCTGGCCCGGTGGTGTAGTGGTTAAGTTCCCACACTCTGCTTCAGCAGCCAGGGGTTTGTGGGTTCAGATCCCAAACGTAGACTTACACACCGCTCATCAAGCCATGTTGTGGCAACATCCCACATACAAAATAGAGGAAAGATTGCCACAGATGTTGGCTCAGCAACAATCTTCCTCAAGCAGAAAGAGGAAGATTGGCAACAGATGTTGTTAGCTCAGGGTCAATCTCCCTCACCACAAAAAAAAAGAAGAGTATTGATATATTTTTGTCCGATTTTGCAGACAATTAACTTGGTCGAACTCAAACTACAAATTTAGTTTCTTGGGCAGCAGCTCAAATCTCAGTTCTGTTCTTTTAGACTTCGCTGGGCTGCTTGATTCTGCCCAGTGAATAAACTGTTTGGGATTCAGCCAGAGGTCTGAGCAGACAACATAGAGAATTTGAGGTTCCTCTTCTCTGACTCTCCTCTTTCCTGTTTTTCTCTTCACTTTTGAGTGGCTGTGCTTGCTCTGAATTCTGTATCCTGGTTCTTCAAACCATGACAACTGTGGATTGTCTATCAGCGTTTTAGCATCTGCATCGTATAGACTAAAGCCTAACTTCTGGCTGGAAGCTGTAAAAATAAACAAACTCACTGGGTGCTATTCCTTTCCCCCACGTGTCAATCCTTCAGATTCCTTCTGCTTTTGGTTGCTTTTCAATGCCTTCAGGTGGTTAACTGTTTTTTTAATTTTGTCCAAAGTTGATAGCTGCTATCTGCAAGAGGGTTGGTTTGAGAGCTTGCTTGGCCTTCAAGGGACATGGAACCTCTTTGAGAAGTGAGATTTGAATGACCTTGATATGCTTGTCATGGACAGAAATGGGGCCACAGAAGAGATGCAAAAGGGGACTTCTATACCAAAGGAACTATTTGTACAATGGTAGCGAGAAATTAAGTTCAAAGCATTTTGAATTTGCAGTGCTGTGAAGGTCGGTGTGGGTGGTTGGTTATTTATGTGGCTGTGTAAGATAATGTGAGTATACATGATAGGTGGGTCAGTTAGATAGGAAAGGAAAGCGGAAAAATCACTTTTTAGAATGCCAGGTAAAGGGTTTGGACTCTCATCTTTTGGTGGTGGAGAGCCATAGAAGATTTCTGAGCATGGTAGAGAGATGATCATACGTGTCATGAATAGTCAGTGCAGAGGATGGCTACATCCAGAGGATTACAACGATGGCATTGACTCCGTAGTCTGGGAACCCTTCTAGGAGGTTATTGCAGTAATCCAGAGAAAAGGCCAAAACTGAGGCAGTTGCAACATAAGTCCATCTAGTCTGAGCAAATATAATTAAAGTTCAGGAATATTTTTCCATACACACGCTCTGAAGTAGTTAAAAGGGCATTTAAAATAAAATCTTGTCAACATGGGAACCTAATTGTTAGAATATTTTGACTGATATTAAATTGGCTATAAAACATTTGTGAGTCATGATTTCAACTTGTAACTGAAAAACTCTAAAGTCCTAAAATATTGAATATACTTAATACTGTCACGTAATTAGCATTAGGTTTGAGGGAGGTGAGGGGGGAACAAACTGACACATAAATTTCTCACTCCACGCCGGGCACATTACCACTTTGTGTCTGTTGGAACCCCTGGGAAATAGTTATTTCTACTTCCATTTTACAGATGTGGAAATTAAGAGACAAGGAAGTTAAAAGTAACATTCCCAAGGTCACACAGCCAGTATGTAGAAAATGCATCATTTAAGCCCAGGCCTATCTGGTTCTTACATTTACTTTATTTTCAGCATGACTTTACTTTTAATAGTGAAAGTAGCAGACAAGCTCTAACTCTGTTTTTTGGAAGCAACTTCCGTGTTTCCTCTTCTTCAGTGTCCTCTGATGAATTATAGAGATATTATTTCAATAATATTTAGAAATTCCTTGGAAATGCAACAAAAGAGATTGTTCTTAGGAAATAGCTCTTCAAGACTTTTTTTCTGTGGAAGAAAATTGGTAGAATGAATTCTAAATGGACTAAAATGTGAAGGGACAAACGTGCTGATTAGTAGTAAAAATATATGACATAAAATAAGTAATCTTTATCTATGTAATCCAATTGTTTTGATTCTTTTCATGAGTTGACAAAGATAACTAGGATGCCCTGTTAAAAAGATATTAATTTTTTAGGATGATTTTTTTTCTTTTTGAGGAAGATTGGCCCTGAGCTAACATCCGCTGCCAATCCTCCTCTTTTTGCTGGAGAAGATTGGCCCTGAGCTAACATCTGTGCCCATCTTCCTCTATTTTATATGTGGGACACCTGCCACAGCATGGCTTAATAAGCAGTGCTAGGTCCACACCTGGGATCTGAACCAGTGAACCCCAGGCTGCCCAAACAGAGGGCATGAACTTAATCCCTATGCCACTGGACCAGCCCCCGGGATGAGTGTTTTTAAGGTTGTATTTCCATATGGAGAAAGCATAAAGTGAAAAATCAGTTAGTCCTTCATAAAGCCTTCAAATATTACATGTATCTAAATGATCCTTGAAGACATACCCCACATGTAACCTTATGCCTCTTTGTCATGATTTCAATATTTGCTGCTCATCCTTTTTCCAGATGACAATTTCCCAGACCACTGGAAATATATAAGGTGGGTGGAAGGTGGAGAGAAATAGATAGCCTTATGATTCTTCTACAACAGAAGACACTGGGAGCATGGGGGTAGAAATGTCACCTGTGTCTTATTAAAGACCTGACTGAATCTAGTAGAAGGTGGCTTTGCTGTTATTAAAAACTACTTCTCAAATCTTTGACTTGATCTAAATTATTATTATTATTATTTTTGCTGAGGAAGACTGTCCCTGAGCTAACATCTATGCCAATCTTCCTCTACTTTGTATGTGGGTCGCTGCAACAGCATGGCCACCACTGAGCGGTGTAGGTCTGTACCCAGTAACTGAACCTGGGCCACTGAAGCGGAGAGCACCAAACTTAACCACTAGGGCATGGGGCTGGCCCTGCTCTAAATTATTCTTTAATGAACCTTTAATGGAGACTAAAACTGAAAAGACTGCTCGTTTTCTTATGGAGATTCATTACAATTTGCTTCATTATGTGGGAAAGGAGCCACATAAATGAATTCAGATTTTAGTTAGTTATTACTAACAGCACACAGAATCCATGAAAAAATGAATGTCGGGAGAATTGGGTTGTGATGGAGCCAAGGAGGTAGCTGGTTGTGAAATAGCATTACATAGAGCTAGTTGAGAAAAGCTTTGTGAGGGTCACTTTAATGCGGGCTCTGGGCATCTGAAAAGACAGAATCATTAAAATCGGAAAGGTTTGTCAAGAACTGAGTGCAACCTCTAACTGATGGCTGTGATTTCTATCTTTATCCTCAAATAGTCTTGCTTATCAATAAGCATTTCTGTGGATACTTTTGTTTTAAAAACTGAGCTCTACAGATCACCTAGAGATAGCACTCAAAATTTAAACAAAATACTGGAGATTTCACACTCATCTTTGTAAATATAAATGTGCTCTCTTCACAGTTTTATAAAGGTCCCTCTAGGCTCCTGAGAGTCAGACCATGTCAGTGCTCCAGTTTCAACAAGACTTTGATAAATTAAATAACTTTGTGTAGGTTGATCTCCAAGTTTATGGAAAATTATAATACAAATTGAATCAAGCACACCAAGTATTCTTTAGTTGGCCTTTTGGGAAAAGCTTGTAAAAATTTACTTATAGCCATTTTGGGGTTATATTTTAAAAAAACAAATAAATAATTTGAACATCCTATAGCTGGAAAAAAAGTATTTGGGGATACGACGATACTAAGCTCATCCTGAAACTATATAGTTTTCTCCTTCTGGCTTACTAAGGTGCTTAATACTTAGATCAACAAACGCAACCATCTGTATGCTCTTCTCCAGCCATGACCCAGTGAGACAACTCCTCTGCACTATAATGTGACATCACAACTACTAACCACCTCCCCAAAGCCTTCAGCAACTTAACCAGCACCTAATTCATGCCTTGACCATAGTAGAATCATAAAGTAGGTTAATTGATTTAATGCTTGCAAAACTGCTTTATTGTCCACTTTCCGCGGATAAGGAAAGTAACTCTCAGGGAAGCTAGATAAACTGTCCAAAGTCACCTAGTAGGAGGAAGAGTATGTAATCAGATGTAGGTCTGTCTAACTTCAGCATCCTTACTCTTTCTACCGTGTACCACCCCCCAAAGTGTAGGTAAAGAGACTCCCTGAATAGTGGAATTGGAATATCTTTCATTCTATATAATCTATATAATCTATCTCTCTCTCTATATATTATATTATGTATAGTATATATATATATACACACTATATAGAGAGGATTTTATGTGTGTGTGTATATATATATACATATACATATATACATATATATATATATATATATATATGTATGTATGTATCTTCCTAGTTTTTAGATTCACTTCCTAAATTATCAGCAACTGAGACCATTCAGACTGACTGACTGGTCACCTGAGGATTCTGGATGGGAGAAGGATTCTAGGTGGGAGAAGGTAAAGTTATGTGGCAACTCATATGATCTCCAGGATGATTCTGTCAAAAGGTACCCATGCTCCTTTCACAGTAACATCACATCAGTCACTGTGAGCCAGTCCCCTTGGGGCTTATATGAAAGAAAAAAAAACAAGCTCTTTTTCCCTGTGATACAGATGAAGTTTACTTTCCTAGAAACAGATTTTACTGACAGTTTAATATAGCTTTTTTTTTTTTCCTGAAATGGGAAGTTGGATGTCCTCGGTAACTGCGATTTCATCTTATTTGCCAAGAACAATCTTACACTGAAACTTGTCTATCTAGCAATTAAAGAAAACCAGTTAGAAAACTTGCTTTTTCCAAAGGAAGGAAGGAAGTGCATTTGGACTCTAGCAAGTACTGTGTTTATAAAGAACCTGTAAAACTGATGATTATATTTACTAAACAGTCTAAAATGGAAGATAAAGACATCTTCACCAAATGAAAGATGACTTTATCCTATAAAATGCATATTCATAACAAGCTAATACATTTCTTCCAAAATTCTATGAAATGATGACTAAAATCATTCTCAAACAAAGTAATGGGTTGATAACTCCATTTAGTTGCAGAACTCCCTTTTTTTCCCAAAGAAACTTTAAGCAGATACCCAATTTATAAAACAGACTTAAGTGGAGTGTCTGTGGTTGAAATGTAAAATGTGAAATCCCTCTTTGAGACCTTAGGCCAATCTGAGACATTGACGAAAAATCTTGAGATAGAACATATGAAGAATTTTTAAACAAATACTAAATAAGTTTTTTTTTTTTTAAGATTACTCCTGAGTTAACATCTGCTGCCAATCCTCCTCTTTTTGCTGAAGAAGACTGCCCCTGAGCCAACATCCATGCCCATCTTCCTCTACTTTATATGTAGGACGGCTGCCAAGTGTGACTTGACAAGCAGTGTGTAGGTCTTTACCAGAATCCGAACCGGTGAACCCCTGGCCCGGATGTGGAATGGGCGAACTTAACCGCTGCGTCACTTGGCCAGCCGCCCAAATAAGTTTTTTAATGATAGTAAGAAGATGAAATTTTTTTAAAAGACAAAAAAACCCGAAACAAAACAACAAAGGTCAAGTTAGAAAAAAAATTTACTTAAAAGTAGATTAAAACTCATTTTTAATTATTATCTTAAATTTTCAAACAGCAGTTTAACATAACTTTTTAATATATGCCTGGGCAATAACTTCAGATTTAATCTACTTAGGCTGCCCTTAGCACTACACTTAAATCTGCCCATGACAATAGATAATATTTTTATATGTAAAGAGAATCTGTGTGATGCATTTGGTACTCAACCAACTGGAAAAGGGCCTTGATTTAAAAACTTAAAAGCCAAATGTATTCTCTATCAAAATTACAAACTACTGTTCTGATATATTATTGGGTCATTTCACCAGCAGTGGACCACAGATATAAGCTATGTCTTCATATAAGATATGAAAAAATGGTGGCATGTTTTAAATGTCCATTAATGTATGTTTAATTAGAATAGAATGTCTATAAAAGTCCATGTTACATCTGCATGAAGATCAAAACAATTAATTATAATCAGCATTAACTAAATGGATACAGAGTGAATCAGAAAGAAAAGGATGTTCAAAAGAAAAAATAATACACATAGAAAGCTGGAATATGAGTAATAATATATCATTAAAGGAACCAAGGAAATTCTAATTCTGTACACATTTGATTTACTTAATAACTTTTTAAAAAGTCTATATTCTTTTTGGCTGCCAAAAATTCCAACTCACTCAAGTACGTGAAAAGAGAATATACATTCATACATTCATTTATTCGTTAACTCAGCAAATATGTATTCAACATGTTAGGGACCAGACATTATATTGGTAAAATATGCTATCTAGCCACAAGTTGCTCATAGACTTATTTCAGAGAGGTACATAAATAATTTAATTGTAATTCAGTGTATTAGGAACTGTTATAATAAGAGTTATGTACCCAAAGAAGCGAGTAATCAGTTCTGTAGGATGGGAGGTCAATTACAGAGATTGCGAAAAATATGGAAATATTCTTCAAAGAGAGAATATCTTTAATGAGTACTCTGAGAATAAGTGGTAATTCAGTTATAAAAAGTAGAAGATTATTCCAGGAAGGAAGGAGAGCCTGTGCAGTGTCATGGGGTGTGGAAGAACAGAGTGTCTCCAGAAAACCCTGCATTGTCCATCTTGGATGAAGAATTAGGTTTAGGGGGATACTATCGGAGATAAGTTTAGCTGGAGGCAGAAAGCAGAGGCCTTTAAAGCCAAGTTGAGTAATTTAAACTTGTGGACCTTGAGAAGGGACTGACGAGTTCAAAGCAGGTGCATAATACAATCTGTTTTACATTTTTTCAAAGATCACTATGTTTACTGATGGAGTAAATATCAGTGAATATCAGAGGGGTTCAGATTTAAAGATAGAGAGGCTGTTAATAGAAAGCTACAACAGCCCAGAAGATGAGGTCCTCAACTAAGACAGCAGCAGGGAAGAATGAGAGAAGGGTGGAAGCTGCAGAATAAACAGTGACTTGAGGTTGTGGGTATGGAAGGAGATGGAGTGGGTGGATTATAGGATGAGTCCCATGTTTTGACTTGGTGACTTTTTATATCATGGTGTCTCCTGCTAAAATAAGAAATATAGGAAAAGATAGGTCTAGGAGGAAATAATGAGTTCGCTTTTGGACATGTTGAAATTGATGTGCCTCCAAGATATACATGAAAAGAGCTCAGACATCAGTTGTATATATAATTGGAGCTCAGAAGAAAAGGGCAGAATCAGAATATTTGCATTAATTACATTATGTCCATGCTTTGAAATGTTTGATCAGTATACATATATATGTGTTAGACTGTAGTATTTCGAATGTGTAAATTATGCCACTATGGGCAAACTTGAAAGAAGCACCTGTGGCAAGTTTTTTAAGTATAGCAGAGAACTACAAACGTGGCAATCAAAAGTTTGAGATGATATATACCAGCACTCATGGGCATGGACAAATTTTTTTAGCTAAGTGTTCACTTGTAAATCAATCTAACATGTTTGAAAAATAAAAATAAATCAAATCAAAGATCAACCATTTACCTCCTCTACACTCATTCATATAGCCATTCCTTTATTTTCAATGTTCATGTACTATTTTAGATGCTGGGAGAATAGCAATGAACAAAACAAAATCTCAGGCTTCATGAAGCTTACAGTGGTCAAGATTCCCCATAAACACATACGCAAATAAATATAGAACTTAATTACCGAGAGTAATCAACACGATGAAGAAAAAGAACACAGGATAAAGAAAGAGTGTGAAAAGTGGCATTTTATTTATTTACTATTATTTTTTAAAGATTTTATTTTTCCTTTTTCTCCCCAAAGCCCCCCAGGACATAGTTGTATATTTTTTGTAGTTGTGGGTCCTTCTAGTTTTGGCATGTGGGATGCCACCTAGGCATGGCTTGATGAGCAGTGGCATGTCCGTGCCCAGGATCTGAACCTGTGAAACCCTGGGCTGCCGAAGCGGAGGACGTGAACTTAACCACTTGGCCAAGGGGCCGGCCCCATGGCATTCTAAAAAGGGTGGTCAGAGAAGAGTCTTTGTTGAAAGAAAGGGGGTAAGGAGTCATGGAAAAATATGTGAGAAAAATATTCAAATCAGAAGGATCAGGAAGTTCAAAGACCCTGAGGCAAGAATCACCTTCCCTCATTGAAGGAAATAAGCACAGCATAGACTAGAGCACTGAGGGAGGAGAGCTGGTGGGGTATAAAGTTGGAGAACATGCCAGGGGTGGATAGTGTAGAGGTTTAATGGCTGCAGACAGCAGTGTGGGTTTCATTCTAGTCTAAGTGTAAGCTAGATCCATTAAAGGGTTGTGAGTAATGAATAAAAATATCCGGTTCCTGTTTTAAAAAATTAACTCTGGCTATTATGCAGAACTATGACTGTAGTATATCAGGAGCAAGATGGAAAGCAGGAAGACCATTAGCATACTACAACAATGGTCCAGGTGATAGAGAGTCAGGACTGGGCCAGGGTGGTAGTGGTGGGGTTGATGGGCAACAGTGAGACTTAAGAAACATGTTGAAAGCACAGCAATGAGACTAGCTGATGCATTGAAAGGTATCAGCCCTGATAAGCTATTCATCAAACATAACATGAGAAAATCATATGTCAAATAAAGTTGACCTAGTAAAAAATTGACAATATTTTTGACTAATTTATTTTGGTGTGATTTTACCAAAATATTTTGATGAGCCAACAGATTTAAACAGGCTCCTGAATCTAGATACATTCTTTTTTTCACTCCTAGAAGAAAATATAGGCAGCACACTATTTGACATTGGTTGTAGCAACAGCTTTTCGAATACCATGTCTACTCGGGCAAGGGAAACAAAAGAAAAAGTTAACAAATGGGACTACATCAGTCTAAAAAGCTTCTTCAAAGCAAAGGAAACCATGAACAAAACGGAAAGACAATCCACCAACTGGGAGAAAATATTTGCAAATCGTTTATCAGACAAGGGGTTGATCCCCAAAATATATAAAGAACACATACAACTCAACAAAAGAACAAACAAACAACCTGATCAAAAAATGGGCAGAGGAAATGGACAGACATTTTTCCAAGGAAGATATACAGCTGGCCAACAGACACATGAAAAGAGGCTCAACATCACTAATTATTAGGGAAATGCAAATCAAAACTACAATGAGATATCACCTTACGCCGGTCAGAGTGACTGTAATTACCAAAACAAAAAACAACAAATGTTGGAGAGGATGAGGAGAAAGGGAACCCTCATACACTGCTCGTGGGAATACAAACTGTTGCAGCCACTATAGAGAACAGTATGGAGATTTCTCAAAAAATTAAAAATAGAAATACCATACAATCCAATTATCCCACTACTGGGTATTTATCCAAAGAACTTGAAATCAATGATCCAAAGAGATTTATGCACCCTTATGTTCATTGCAGCACAATTCACAATAGCCAGGACATGGAAACAACCCAAGCGCCCATCGACCAATGGTTGGATAAAGAAGATGTGGTATATATACAAAGGAATACTACTCAGCCATAAAAAAGATAACATGGTCCCATTTGCAACAACATGGATGGACCTGGAGGGTGTGATGTTAAGTGAAATAAGCCAGGCAGAGAAAGACAAATACTGCGTGATTTCACTCATATGTGGAAGATAACAAATATGTGGATAAAAAGAACAGATTAGTGGTTACCAGAGTGGAAGGAGGTTAGGGGGTGGGCAAAAGAGACAAAGGAACACATATTTATGATGATGGGTAAAAATAGATATTGGGGGTGAGCATGATAAAGTGTATTCAGGAGGTGATAAACAATAATGTACACTCAAAATTATACAATGTTATAAACCATTATAATCCCAATAAAATTACTTAAAAAAACCCTGAAATACGCATTTACAAGCACATACTCCTACATGTGTATAGGTGCTAATATAATTATTACATTGTTTTTAATACCTGCACTGACTCAATACTGTAAAAACATGAATTCAATACTTTCTTAAAACTGTATGTTTAGATAATTATATGTGTTTCATTACAATGTTGCAATAAACATTCTATTCCGTAAAAAAAAAGATTGTCACCTGCGCTAACATCTGTTACCAAATCTTTTTTTTCTTCTTTTCTTCTCCCCAATGCCCCCCAGTATATAGTTGTGTATTGTAGTTGTATTGTAGGTCCTTCTAGCTGTGCTATGTGGGAGGCCCCCTCAGCATGGCCTGATGAATAGTGCCATGTCTGCACCAAGGATCCGAACTGGCAAAACCCTGGGCTGCTGAAGCAGAGCCCACGAACTTAACCACTCGGCCATAGGGCTGGCCCCTGAATAAATTCTTAATATAGAATGATCCTTTCTTAATGTATGCCTATGGCTGCTATGTTATGAGTGTGGTTATATTTAAATAAAATGTAATTTTTCAAGGAATCCCAACAGAGCACATGAAAGATAATACATAATGCTGATGTCTATCTCTGATCTTTGTCTTATTTTCATCTTGTTTCTAAATATGTGAAAAAGATGCACACTAATATCTATGGAGTCTGGTAGGGAACTGTGATAACAGACATAGGCAAAAGCCTAACAAATATTTTAGCCTTTAAATAGCTACATACAAGTGTCATTTGTAAAATACTATGCAACATGATGGATGGCTATGAAAAGGATTTTCATATATCCACAAACTAGAATTTATTAGATTTGTTCATTTTTAGACTGAAGAAATGTTTTTTTCACTTAAAAATACATATATATGTAAAACATTCATTTGAAGGCCAGTGAGTTCCTTTCTGTAGCTTAGACCAGATGAGTCTTATGGAAAGAAGTTTTAAACTCATGAAAATTGGAGTTTACTCAGGAAATACTGCTAGCGTCTTAATGAAAGTGCCATGCATACCCCTTCTGAAATTTAACACATGGAACGAACCTTCCCACATCTGTGGCAAAAGCAGTCTTTGCTGCCTTAGGGCTTGGCATTTTCAGATAAAAAAGAATCAATGCCATTATACAGTATCTCTCTAGAGCATCGTAATTATTCTGCATGCATACAATATTTATTTAAAACTTAAAATTAAACTTCAAGAGGTGGTCATTGAAAGCTGGCAGTCAGTGAATGGATCCTGTATTCATGAAAAAGAGAATATTTCTTCTCAAAGTTGAGAAATAGATCAAAACGGTCTTTCCAGTAACTGGCACTTTAGTCATATAGACGCTTTTTATGTGTCAGATTTATTAATCAAGAAGATCCATGGGAACGAGAGAAGGAAATCTTGAGGATGTGACTGTCAGTTTTTGATATGTCAGGTATAATTTTGTAGCTGTGATTTTTGGATTGCAGTACACACACGGCATTGTACTGATGTTTGTGTATCTCTTTATACTCATCATTTGTGATGACTGGAAAGGAAGATAAGGCGGAGATGTTTTGATACAGGATTGAAACTTGAAACTACAGTCCTTCAATTTGAACAGTATTCCTGTTTCATCTTTCTTTTCATGTTACCTTTTTAACTTTTGCCACTGATGTAAAAGGAAAAAAAAAAAAGAAAATTTGAAAAGATGCCAGGTGTTGGTTCTTATCTGGGTGAAGGATCACAGAAGTAGAGGATAAAATATAGTTTGTAGTTTGTCACAGCGGCAGACTTATGAAGATCAAACACTTGTCAACAACAACTGTTTGTCCTCCTACGGCCATCATAGAATTATTAAGACAGTGACATCTCTTCATAGTCGGTACATTTTGCCAAGATTGTAGTGTATAATGTTCCAATTATTTTAACAAGGTATATTCTGCTGTGACGAATACACTCTTCCTTAATTGCTTTTGGCTGCTTCCTGAAATAAAAGAGTATCGTCATGTTACAAATACATCGGTCACTGTGAAATTCAGAATGGTATGCTCCCTTTTAAGTCATCAAAAATAACACAAAAACAGGTATTTCCAAAAGCTGAGGTACAGCCGTTTATTTTTACAATGTTTGAAGTGAGAATGCAACAAAACTGTATAAAAAGTAAAGGAACTGAGCCAAACTTTCTTTTGGTTATTATTTTATTCTACTTGCCACATAACTAGTTTGATGTTTTTTTCTATTGGTTTTCGTGAATAGGCCAGCTGCTTGTGTGTTACTTAGATTTTGACCGTATCATGCAATTCTTGGTGGAAATTCTCATCTTACCAAAGTTGAGGGATGGTTTATTTTCCACAAACTTACTAAAATTTTGTTTTCTTTTTGACTCCTGCAGACATCAGTCCATACAAAATGTCTAACAGTCTTGGTCCATATTCAACTCAGATGATTTCTGGGAAGTTGATCTTCATGAGATCCAGAGCCAACAGCATCTTTCGGAGTTTGCAGTGACTGGTGTTTTGCAGCATTTCTCGAAGCTCCTTTCAGGTTAGTGTCTCTTAGCCCTAATAGCCCTCAATAGCTGCATGATGCCCTAAAGAGCATGAGAGGCTGGGAGACATTCAGCTACCATGTGGGAAAAAAGAAACAGGAATCAAAAACGAGGAAGAAAATTTGAAGAGGAAATTCTTGGGTAGAGATGTGAAGGAATAAAATTTAAAGACAAAGTTTTAGATGAAAAATACACTCCTTAATACATTCAGGGATTTTATGTGGTTTTAATTTTTAAAGTGAGATTTGTATTTCTACATATGCCAAACAAAATCACTTGAGAAAACCAAGTTAAACGTAATAAAATTTTGTGCTTATAAACTAATAATATATGACATCATATTTATAAAGAGCACTTTACAAATTGTGACTTACTCGGTGGGCCCACTGTAACTGTAAATAAGTCTGAATTTGTTCAGAGGGTTCTACTTAACAGTCAGTTTCCAGGTAGTAAAAAAAACACTGACCATTCAAAAGATAAAGGTCACTACGTTAGGTCACTACCTAGCAAGTTAGTATGACTGATTTAGAAAGAACTCACTATAATCTCTCGTACTTCTTTTTAGCATTTATGAGTTTGTGTTAGAACTCACTATCATCTCTCGTACTTCTTTTTAGCATTTATGAATTTGTGTTCAGTTTTCTAAAAATAATACATGCATGTGGTGCTAAAAGGCTTACACTAAATCCAACAATCCTTACTAAGGCTCCTACTTCTTCTGCTCTGTCTTTAAAGACAACCACTTTCAATGCTTTTAAAACGTTTCTTCCGTATTCGTGTATACATATACATATATTCACATGTATCCATATATATCCTATATATATATCCTATGTACATATTCTGGTATTCATATGTATATCCACATGTATCATATATATATATATCCATTTCATAATTTAACAATTATAGAAATAGTATGTTGATTTTTGTTTTGTAAGTATAGAATTTACCTGTCTCTTATGCTTCCCATCCACTTGCTCTCCCTCAATCTCTCTATATAGTTAAATTATAATTTTATGGTTAAGGCAATAGTCAGTGTTTATATAAGTGTTGTTACATAAATATTTTTCACTTCTAGGCCAAAGATAAATTATGATTACAATTCTTTTTAAATAAAGCTTTCTGTTTTTCCTGGAATTAACATTGCCTCATTATTTCCTTGCTTGTTTTTCTACACTTATTTTTCATTTATATTTCCTATGGAGTATTTTTCAAGATAAATTTATTAAAATAAATACTCCAAAAACATGTCAAAGGTCTATTAATATTTTTTCTTAATGTTGAAACACAGTTCTAAGCAATCCTCCCCCCCACCCCACCCACCACCTGACTAGCCCTCCATCTCTTACTCTAATCTATGTTCTTTCTGGGTGGTGCATAGCTGGCATATTGGCCCTTACCTCTGCTGGTCTCCCGTACTTGAACCGTTGAGTCCAGGATGTTCTTTTTTGTTTTTTTCTCTTATATATCTAAAGCGTATGTTCTAATACCTCCCTAATAAAGAGTATACAGGAAACACATTTATTTATTTTAGATATTGAGTCTCTGATGATGTCTTTATTCTACCCTCATATATGATTGATAACGTTGAAATGTCTTTATAATGAAATTTTGTAGGCGTTGAGCCACAGCCTTCTGGAACTCAGGGTTCCTCCTAAGAATTCCTGTACAGTTTCTTATTCCTAAGCATTTCTCCGTTACTTGCTTCTACTCTTTAAGAATTTCTTAGAATCCTTTTTAAATCTGTTTTTCTGAAAGCTCATAACAGTCTGCCGTGGTAAGGTCTTTCTCCACTGAGCTGGGTTCTGAGTGGGCTCTTTCCATTTAGAGACGTATGACCATCAGTTCTGGAAAAGCTCCTGAATAAAAGTCTTTTATTTTCCTCTGGGACACTTTCTTGACACTGTCTTCCATACCTTCTGAGAAGTTTTTCCAGCAATCATGTTTTAAATTCTAATAGTTATTCCTCGTTCTTTGTTTATTCCTTTTTATAATAAAACTCTTTTTCTTTTAGGTGCAATGTCTTCTCTTATCAATCAGGATAATAATAATAGTTTATATAATATTTTTAAAGCTTTCTTTTGTGCCTTATATTGTCTCCATTGCCTCCCAGCTGATTCTCTTTCTTTGTGTCACTCTGTCTTTCATATTGGAGACTTTCCCCAAATATTTGGTGTTCCTTAGCTGTTCATTCAAACTGAAGAGTGAGACACACTTACAAGTTGAAAAAGAAAACTGGATGACATCTCTTGGTATATGGGAATGATTTTCAACATAGATATTTATGTGCGAGGATCTTCAGATGTCAGAGTCTATGGGTTTTATTCACTAGAGCTCTTTATTTTCTCCAGAGAGGAAACCTCTATATCTTTTGGAGGTCGGTGGGAGGGGTCTATAGGTATAAGAATGGCTGCAGGCGTGGTACTGTGGGGGCCCCGGGGAGGGAGCCAGGGTGGTTCGCCATGCGTCATGTGTACCCTCCCACATTATCTTTACCATCCACAGTGCCTGATGTCCTGGGCTCTGTAACATTTTGGGTGCTTTTCTTCCCCCCAGAGATAAAGCTCTGGTCTTTGAGGGGAAGATCAGCAGGAGAGAAGTAGCCTGGAGGTACGCGACCCCTATTCTCTTATTTTCTATACCTTGAAGCAAGCCCACTTTTCATATTTCCTTGCCTGATAGTAGGTTCCAAAAGCTTTGGTAAGCACTTTATTAGGTAAAATGTTTAGTTGTCTCAAAAGTTTTATTTCTTTTTTTCATAAGATAATTTGAATCGCATTTTGAGGTAAAACTTTATTGAAAGCTTAAAACTGACCAGGTGCATTAAACTAAATACTTTTCCTTCATCTACTAATTTTGTAATTTTGTTAAAGAAAGGAAGACTTTAGTTTTTTGAGTGACTTTTTCTCCCTGGAAAATTTCATGCTGCTTATTGTTCTTGTTTCTATTATCCCATAAACGCTGTAGGGTTTTTTCCCCACCCCAGGGGCCTCACAATAGCTTGCCAAATTGTAATTATCATGGCAAATCTTTTTGTTCTGACAAATAAAACCTACATGTTTTATTTTATCCCATTTTCTGGAGCTACCTGGTTTAGCTTAAGTTTTCAAAAGTAATCACCAGTCTTTTTGAATCTTGGGAGTGTATTTCTTTAGACCCTGTAATGTACATAGTGTAAAACCATTTAAAGTTATGTTAATTTTTTCTTAGAAACGCTACTTCAAAAAAATCATGCAGAGGAAAAAAAGTGAAAATGACTATTTATATCAATTGAGGACCTCAATCGTTAAAGTGTTGAGAAATAGGAGCTATAAAAGAAAGTTTAAGCAAAGGAACTTGGATTACTTAGCCAAGACAAAGGTCTAATAGAATTCACAGTGCTAGAACAGTACTGAAAAAGTGACCCGCTGTTCTCCACACCCAGAGAAGACACGAAGAGGAATTAAGCTTAAAGTGAAACGTGGAAATTATGAAACTGTATAAGATGCTCTGGCCCTGACTTTCACCAATACTCCAGGGAGCTTTAAAAAAGAATAAACAAGATAGGTTAAGGCAAACTGGATACTTAGGTTAAAAAGAGATGAGTCTCAATAATCCTTACAACTGAATCATTGTTTAGGACCCTAAGAATCCCCACCAAAGATATAAAAACTTTCATTTACTCAGAGGTATCTAATTCAGAATAGAAGTATAAAAGGGACCAAATAATTTAATTGGTTTGGTAAAAGTATTTAATTAACATTCATCTTCATTTTTTAATAGTACAAAAAAATCTCAGGGAAACAAATAAACAAGTTGTGTGTGTGTGTGTGTGTGTGTGTGTGTGCATCCACTGTGCAAGGGACTCCTCTGAAGGCAGAAAATAGATTACATAGGTTCACAGACTCCCATCTCTACGTGTCTCTTGTCTTCCTGAGGCTGCCTGTTTAACCTAGCGACTTCTAATGGGAAAAACATAGGGCATGCTCGCTCTCTGGTTTTCAGTCTAGCTCCCATGCAGGCCAGAGGGCTCCTCCACTATCCCCTCTTCCAAACACACGGAGCTGTTTGGCTCCATCAGGATAACTGTACACCAGGGCAAAGGCTGACTTGGCTTTCTTAGTGCCCCTCGCACATATTTATCCCTGAAATATAATTCTAAGGCTGTAGAGTTTTCCACTTAGCTTTCCCCCCTTGAACTTCTAATTTTTTTTCCAACCCAGTTTTTTGTTTTAGATTTTGGAATCTTATGGAACCTATGACAAACTGGACATAACCTGGATTTTTAAAAATAGTGAGGAGACGATGTGTATCCATTTCTGTATGTGTATCTGTGTGTGTGTTCTGAGCTGTCTGTTTGTATATTAGAAGTTGCCCCATGGGAATTTGCATTTGTATTGTCACATTTAGTGATCAGCTCTAATCGCCACTTAATCTAATAATAAGTAGGTTGATTTGTCCCTCAGAGAATGTTGTCTGGGGTTGGTTGAGGGGAAATAACTCATTTTCTAATTTATTAATCTTTAAGGAAAAATGCAGGACATAATGCTGAAGGCTGCACATCTCATGGAAATCTAGACTTCAGGCTGGATGCAGTTACGGGTGTGACCTGGGAACTGAATCCTGGAAGGAGTTACGTGCCTTCTCTACCAAGCGATTGGGGAGAGGGGGCAGAAGAATATATATACATATATCTATACATATACATACATATACATAGGTTTTTGCAACTCCAAAGTCTTGTAATTTCAAAATTTTAATTCTCTGTCAATGTCCAAATATTTGATGAAAAATTCGAAAAATCATTAGTTTAATTGTGTGTTTAAACCTGAAATATAAGACATCCCTCAATCACTAAAGATCTTGCTTACATGGTATTTTTACATCATATTTACTTAAATATGTATATATATTGTATAATATATATGTTAAGTAGTCCGGAGGGTAGACTTATAAATGCTGAATTGGAGGGTGAAAGCTGTTACCAATCTCCTTCTCCCCTTTCTTGCTGTAGAGTACAGCCTGGAAAGCTCAAATTCTACATTTCCTGCCTCTTTTGCAGTTGGGAGAGGCCTCACGGCGGATTTCTGGACAAGAAGAGCTAAGCGGAAACTTCTATAAAGTGCTTCCCTTCTTCATGCTTAGAGAGCAGAGCAGGGGCAAGAAGTATTTGAGTCACTGAAACAAATGGCAAAGGCCTACACGCCAACAGTGGAGTGGAAGATGGAAAGAGTTGACTACTGGCCTTGCTAAGCTGCTGTGCCAGCTCTGGACCCCGTCCTCCTGAACATTTTGTTGTGTGAAACATTTATACCCCCTTTCTTGTTAAGGCAGGAGAGCAGGAATTCAGAGTACAGTCATATGTTGCTTAATGACAGGGATATGTTCTGAGAAATATGTTCTTAGGTGGTATCATCATTGTGTGAACATCATAGCGTGCACTTACACAAACCTAGATGGTATAGCCTACTATGTACCTAGGCTGTAAGGTACTAATCTGATGGGATCACCATCATACAAGCAATTCATCGTTGACCAAAATGTCGTTATGCAGCGCATGACTGTATTCTATTATTTACAGCTGAGCAAACACCTCTGCTATAAGAGGCTAAGTGATAAAGGGATTCAGGGTTAAATAATTTCAAGAAGACCTTGGATGGATATGGAAACAACCTAAGTGTCCATTGATGGAGGAATGGATTTAAAAAATGTGGTATATATATATTTATACAATGGAATATTATTCAACCATAAAAAATAAGGAAATTCTGCCATTTGCAACAACATAGATGGACCTTTAGAGCATATGCTAAGTGAAAAAACTCAGAGAAAGAAAGACAAATATCTATGATCTCACTTTTATGTGGAATCTAAAAAAAAAAACACCAAGCTCACAGATACAGAGAACAGATTGGTGGCTGCCAGAGGTCGGGGTAGAGAGTAGGCAAAATGGGTTAAGGGAGTCAAAAGGTACAAAATTCTAGTTATAAAATAAATAAGTCATGGGGATATAATGTACAGTATGGTGACTACAGTTAATAATACTGTATTGCATATTTGAAAGTTGCTAAGAGAATAAATCTTGAAACTCCTCATTACACAGACACAAAAATTCTGTAACTATGTTTGGAGATGGATGTTAACTAGACTTATTATAGTGATCATTTCACAATATATACAAATATTGAATCATTTTGTTGTATACCCGAAACAAATACAGTGTTGTATGTCAATTATACCTCAATAAAAAAATAATTAATAAATAAAAAGAAGACCTTGGATAAGCAAAGTTATATCGGTTTGTTCTAAGGCAGACATCTTATAGCCCTTATAAATTCCCCAAAGGTGGATATAGCAGGAAAGATTTCTGAATGGATTGGCCATGTACCTCCCACTTCCCCTCCCTCTTTTAGCAGTTTGATTGAAATATAACTCATGTGCTACATGAGTCACCCATTTAAAGTGTGTAGTTCAGTGGGTTTTGGTATGGTCACAGACATGCACAGCTGGCACCATAATCTACTTTCAGAACAGGAACTCAAGTGTCTTCCATCATGGTGCCCCACCACCACCTAGGAGATATGGTCAAAGCTGGCTGTTAGCGACTGAACTGTTTCTCTCCCCAAATTCATATGTTGAAGCCCAACCCCCAGTGTGACTGTATTCAGAGACAGGCCCCTAAGGAGGTAATAAAGGTCAAATGAGGTCATAAGAATGGGGTCTAATCTCACAGGACTGGTGTTCTTATAAAAAAA
This sequence comes from Equus caballus, assembly GCF_041296265.1. Taxonomy (NCBI): domain Eukaryota; kingdom Metazoa; phylum Chordata; class Mammalia; order Perissodactyla; family Equidae; genus Equus; species Equus caballus. The sequence continues at coordinate 76,761,662 of NC_091687.1, forward strand.
GGGAAGAGACACCAGACATCTCACTCTCTCTCTGCGCATGTGCACAGAGGAAGGATGGTGTGAGAACACGTTGAGAAGGCAGTCATCAGCAAGCCAGGAAGAGATGTCTCACCAGAAACTACACCTGACAGCACCTTGATCTTAAACTTTTAGCCTCCAGAACGGTGAGAAAATAAATTTCTGTTGTTTAAGCCACACAATCTGTGGTATTTTGTTACGGCAGCCCGAGCAGGCTGCCTAGATTACTAGCACCGTTATCCTCATTCTTGCACACATGAAGGAGAACAGAGATGTAGTGGGGAATAATCAGCTTCCTTTTAAGAATATGATATAGAAGTGGTCAATATTGTCTCTGCACTGTCCAGAATTTAGACACATGGGTATGCCAAACTATAAGGAAGGCGGGAAAGTATCTAGTAGGTTGACATGTTCCCTGCTAAAACTCTGTGTGTGTGTGTGTGTGTGTGTGTGTGTGTGTAACTAAAAGGTAATTAAAAGGCAGAAGGGGGAATGTATACTGAGGACTGAGTAGTCTTTGAAACAAGTGCTCTTCCTCTTGGTTTTAGCATCTCCTTCTAGGTTCCTCTTTCTTATTCAACAGCTTTCCAACAAATGACTGTAGATTTGGCCCGCTGACAGTATCTCATACTCTGAACTTTGATATTTGATCCAGCTCTTCAAATTTCTTTGCAATCCCGTGTCTTTCCTCAGATCTATGTTCTTAGAGATTACTGGGTTTACTAATTTATACTAAAATACTAATGGGTGATAATACTCCTAAATAACTTCTTTTATTTTTAATAGAAACTTTTAGGAATTACTACATCTTAACCTCATTGGTAAAATTCTAAATATAAAAATTTCACATTCTCATGCAGATAAATCAGAAAGCAACTTGGGATCAGTTCTCTTTTCAGTCTCACTGAGATATTGCATAAGTAATAGCCTGTGCTTAAGATTTACTCCTCAGTTAAAGATAAAGCAATGAGTAACATTATCTTGAAGACATTATTTTTTAATCAATTGTCCCCTCTCTCCTCCCATTTACTCTTTTGGGAGGAGGGTTTTTCTCACATCCTTGTGTCTATTTTGCATTCAGAAACACTCCATAGTAACAACAGATAGTCTAGAGACAGCAAAGAATTACATGCTGTAAGGAGAGATCTAAGGAAGCTCAGTTATATTACTGCCTGCCTGGGATATCTTCCTTTAGTCAAGAAAAATATATTGGCTACATACTACATGGAGGTGCTGGGGACGCAGAGAGCCATGAATCAGAGAGACCTGGAGCTTGTCCTCACAATGCTTAGAGATTTGCACACCTATAATAATGGGATAGTTCTTGTCTCTGTTTGCGTACAGAAGAATTAGCTCCTGTCTCTAGCAGGTTGTGCTATTGAGAGGAGGAAAGGAGAAGAGAACTCGGAGTATTAGAATGAACACGTGTGCTTTCCCTATCCACACCTATATTCCTTCCCTTTAAAGGCCACTTTCTACCTCCTGTCAGTGACTGTACCTGGGTCCAAGAGAAGCACGTTTGGACAGCTGATTCACTTGCAACATTGCCCTGGTCTCAGATGCCCTCAGACTGTGTTGGCTCCCTGCCTGTCTGTCCAAGCTTTCTGATTCTTTTGTAGTCACTGTACTCCTAGTAGACAGTGAAAACATCTAGCACATAGCAGATGTGAATGAGAAGGGATCTTCAGAGCTGATAATCTTTAATTAAAAGCATAACACTCTCTAGGTTCATGTCTCAGGACCACATAACACGTAAAGTATTTTGATAATGAAATTCAGCTGGTACTCTCTTTCTATAATGGGTCTTCTTGGATAGCAGCCAAATGGATTAAAGTTGTACCAAATTTGATCATGTACCAGGAGGTATTATCATTAAGTTTTAATATATACAATTCAGCTTATGTGTTTCTACCAGGAGAGCCAAAATTAATTTAATTTTATGAGGGTCAAGGGATAATTGTAGCATGTGTGTGTGTGAGGGGGCTCAGAATGGGGTTCGGCTTCCCTGTCATCAAGTATGTCGTCAGTGATGATGCTCAAGCTTCCTAATCCAGTGGGATGAGGGACAGGAGGTAATTCCACAGAAAGGAGTTGTCTATGAGGTCACAGAATAATGGGGCTATCCCTGAGCTCCTCATAGCTTGTCTCTCTGACAATAGCCTAGTCTACGGGTCAGCAAACATTTTCTGTAAACGGCCAGATAGTAAATATTTTAGGCTTTGTGGGCCATAAGGTCCCTGTTACAAATACTCAACTCTGCCTTTGTAGTGAGGAACAGTTGTAGACAAAACGTAAATGAATGAATGAATGCATGTGGATGTGTGCCCATAAAACTTTACTTATGGACAAGGAAATTTGAATTTTGTGTAATTTTAGTATGTCATGAAATATTATTTTTCCTTTGATTTTGTTTTCAACCATTTACAAATGTGTAAACTATCTTTGCTCACAGGGCAAAGCCAACTCCTGTCCTGGTTTCTTTTTCATTCAACAAGTAATTATTGAGTGACTACCATGTGCAAGCATTCTGCTCAGTGCTGGGAACCCCGCAGAGAACAAACAGAAAAAAAACCCTGTCTGCATGGAGCCTACATTCTAGATTTGTCCACTGTCCTTTCTTATCATCCAGAAAAGAGTATAATGATGATGGGTGTTAAGTGTGCAACCCTGTTACATAATTTCACGATCACATACTCTCTGAGCCATAAGGAAATGAAGTTAGCATTCAGCAAGTTCAATGCCAAGCATGTTCTTTGTACATATCTTTACTACAATTCTTCTTGCATATATTACTTCTCATTTATTCCTCATCCCTAGCACAGTGCCTGGCACAAAAGAGGCATTCAGTACCACATTTGATTGAATCTAAGATGCTAGTAGCATTATTTTACGTACCAGAGAAAAAGAATATTGCCTATTAACTCTAAGATGGTCATCATTATGAGAGGCACCCACATTTCAGAGATGTTAAGATGTGGAAAAAGAAATGTGAGACTTAGACTCTATGAATTAGGGTAAATGTTTCCTAAATAAATTTTGTCTATATCCATTCATTCTGAAAATGTATAATACTAATTTATAATGAGGCACAGGAAGAGTCAAAAGCATAACTGAGGGCTGTGTGAATACTGTCACGTGAAAGTGGCCTGCCTGCACTCCCGTGACTCTGCTGCATTTGTGTGCTGGAGACGCTCCCTCCCTTGTAACAGGCTTTGCTTGCTTTCCCGAAGGTTCCAGGCCTGCCTCCGAGGCAGCCTTGCCTCCTTCTTGCCAGTCTGCTGGTGAGTGGTGCAGAAACGTTTTAATTAATGGTGAACTTCTCAAAGTTGAAGTGCAAACAATTACAGCTCAATTTTACTTTCAGCCTCATTTTGGTCATTGCCTTTCTCTCCTCCCTTCCCATTAGATGACTCGGTTTCACAGTCTGTAAAGCTGGTTAATGGCTCTGCTTGGAAAGCGAAGGCATTCCTGCAATTAAAAACTGCCAAGAGATAAAGACAGAACTCTCGAGTTTGTCTCCAGAGGAGTCCTTCCAAAAGGGAGATTCCTTGTTCTTCTCTAGCTGGGGAATAATTTTTCTCCCCAGAAAGGATCATGTCTTCCCCATAACAACTGTTTGCACACAAGACTCAAAGAAAGTTCATAGCACACATCACAAGTACATCTGATATGGAAGAGAAGATCTGTAGCACCGCTAATTAGACCTAAATTCTTGATTTACTATTTATAAAACAAAATTGATTATTACTTCATCAACAACATTTAAAGCATCATTAAGAGAGGTCTGCTCCAGCAGCCTCAGGTTAAATTTTTTAACAAGCACTTTAGTTGCTAATCTGTGTTATTGCCAACATATGTAAACTTCCTAATGCTAATTGCATTCAGCTGTGAATCAAACAATGTCTAATTCTCTTCAGGATTAATTATGCACATGTGCCGCCTGCATTCCTAAACATGGTTCTCATAAATAATAAGAGATATATCTAAGCAGATGGGATTTTTCCAACTAAATGATCTGTTTATCATGAATAAAACAAATGACACATACTCGACTTCAAATGCAGAGTCACTGCAACTTCACATATTTTTAGCATTAATAATTACTCCAACAATTGTTTGTGTGAATACATTTTTGAACAATTGAGCAGCAAACCATGTTTGTTCACATGTTGTATTTATCTCTTACAACATTTAAAAAATTTTTGAACTGAGAACCAGAAACTGTGTAGTTTATTTCATGCAGCCACTGGGGAAAGATAATTGTACACTGTAAGGATTCAGATTCCACAGGGAGTTATGTTGAAATGGACTTTATAATTAACCTGAGAAAATGTTAGACAGTCTTCTCACTTTATAGAACAGAACATGTTGCTGGGCATCTTTCCTAGCATTTCAAGTCTAGAATCATTTCAACAGATTCATTCGATTCTCTGTTCCTGCAACAATGATAATTTTGAAAAAGAAAGTACTTATATAAAGCAAAAAAAAGGAATGTGGGAAAATGTCTAGAATTTCTAGTAATCTATTCTATTTCTATGGGGTTTTGTTCATTCATATAGTGTACACATAGAATATGCATAGTATTATGAAACAAAGTTGAATTGAGATGTCTTGGCAGCCCATATAAAGATGGAATATTTTTTCTTTGAGGCTTCTTAACAGCTTCTTCCAAGAAGGGTTGAAAGGATAGAAATTTTGGATGAGATATGTCACCCCAACTGTACTGAGGTTAAAAACAGTGGTCCCTTCCCCAAAATAACACCAGACCAGACAGAGATTTAGAACTGCACTGTCCAATATGGGAACCACTGGCCATTCGTGACTATTGACCTTTTGAGATATGGCTGGTCTGAATTGAGATGGATTTAAAAGACTGAATACAAAAAAGAATGTAAAATATCTCATTAGTAACTTTTGTACACTGAAAGATAGTATTTTGTATACATTGGATTAAATAAAAATATGTTATTAAAATTAATTTTACCTGTTTTATCTATATGGTGGCTAGTAAATTTAAAATTACATATGTAGCTCACCTTATATTCATATTGGATGGCACTGATCTAGAAAGTTCTGAATTGTCCAGTAGATCTAAAATGGGGTACAGACAAAAGTATTTTTTAAAGTTTCTTTGGGGAATCTGATACATGTCAGGTTGAATATCAGTGCTCCCGAAGCTCAGGAGGGGTGACATACAGAAAATCCATGGATTTACAGTTGAAGAGCTGGGCTGTGTAGATCAAATCAGTAAAAATGTCTGAGCTTCAGAGAGGTCACGTAACTTGTCCAGGGCCACACAGCTAGTAAGTAATAGAGCCATAGTTAGTATTCCGTGCCTCCAAAGCTCAAGGTCTTTTCTATATATCATACTGCTCTCTGAAAACAAAGTTGGAAAGAGGATGACTGACATAGGAGCAGGACTGGGGCACAAAGTCACTGGACTCAGAAAAAGAGTTTTTGGGAGGAAGAAAGTAATATTCGAGCACCATCTATTTGACAGGCTTGGTGCTATACGCTTGCACTTCTATTATCTTTCTTCGTCTTTCACTTAGCTCATGCCAATACATTTTGTTATGACAAGCCATATACAAAATTCTTGAGACAACATCTATCTCTCACAATTTTCACTCCTTTGGCTATTAGTCCTTTTTCCTTCCAAAACTTAATACCGATCCCACTGCTTTTTCCCCTTCTCTCTATCCATTTTATCCCACAGCAACTAAAATTTATCTGTCTTGACCATGACCATTTTTACTGGATTTTGCTAGGTAGCTAAGCTAGTTGATAAATTATTTAAACTGTGGCTCTAAAGATAGTGTAAGTATACATAAACTCAGAAAACAAAAAGGCCTGAGTTTGAATCCTGTCTCTACTACTTAACAGCAGTAGGAACTTACGAGTTATCCAAGCTCAATATACAATTTATTTTCTTCGCTTCTGAAATAGAGATAAGAATACCTCCTTTATAGGTAGTTGTGAGGATTTATAGAGATTTCACAGTCCCAGGCCTAGCTGGTCAAAGGTGCTCAGCTAATGTTAATTCTTTCCCTTTCTTTTCCTTCCCCAACACATCATTTACCTCTTAGCAGAGTCTTAAGGAACGGGTTAAATGGAACTTTCGAGAGAGAGAACAAGAGAAGACTTTTCTGGGACCTCTCAATCTCATCAAAGCCGATTGTTTCCTACTTGGCCTGTCCAAACCCTCCTTGTCCTAAACTATACAATTCTTACTTACCTTGATCGCAGTACACATACCATTAAAAAGCATAAACTTTGTGATTGTACTAGTGAAATAATACAACCTTGCCATGGTTTTCACAGGAACACTTAACAACATTACCTATGTGATGTGGTAATAAATTAAAACATTGGACCAAATATTAATTTCAGCTGGCAAATCTGTTAACTTAGGTTATTTAACCTTGTGGCAATGACTATTTCAAACTCTTACAATCATACATATTTGGTTAAGCAATCAGCCACAGCCCTTCCTTATGGTTTTCTGAAAACATCTAGGATTCTGGAGGAGCGGCATCTCATATTGCTGGTCAGGAGGCAATGATGTGAATGCAGTTAATGGCAGCAATAGAACCGTAGAGGAAAGTGTTCTGTGGTACAAATGTCTTTGTCTCAAACCTTTCACTGGGAAACACCCTCACGTCTTCAGTTTACATCCCTTACACTGCACTGGGACTCCTGCCTCCCATCTCTATCCTCCAGGCGAGATGCCATCTTCCTGTCCTCATCAAAACAGACTCAGCTAGATTAACTAGAAACCAGCTATGCAGATTCTTCAAGTATCTAAAAGGTTTTCTCCTTTAACCAAATTTTTAGGCTGAGAGCTCAATAGGATGGCCAGTGGAAAATCGAAACAAACAACAAACAAAAATAAAACAAAACAAACAAAAATCTGGACTTAGTCCTGCCAAAAACTTCTTTTGCCTGCAGATACTTTAAAGACAATTACTATTTATGTTTTAAAAAAAGCCTGAGGCACTTATGATATTGAGATATAAAAAAGTGCAATTATATTCAATAGCAGCATTTCCCAAGTCAGGGAAATAAATATTTCAGACAGTTTCCCATCAAGATAAAATTGAAATGGTTGTTGAACTTTGTCTTGCCTCAGTTCCCTCATCTGTGAAGTGGAGATAAAACTAGTAAATAGCTCACTAGATGATTTGGAGGTTTAAATAAAATAATAATTATAAAGCGCTTAGAACACTGCCTGGCAATAGGTGCTTAATAATTGTTTTCTTCTATTATTATCATTAATAACTTACAAATTCAACCAATCCAAAGTCTCCCACAAACTTCTGACCTTACTGTGACTTTCTTATTAATCACAGATTTGAGTTAATAATCTAAGAAGTAAATAACACACATGGATTTTTAGAAAACCTAGCTGTCCTTAAAATTGAAAAGCATCCAAAAATACAAAAGGAAGAAAAGGAATAAAACACCAGATTAATGAAGGAAATGGTGCTATTGGAGACTCCGGTGGCTGCACAATATATTTGCCCAGGCATTGAGCCTGAGGACATTTTTATGTGTTTTCTTCCTGCACTTTTCTCTGGGCTCATGCCCACATGTAAATGCAAGCGGCAGTCCATTCTCCTCCCCATTAGTGTCTTTCCAGAGTTGATAAGGATATTCATGCTGCTCCCTAGGGTTTAATAATTGCCAAAAGATGCATTAAATGATAACATTGATTGTGAAGTACTTTAAGTCACTAAATTCTCTTTTTAACAATTAATTTAATATCCTTCCAAAAACAATTTTAACTGCTTGGCACGGAGCATATGGTACTTAATATTTTACTGACATTTAAACAAGTCTAAATTTGCTAGTTTCATTATATAGCTTTACACTAAAATTCATTTAATTCCTAAAACGTATGTTTGGCAGCGAACATGCTATCTTGTGTAACATATAGGGTACATGGGTAATAGGCTGCAGTCCAAATATATTAGATATCTTGCTAATGCATGCTAGAGAAATTTCCCCTCTTTAGTAGCAAAATTTTAAGTCTGAGGATGTGAAGGTGAAAATAAACTTAAGTGAATAAACAAATTAATTTCTATATTGTCTATTTAAAATATAAAAGGGACAAACAAAACAGTCTCTACCTTTTTAGCTTTAATTATTAAAAATATTCTCCAGTTGCTCATAGATATTATTAAATTACGTGTGAGGTCCCAGCTTGAAAATTACAAGGCTAAAATGAAACAAAACAAAAAACAATCAATTTCACTTTGAAAACAGAAAATCATAATCAATTTCGAGTCATCAGATAAGTATGTATTCTTTTGTTTCCATTAATGGATTATTTCCTATTATTTCTAAGATTTCTTCTAGTTTAGAATTCTATGAATCCTATTTCTTCCAAAATATTGAATTTGGATATAAATGTATTTTGTTCAGTATTTAGTATAATATAATTAATACAAAATTGGCATTTCAAATTAGTGGGAAAATAGACTAATTGATTACATTTTGTGAAAGCATAGGTTAGATTTCAAAATATATTTCATAATACTTAAAAGTAAATGTAAAAAAAGTCATAAAGTAATTAGGTGAAAACTTAAAAGTGTGTTCAGATAGGATTGAGGGGGGCAGTTTTGGCCAAGCCCAATTTCAAAGGCAAAAATAATGAAAAGAAAGATTGATCATATATCACTGCATAAAAATGAAAACTTTCTATTTATCAAGCACCATAAACAATCTATGGAAAAATATTTGTTGGCAAAAGATTAGTAACTTTGTTATATAAAGAAAAAACAATATGTATAAATCAATAAAACAGACAAGACAAACCCCTGATAGAATAATCAGAAAAAGATATGAGCAAGTACTTAATGAGAAAAGAGAAGAAAATCAATTACATATATACGAAAAAATACTAACTTCACTTGTAATCTAAGAAATGAATATTTAAAGAAAAAGAAAATTTATATTATGGTTGTCAGAATAGAAAGATGAAAAATAATATTATTATTCAATGTTAAGATAGAAAAAAATGAACATTTTTATCTGCTGTTTTTCACAGTGGAAGCAATATTATTTGGAGGGCTATTTGGTTATAAACATCAATAACTTTAAAAATGTCCAGAACAAGAATGACAATGAAGAGCTGTTTCAGATTAGAGGAGACTAAATAACAATGAACACAATGTAGAAACTAGATTGGATTCTAGGGCGAGGAGGTAAGAGATGGGGTTGAGGAACTCTAGAGAACGTTGCTGGGGCAAGTGATGACATTTAAATATGGACTGGGAAATAGATAACAGTGGTGTCCCAGCGCTGACGCCCTCATTTGAATCATTGTGTTGTGGTCTTGTAGAAGAACAGCCTTGCTCTTAAGAGAAGCATGCTGAAATATTTAATGGTACGGGGGCAGGATTTTATCAATTTACCCTCAGATGATTGTGTGTGTGTGTGTGTGTGAGAGAGAGAGAGAGGATGCAGAGCACAAAGCAATGGGACATAAGGCAAAACTGACGAATCTAGGTAAAGAACATAGAAGAGTTCCTTGTTTGATTCCTGCAAACTTTCTACCAGTTTGAAACTATCAAAGTGGAAAGTTAACAACTAAACAAGTTTAAAACGTATATACCGAATGAAGCAGTAACTTTACTTTAGGAGTTTCTCTGAAGGAAGTAATCATGGATTTGAGGCCAGGATATTTATTTATCCCAGTGTTATTTATACTAGCAATAATTGGAAACTAAATGCATGCTCAACAAATTCATTAGAAGTATTTTGGGGGGGGGGTGGGCTGGCGCTATGGTGTAGTGGTTGAGTTCAGCAGGCTCTGCTTCAGTGGGCTGTGTTCGCAGGTTTGGATCCCAGACACAGACCCACACTACTCATCAGCCATGCTGTGGGAGCAACCCACGTATAAAGTGGAGGAAAATTGGCATAGATGTTAGCTCAGGGCTAGTCTTCCTCAAGCAAAAAAAAGAGGAGGATTGGCAACAGATGTTAGCCTAAGGCTAATCTTTCTCAGCAAAAAAATAAAAATAGGGGCCAGCCTGGTGGTGCAGTGGTTAAGTTTGCATGTCGCACTTCGCCGGCCCAGGGTTCACCAGTTTGACCGCTGGTGCAGACTTATGCACCACTTGTCAAGCCATGCTGTGGCAGGCATCCCACATATAAAGTAGAAGAAGATGGTCATGGATGTTAGCTCAGGGCCAGTCTTCCTCAGCAAAAAGAGGAGGACTGGCAGCAGATGTTAGCTCAGGGCTAATCTTCCTAAAAAAAAAAAGAAAAAGTATTTATTTTGTAGAGTGGAATTCTATACAGTCATTAAAATCCTGTTTAAAGAAATATTTACTGACATGGGAAAACATCTGTGAAACTATGTTAATTTTAAAGCAAATGATATGAAAAAGTAAGTACAACAGGTTTCCTTTTAAAATAAACATTTATTAAAATTGGTATGTATACCAATTGTACACAAATTATTGATTTCTATTAAGATCTTTTCTGGAGGAGTTTATAGCCTTTCTGAAAAACAGATCAAACAATTAATGACACAGATAAAAAAGGAGATGCCCCTGAGACACTGTGTAGGATTTCTTTCATTTGAGAGTGTTTTCTTCTTCATCACGAAGCTGTATTATGATTTTTGTGAGCCCTGGGAACCTATGGTTTCCTGGGCCTCTTCTTCCATAAAAAAAACACGAAAAATCATATTTTACAGTTGTGCTTGTAACAAGCTGAATATACTAGGATTATATATTAAAATATTCTATGCAAAGTTTACTTTTTAATTATTGTTTTAAAAGAAATGAAAATGACTTCATGGGCTCCTTAAAGTGTGAGCTCTAGGCACTGTGTCTGCTGAGCTTCGTGGATTAAGCTGGCCCTGATTCACCTTCTCTGCTTGGTGTATCTGCTGGCTCACAAGGCATCTGGGATAGTGCTTCTCCAATCGCATTGTGCCTGAAAACCAGAGCAAGGTTGTTAGAGTGCAGATTCCGATTTAAGTATGGAGTGGTACATGAGATTCTGCATTTCTGATAAGACCCAGGTGATGCTAATGCGGTTGGTCCATGGCAAGGTGCCAGGAAATAGTTTTAATCAACATGCTCAGGACCTCCATATATCTGTATATTGTTCTTTAGCATCTATGCTTTTCTCAGGCGCTGCCTTGTAACCATGGGTCATGTTTTCTCAGGCATGCAGGAATATCCTTTACTGCCTGCTTCACACACATCTATTTATCTATTCACACAGACTCATACTCAGACCCATACCTGTATCTCAATCTGTATCTAGAAGAAGGTAAGCCAATATGTTAGCAGAGATCACATATTTGTGGCAGAAATCTGGATGATATTTAATATCATCTGTGTACTTCACTGTTTACCAGCTTCTCTTCATTGCACATGTGTCAGTTTTCTAAATTAAATATTATATATCGTAAATGGTTAGACATATATACTATAAATATATCCAGGAAAAGAAAATATAAATTGGTCAAGGTATGATAAACAAAGTGCCATTTTGGTGATCTGGAGAAAATGAAACCTGGCCATTAAGAAATTGAAACAATAGGGGCCAACCTGGTGGCATAGTGGTTAAGTTCACATGCTCTGCTTTGGCGGCCCAGGGTTTGCAGGTTTGGATCCCAGGCATGGACATACACATTGCTCATCAAGCCATGCTGTGGAAGCATCCCACTTACAAAATAGAAGAAGATTGGCACAGACGTTAGCTCAGGGCCAATCTTCCTCACTGAAAAAAAAAAAGTTAAAAAATATTTCAAAGAAAAGTATTTATAATTGAACTCAGTTTTGTGTTTATTACTACAATGAAGGCCTATTAAGTTTTAATAACATATTCTTTCAATAGACTATGTAATTCTCAAGATTATATGATTTATCTTTTCACCTTTTGTGACCAATACCTTCTAAACACTTAGTAGGAAATTTCCAGCTTTTGGTTTTTAGTGAGTGGTGAATGAATAGATAAAAAGTCTAGTTACTTTAATATTCTTGGCAATGACCAACATAATCAATAATGGGCAAATCTATTAAAATGGCTGAAAATTTAGGGTGTATTACACAGGTTGTTATCATAACTTAAAAGACACCTACCATGCTATTCATTTTAACTCTTAAATATCTTTGGCACTTCAACTTTAAAAGACTTGTCTTTGGGGATCTACAACAGTGCCCAAAAGTTTGTTTTTACAATTTTTTAAAAAGCTAAAACATTGCTCGTGAAATACGTTCAGTTTATCTGAATAACGTAAAGTAGTATTACTTCACTTTTTCCATGAAATCTAAATGGACATTCTTTTATCACCTCAATTTATTATAGAGTGGTGATTTTTTTTCTTCATAAACTCATATTTTAACTTATAGTATGTGAACATTGTTTTCTAAGCCTTTGTCCAATCATCTATCAAGCTTTGATAGTTATAAATGTTAGCTTAAATCTAAATAATTTGAACAGAAAGAAAAATAAAAATCCATAGTTTCAGATTGGACAAATATATTTTGCTTGGCAGTCAAGATCTCATATAACTGAATAATATAGTATGTCATCGCAACATAACAAATACAGTATATATATATATAAATATATAAAATCTTTGAAGTTTTAATGTTCCCTTTGTGCTATACCTTTTAAAATTTTATTTATAACTAGCGTATGACATATAAACAATGGAAAGCTTTCAAAGTTGAATTCATTACAGGTATTAAATGCACCCATAATTATACCTTTCTCCATTCACTTGAGGTGACCTGTTATTTGGCACTTTTTGGATGGAAATATTCTTATTCAACTCATGGAATGTTTTCAACTATATTAGTGCTCGTATGTAGTAACTGCCTTATCCAGACATATAATTCTTACAGAAATACTGGAATGGAACTCCATGAAATTAATATTCTGTGTTTCCCCTGCAGACTCTTAGAAAGAGGAATTTTATATGATTTTTGCAGAAACCTGATATAAGCCTGTATAACTTAAGGATCACATTCACGTTATTTCCCATAATTACTTAGCGCCAGGCCAACACCCTGTATACAATGCCATATTTATTTTAGGTGAGCTATAGTTTTGAGGTTTTATAATTTCTTTGAGTAATGTGTATATTTAGAAAATATATACATACGGTTGACAGACGTTATAACTATTCCTGCTATACAATACAGCCATTGAGCTTTTGTCTTTGAATCATATAAACGTAATCTTATGAACTGTTTTAAACTTCAGGAAAAAGATGGCTTTATCCAGTATTTCAAATTTTAAATTTTTTATGGCAATATGCATATATACAATATTTATGCGTGGGAAAGAGATTCATAATCGCCTATGTAAGTCTGTCTGAATTAATTTATTCATGTATTTCCCCTGAAAGGCTTCCTGACCGGTCCTTTAGTGCTGAGAAACATGATGTCATGGAGAGCCAGTGACCTAACTACTGAGAACAAAACCACTTTTATAAAATTAAGTCATTTAGGGATGCAGTGATATTTTTAATTATGTAAAATTTGAAGTATAAAAGGAAAATATAAAACATGCATGTGAGTTATGAAACATAATAAGAAAAGATCTCCCTGATTCTGCCCTCAACTTAACAGCTAGAATATTACTTACAGTGTTTCATCTACTTACGCATTCCCATTCCTCTTCCTCGCCCAGAGCTAATCACTAGAATGAATTTTGCGTCAAGCTTTCTAACCCTTTGAAAAATAGTTTTAGCACAACAAAATATGTTACTTAGATTTGGTTGCTTTTTAGTTTTATAAAAATTATATACCTTATGAGCATCAGTTTTCAATATTGTATAGTAGGGAGGGGCAATCTGTGGCCTGTGGGCAGAATGTGACCCATGAGTCAAATATTATATTTCATGCAAGGTCTAGTTAGTCCACCATGGGGAGAAGACCTGGTGGAATATCTAGTGTACCTTCCTATCTGAAACAGAGCCTCCAATAATTACTTAAAATTGTCGGAAACTAGTAATTTGAAGATTATGTCATAAATCTCGAAAGGACTAAAAACTCCTTCCAAATTCTGAAGGACTGAAAACAAGTTGTTTCAAACTTATCGTGTTAGTCAGCTCAGTCTACCATAACAAATACGAAAAAGACTGCTTGGTTTAAACAACAGATATTTATTATCTCACAGTTTTAGAGTCTACAAGTCCAAGATCAAGGTGCCAGCATTGTCAGCTTCTGATAAGAGTTCTCTTCCTGGCTTGTAGATGGCTGCCTTCTTACTAGGTCCTCATACGGTAGTGAGAAAGAGAGAGAGAGCTCTCTGTGCCTCTTCTTATAAGGGTACTAATCCCATCTTGAGGGTTGCACCCGCATGACCTCATCTAAATCTAATTACCACCCAAAGGCCTCATTTCCAAGTACCATCACGTTTGGGGCTTAGGGCTTCACATATGTATTTTGGGGGGGATGCAATTCAGTCCATAGCACTTATGTTTGAATTTTGTATTTTAAATTCAATGTATTTATATATTGAATATACAGTTAAATATGTATAATATATATATATGATATCTGACCTAGCAATGCAATGTGTCTGAACTTCCGTGGCTGATCTTCTTATCCCTTTGAACATTTGGAACCCCAAATCAACATACTCTATTTCTTGAAGCACTCTTAACAATATTTCAGTCATGACTGACTCTCCTATGGTTGTGCAGATGCAATCTGTAATATTTTTGTTCCTGTAAAAGCAGAACCAATTATCCCCGAGATCACATATTTTTGTTATGAGTAACCTAGCCTATTTCCCCTCACCCTTTTTATCACTCCATTCCTCACCTCCTCTACTAAGTACTTAAGATTTCCTAAAATAACAACTGCACACTGAAACACCCTCTAAATTCATGAATTCTTTCCTCTGTTCATTCAGTTTCCTTTGACCAAGTCATTCATTTCACAATACATACTCCAGAAACACTAAAAAGTATATGTTGTGTAAACATGTTTTATTTGCCTTTTTCAACTGTAAATTTAATTTGTTATCTTTATCCAGTGTGCAATTTAATTAATTGTTGGGCTTCACTCCCAGAGTTTCTGATTCAGAAGGTCCAAGGTGGAACCCAAGAATTTGTATTTCCCTCAGGTTCCCAGGCGATGCTGATGCTGCTGGTCTGAGGACCACACTTTAAGAACCACTAATTGTTTTTGGTCCTTTTATCATCTAAGTGATGTCCTTGGGATAATCCAGGTCATAGAAAGCTAAGCCAGACTATTTTGGTTGGTATATAGGCTTATTGAAGCATTTTAAGAAAGTCTTGGAGAACCTGACTTCAGATTTATTCTAAGGATGTTGGCAGCACATAGTATGCGTTGATCAGCTTCTTTTAAATCTTGGCTCATTGTCTGCCACGCTACGTGGGTTTTTTTGTATGTGAAAACCTAGGACAGGAATTTCATCAGGCTTCAATGATGTATCATGCCTCTTTCCATTTTTTGACTTGTGTGTTAAGTAGCTGACCATATTTCTATCTTTGGGTTGATTTCCAGGATACTCAGAGGCAAACTTGTAGCCAATTTTTAATAGAATATATGAGAAATTATATTGGGTACTTGTGTATTAATTTTCCACTTGGCTTTATCTTATATCGTTTACTCTGATTTTTCCTGCCATCCTATCAACTTCCTCTTCTTTTTATAGTTTTCTTTCTTGTATCCTTATAGGTTACCTCAGTTACTTCTTTGGAAGAGAGTAACAGTAAAGATTATGAAATAAGTGACTAACTAAATAATCAAACAGATAAGTGCATGACAGCACTGATTTCAGAACTAGTAGGATGAAGTTCAAATAAATTCACTTGTATAACATAGTTGATTTGAGGATCTGTTATATTTTTCCCTGGAGTATTCCCCTTATTACTTGGTTATATTCCCACTATTCTTTAACAGTCAGGTTTGTAGTATTTCATTGTTAATTGAGGTTTACCATGAGTTTCGCAGAGCATAAGCTATGATTGTTTTAATATGAGGACATAGCCCACCAGGTCCAGGATTTTCTCTTTTGCAGGAAAACCTAGGAGAGTACTTCATAAATCTAAGTGATTCTGTTTCCTGTTATACATCTGGAATGTCGTATTTATTATTGTACAGAAAACTCCAAAAAAAAGAAAGGCAGAGCAGTATTCATGATGGATTATTTTTACTTGTTCAAGTACACCATGTTTAATTAGCAGAGGGAGAAATTGCCAAAACAGATGAAGAGGGGGTTGTTTTCTGTTGTTGTTGTCCAAGGTCTTCTTGTTCACCATAGTGTCAGTGAGATATTTCTCATATATTTCTGCAATCTTCTTGATTCTTTTAAACAAACATTGAGTCAGACACAGGGAAATCATTTCCATATTTCACGTAGAAAATACATATGTTTTCTATCAAAAATTTGGGGGTACTTTTTTGTTTTAATTGAAGAGATTAATTTACTAGCATGTTTAATGTTTCTCTACACTGTAAGTTGTTTTTAATTACACATGAACACCATATGTAGTTCATTGACACTCTTTATTAATTCTTGAAAGTAAATTTACTCACCACTCATGTCATTTGTATCATGGGGTGTGTGTTCCCTGTTAAGTGATTCCTTTCTAATTTCTAAATAATTAGCTAATTAAGGGCATGATCCTAGCATTCTTAGGCAAGGATAACACCCACTGGCTTGAAGACAGCGGGGTTTGCTTTTATTGTGGATCACAGTGCTGAGTATCCTTGTCATGTTGTTTTTCCTAATTAAAGTCGTATTCATATTTGCGAATGTTCACCTGTGAAAATAAACTTGTTAAACAAGCTTGTAGATTTCTGTATTGGGAAGGTGGTTAACTCACTGATGGTAAATGCTAGATTATCTCGGTGGATTCCAGTTAGCTCCACTGATAAACAGTCCTCACTGTATCCACAGCCCTGGCCAGCCACCCCGCAAACATCTGTCGTTGATCATAGGAGCAGTGTTAAATCAGAGCAAACATCCCAGCCCAGGGACCCTCGCTCTACTACTAATAACAAAAATGATAATGGCAGTACTAGCTTATACTTTTCTACCTCTTACTATATGCCAGACAGTGTTACATATATTATATATAACTCAGTTAATCATCACAAAAACCTATTGAAGTTTGTACATATCCTAATAGTGGGCTAATAAGGTTATTATTTTATTTAAAGGACATCTCATTTTCTTGAATAACAGAGAAGTATTTAAATGCACTAGAAATGCCAGTGTTGAAGACTGACATGCCAAAGTATGTTTGATTCGGACCTGTTCTTTGACATAGAATTTGAAAAGGAATGATGTGCTTTCTTCATTGCTCATAGTTTATTTCATTAGTTAGTGGGTTTTTAGTAGACTGGACACCTAATGCTGTCTTGTGCAGAGTAAACCAACCGTCAGTTAAGTATAATGGGAGAAACTTCCCCCTTGTTCAGTTGGGCAGATATAGAAGGTGAGATTCTCTGCATCGACTCCCTGTGTGCTTAAAGTCAAAAAGATCCACTGTGCTATTTAACTGCCTATTCCGTATTTTATAGTATTTACACCATCATTTCTTGAATTCAGACCATTGCTTCTTCTCATTTAAGTCAATATGTTAACACAGGAAGTGGTTCACCCTGCCTTCCCTTCTTTCCTCGTGCTCTCCAAGAGGAATCTTCCAACAGCAGCTCTCTGAGAAAGCAGCCCCCTTACATTCTAGGAAAACCACGGGTGAGTCTGGTAGTTTCCAACTAAAGACTCAATACATTGCCAAGGCCCAGGTTACAACACCTTCAAAGCTTGGCTTTTACCCAGCTGCATGATTTTTATCTCCCACTGCTTATCTTTTCCCACTCCCCCACTACTGTAGTGCCCTTCAAGTCATCTACCCTGGACTGTATCCCAAGCTATCCATCTCTTTGACTTTGCTTCTGCTCTTACTTCTGTCTGGCATTACTCCTCCTCCTCTCATCATTATGTAGTGAAATGCTACCATCTCCATATCCAAATATCATCACCTCCTCCAGGAAGTTCTCCCTGAATCCAAGCATTTGCAAAACTTTTCCTGCTCTGTGCTTCCGTTGCTCTGTGCTCTGTTCTTCAATTCCCTTAGCTTAATGCTTATTCTGATCTGTCATATATTTATTTATTTACATGAATGACTCACTGTCAGATTAGGAAGCCTTTGAGAACAGGAAGTGTGACATGCACACACATGCATACACACCCCCCCCACACACACCTGAATGCCTCTGCTTGGCCTAGTATTCCTCTATTTCTAACGCGTGCGGGTTAGCAGCATTGCTGTCTTCCATATGGACAGTATCTTTTTATCTTCTTTATCATTTTATGTCTTTTATCTTTTAATTTCCTTTTATTTTACTTATCAGCAATACTTAAGCAGTACATTAGTAGTCATGTATTATTCTGCTTTTAGATGACAGCCATTCCTCAATAAAATGTAAACTTCTTAGAGTCCTTGTCTTTTTTATCATTTATTTATTTTGTGTACTCTCCATACCAGAGTGGCCAAAGAGTGCCTCCGGAGCCAGACTGTCTGGCTTCCAGTCTCGACTCTGCTTGTACCTGACTGTGTAGCCTTGGGCGAGTTATTTAACCTTCCTGGCCTTCATGTGACATCTGTAAATGAGGAAAATAACCACGTATAATTTGCAGGGCTGTTATGAGGCTTAAATAGTAAAATGTGTTCAACAATCGGAATAACGCCTGGCACATAGCAAGCCCATGTTAAATGGTCCAGCAGGGAGGGACACTTCTTGAAGTCCTGACTAGTAGCTCCCAGAAGACAATTCCTGATCTGTTTTAGATGAAATGCATCGCACGTTAAATAAATCTCTGTGAATGTTCAAAAGAGCTTTTTCTTATAATTTCGTAAAATACCTCTATTCCGTCTCACTAGATCCCTTCCATGTTGTTCAGGCAAACTCCAAGAAAAGGCTGAGCAAACAGGTAGGCCTTTCAACTTGTACCCTGAATGCACAACTAAATCCAAAGCTAATGAAGTTCATTCAGATTAAAAGCACTTCATATGCCTATGACAGCTCTTTATATAATGCAGTTAGGGGTAAAAAATTCATGGTATTTCATGCCTACTTATATGCTTTTCATGTGAAAAGATACAGTATAATAAAAGTCGAGGATTACTCATGTTAATTCATTATATTTTGCTGATATAGTCACATCAAGGGCTTAAGAAATATACTTCAACGGCAGTACAAATGAAGGAAGGACGGTTTAAGACATGGTGCATAAATGCTCTCCTTCCTGCCGCTTTTAATGACACTTCATTTAGAAATACACCCTCTTTCATATGAATAGCACTTTCTTTTAGAGTTAGACTTCTTTAGGAAAAGACACTATAAAATGCACGGAGCTGATTGTTTAGCAAAAAATTTGACAAAATTATCCTATATAAATGTATTGAAATGTAACAAAAATGAAAGGTGGATGCCCCATAATTCTCATAAGCATTAACTTTGAGAAGAAATCTAATATAGACAACCATTTAGTTTATTTAACACTTTTTATATAACACATAAATAAGAAGTGCTATATTTAATTTTAATTGGGTAGGTTTGGTGCCTTTTAAATTATAATTGGGACAATCTATATTTAAATAAAACACCACAAAATCTGTGCTATCTTTTTAGTAAAAAAAGGATCTTGGAAATATCATCTTTGACATGAAACAACAAACAAATACTGAGGATCTATATGCACAAAACACTAAGTTGGGTTGGGAGTGGGGTTTGGAACAGAACCACTACCCGGGGAATTGGTAATCAAATTAGACACTTGGTAAAATCATATACAATGTCAACTTAAGTAACCATATAAATCAGGATATAATGCAGACTAAATTAGAAGTGCAGATAATAAGTGCTAGAAGAATTCAGAAGAGAAAAATACTGCAGTGGGCTTGAAACAATTGCCAGTCTTCAAAGAGGAGGTACTATTTGAACTGAGAGTAGGTTATATTTCATAAGCAGAGAACAGGGAAAGGATATAGCTGATTAAAGGCTGCAATGAGCAGAGGCAGATTCGCTGGGAAGCAAATGAAGTGTAAGGGGCATGGCCTCCTTCCAAAACCTGTGCTCTATGTTGTATTCATAATTTTTTTCCATCCCCTTCTCTTGCCTCCACTTCTTTCCTGCTTAAAGAAGGCCTCCCAGTTTGCATAAGCTTGAGACCTCACAAAATCTCCATGTTTATCTGATAAAGAACCAAAGTTGATGGAGGGAAATGATTTATTGTTAGGACAATAAGTGGACTAGTCTTCATTTAGCAGAAGGTGCACGTCAAAGTGGCCCAGGGCAATGACTGGAAGTGTAATGAGACAGACTGAATGTTTGTTCCCCCCCAAATTCATATGTTGAAACCTAATCCCTGATGTGATAGCATTTGGAGGTAAAGCCTTTGGGAGGTGATTAGGTCATAAGGGTGGAGTCCTCATGAATGGGATTAGTGTCCTTACAAAAGAGATCACAGAGAGCTCCCTTACTTCGTCTACCATGTGAGGACAGAGAGAAAAGCAGGCCATCTATGAACCAGGAAGTGGGCTCTTACCAGACAACAAATCTGCCTGAACCTTGATCTTGTTCTTCCAGCCTTCAGAATGGTGAGGAACAAATTTCTGCTGTTCATAAACCACCCAGTCTGCGGTATTGTAACAGTCTGAGTGGACTAAGAAGGATAGGTTAGGACCAAATTGCAGAAGTCATTCTTTTTCATATTAATTTGTTAAATCACTTGAAAATTTATCCAATGTGCAATGGGAAACCACCAAAAGATTTTAAGACAATGGATATTAAATAAGCTCCTACAATTTATACCAAAAACTGATCATTTATCTCTTGTGGGCTACATCTGAGGTCATACATCGAGTAAACGGCAGTGCTGGGACTCTGAAACATCCTTCTGACTCTATCCCGGTAACTTCTTCCTCCTATCCATGCAACAGAAGAGTGGAAAGGTGAAGCCGGTAGTGCAAGCCAAAATAAGGTGAGTGTGAGAAGAAGAAAAATAGGAAAATCAGGAAACAGAAGAACAGATAACCATAGATAGGAATCTAAGGAATTAGGTGATATGAAGGATCAAAGCCTTTGCTGTTGTTCAGGAAGCAATAAAATAACCAAAAGAAATATAAACTCTCAATAAAGTAATACTTCATTGTTGCAAAAACTACTCTGCATTAAAATCATCCAAATCACTGCAGCATACAACAAAAAAGACCAAAAAGAAGCAAAAGAAAAAAAGCTTAAGTTTTAGTTATGCTTAAAATGTCTACTTGACTTGCTAATAGTTTTAACTATAGCAGATGTAGTGGTCTCTTTCTAAGATGTACAGATGGGCCTTGACCTAGGATAGTTTGACTCTAAGATTTTAGACTTTGCAATGGTGCAAAAGCAATAGGCATTCAGTAGAAATCGTACTTCAAATTTTGATCTTTTCCCTGGCTATCAATATGCAGTCTGAGCCTCTCTCGTGATGCTGGGCAGCGGCAGTGAGCCACAGCTCCCAGCTGGCCCCCTGATCATGAGGATAAACAACTGATACAATTAGAACCATTCTGTACCCATATGACCATTCTGTTTTCACTTTCAGTACAGGAGTCAATAAATTACATGAGATATGCAATTAAAGGGTGCAAAGAGCAGAGGCAGATTTGCTGGGAAGCAAATGAAGTGTAAGGGGCACGCGCTCCTTCCAAAACCTGTACTCTGCTGCATTCGTAATCTTTTTCCTTCCCTTTCTCCTACCTCCACTTCCTTCCTTCCTTCCTTCCTTCCTTCCTTCCTTTATTATAAAATAGGCTTTGTATTAGATGACTGTGCCCAGCTGTAGGCTAATGTAAGTGTCCTGAGTATGTTTAAGGTAGGCTAGGCTCAGCTATGATGTTCTGTAGGTTAGGTGTATTAAATGCACTTTTAACTTATGATATTTTCAACTTACAATGAGTTTATCAGGACATAACGATCTCAAGTTGAGGAAGATCTGTAATAGAATACTATCTCCAACTCTCATTTGACATTTCTTGTATTTTACCTGTATTATAATTACTTTTGAATGTGTTTAACTAGATTATAACTTCCTGGAGGGCAGGGTCTGTGACTCACATGTTTCAGCAGAACTAAACTCATTGCTTTACATGTTATTATTTACTTGTTAGTGTTAATATCTAGTGAAAACACATACACACATGCACATGTGCCAATTCCATTATAGTCGTTTTGATGTCTAAAGAATGGCTTTCTTCATTTTACATCATTTTTCAGTATGAAGGAATTGAGGAAGAAGAAATAGGGCTTAGATTTAATCAACAATCAGGTCAAATGATTTTCGAGGAGACAAGCATACTGTATATGCTGAAGAGAAGCCATTTGGCAGTCAAATGACATAGGGATGTCAAATTGGACCATTTGTGCTTTGGACAGTTTATCAGAAAGACTAACTCATGATTTTTAAACAATGTCTTTGGTCTCCAATCTCTCTTCCATTTTGTAGGAAGATTGATCTTTCCTATACTGAGTATATTAATTCCCTTTTAAACATTGTTTATTGTCTCCCCACAACTTATATTCTAAGGAAGCAGTATAGCAATTAAAAGTGAAGGCCTTGGAGTCACACAAAACACAGTTTAAATCATAGCTCCTTCTCGAACTGACTGGCTTTAGGCAAGTTTTATTTTTTTAAATAAGTCTCAGTTTCTGTCCATCTTTACCTCACATGTATGGTTATAATGAGGAGTAAATCAAGTGAGTCATGAAAATGTACACAGCACAGCTAATATTCACGATGTATTAGTATTTGTATCAGTCAGCATTTTTCAGAGAAATAGACCAACAGGGGTGAAGGAAAGAGAGAGACATATACATAAATAAACAAACAAATAAATAAATAAAACACAGGCAGGATTGCTATGTTACAGTCCTCAAACAAAATTTCCAGCATTATGTCTTCTCCAAGAAACCTCAGCTTTTGCTCTGAAGGCTGTAACTGTTGGGATGAGGCCCACCCACGTTACGGAGGAAAATCACATCTACACACCTTCACAGCAACATCTAGAGTTTGAACCAAATGGTTGGCCTCAAAGCCTAGCCAGGTGACAATAAAATGAACCATGACAGAATTATCTGAGGAACAGATCTAACTTCCCTGTAATTGCTTGAAAACACATGCTTTCCCATGCCTGCGACTCCTTCATAGACCACCTTCTTTATCCTGGAACAGTCTCCCCCTACTCTCTGAATGGCAAACTTGTCTTAATCCTCCTGGTCTCAGGCAATTCCTTAAGTTCTCTGCTAGACATTCCTTACTACTCCAGGCAGAATCTAGTGTATCCCTCATATTCCAGTAGCACTTTGGATAATCCTTTTGAAAGCAACATCATTATGTGAGCTCAAATTGTCCTTCTCTGTTTTTATAGTTTCAGCACAAATAGTTAGCACAGAGTGAAAATTTGAATGTTTGAATAAATTTTTCAATGACTATTTGAATAAAAAATGATAGAAAGAAGAAAAGAGGGAAGGAAGAAAGCAAAGGAAGAATAAGGAAGAAAAGAAGAAAGTAGATTATTAATTTCTGTCTGCAATAAGCTCTTGGACATCCTTAGTTGCCTACCATCTTTTTCACTTTTCCCATTAGACTCAGGATGACGTACATGACAAAGTATTTGCCTATAATCTTCTTAAACTTGAGAGCTAAGCAATATATGCATTATATATGTTTATATGAAAAACATAATTATTGCATATCCCACTCTCACGGAGCTGAAGATTTTGTGGTAGAATACGAGATTGAGATAAAAACTGATTGAGCCTAGAATTTTTTGAAACTTTTTTTATCACTTTTCATGTAAAATTAGGTTAGTCTAAAATACTGTATTAGATATCCCATCATATGTTACATGTCTTTATCATGTTTAATGTGAGAATCAAGCCTGGGCCACCCTATCTATCTTCTTGTCAATGCCTTCATGCAGATAATTCTTGGATATCCTACAAGTAAGAGGTCATGAAAACCGTTTTCTGGAATGATGTTATTATGTCTCACACGAAAAGACATCGCTTATGGGTAGATAATTCATATTGCTGCCTTTTGAATGGCTAAGTCTCCTCAGCCAGTTTATCTCCTGGGCACCTCCTCTGTAATGAGTTTAAAACACAATTTACTATTAGACCCTATGTAGTTGACTATGACACATGGAGAATCCAAAAACTCCTGTATCATTTATATTTCCAAAGGAGTTAGCATAATATGCATAATGTGAACTCTGCAGTGAGAAAGCTTAGAGCACCCTTGTTTTAAATTGCTATTCCACATCTGCAGAGAAATGATGGACAAAACAACTTAGGGCTCTATATACCATGACATAATTAAACATGCAACTTAATCTTAGAGAAGAGAAATAAATGAGGTTAATGACTAAGTCAACAAGCAGGTAGAACTTTTCTTTTAAACTTAGAACTAAGTTCTAGTTTCAAGCATTAATTTCATCTCAGTTATCCTATTTATAAAAATGAAGCAATGCTCTCCTTGTAAATCTTTGTTACTCTCTCTCAGTCCTGCTGAGGTGATTTAACAGAAATGTTACACAGGGCTGTGATATAGATGGGTGAGTCCTGACAAGTCATTGAGGACCTTGGAGGACACACAATGAGAGAAGAGAGAGAGACAGAGACAGAAATACTGTTTCCCTCTCTAGGCCCATGGAATTAGCATCCCAAATATATGACATTTACTTTCATTTTCATTCATATTGGCCCTTTATATTATTCTCATCTGAAGTGAACTCGTGTTTTAATTGTTGGTTTTGTTGATTGCTGTGTTGGCTGTCTTCTTTTGCATGAGATTTCTTCATTTGTTTTAGAATTTGGGTTTTCTGGGTCACTTTGAGTAGGAGTTTTTTCATTTGCTTGGTTTGGTTTGATTTAGTTTTTGGTTTGGTTTTCTTTTTCTTTCTCTTGGCTTAGTTCTTGGTCACAAGACAGTTCTTTATCCTTTTGCTTCCCTAAGCCCATAATTTGCATAAAACCATAATTCAGACAGTGTGCAATCCAGCCTCCTTCGAGAGCTTAGAGCCCAGGCATCCCCTGCTTCAAACAGTAGGGCTGGAATGTGGGAACTGAGCCCCTACCTCCTTTGCCAGCTCCAGCTCAGGAGCCCAAACGTCATTTACATTCAGCCACACTTTCCAATTTGAATTTATGGTCCTTTTCTGGTCCAAGGAGATGTTTCATTTGCTTTTGTCAGGCTTTGTGTTGCTGTTTTTTTATTTTATATTTTATCTTTCACTGTTAAATGTTAAGAGCAGAGGAGCACTTCAAAACAGCTACCGAAAGAACCACTGTGACCAGATGTCCCCAGGGTCTTTACATTATCAAGAGTTCTTTGATATTGAGTCATAGACTGACAATAGGTTAAATATCCTCCAATGATTCAATGGTTCTCACTTTTTCATATGCCCTAGGGTTACTAGAGGACTGTTACATAGCGGATTCCCAGAGCCCATCTCTAGGGATTCCTATTCAATATGGGTGGGTGGGATGGAGCCTACACAACTACAGGTTTAATAATTCATCTAAGTGATTTGGTCTGTTCCAACAATGGATAACTGATAGATTCTTAGAAACCAATAGCTAGAGTACATTACAATTCAACATGAAGAGGATTGGTCACAGTGGCAGAAAATTCTATTCTTGTGCATTGAACAGCTATTTGTGTGACCCTCTGAGATTCAGGACATCCAGTCAAGAAACGGAAGAAAGAGAGAACACTCTAATGAGCACAGGTCCAATGTGAGAAACAGGAATGTAGCCAGCACATTTGGTCAAGTTTTGTGTAGTATGGCTACCAGAAGAAAGATCCCAGATCAGCGATGCAATACAAACGAAAAAAATTATATAGGTTTAATGTAGTGCTGCCTATTAATTAAACATCTTAATATAACTGTTTTATAAGAGTATTTACTTGTTTATAAGAGTATTTGTTTTATATTGTAAAAATTCCCATGAGTACTGAAAAAAACAGAAAGAAAATATGCCACTCAACAATATTCTGTGGAATAATCGCCTGTGGGAATTAAGATTGGCTGGATTAAAGTGTTAAATTTATACTGAAAAGAAGTTGGGTAATAAATGGCTTAATGACAGTGATACAAAATAATGAAGAAAGAGTAGATAACAGGTAGCTGATGAATTCTTAGCTGTATTTATGTGAAAGTTCTTCACTACCAAGAAAATGGCAAAGCCTTTTTTAGCCATTTGCATGTTGCTGTATATTGAAAGGTATAAAATGAGTGAGCAACCAGTGCCTCAGCATCTCCTGGCTTGCGGTGGCTAAATGGTTTCAGTCCTTACAATGAAGCGTTAATGCAAAGGAAGAGTACTTAACCTTGAGAATTGACAATTAGCTCATTCTACATGCTTACGTGTATGCGTGTGTATGTATGTCTATATGTGTGTGTGCCCCTTCACCAAAAGATGTGTCAGAGTTCTAAAATTGAGCAAATTACGACCATTCCTTAACAAAATAGACTTTAATTGCTATAAAAATTCCTCAATGCCTTCTGTTCTCTAAATCATTTTAGTGTGTAAATGGGAGAAAAGGCCCAAAACTTGGCTTGCCTTTTCTATTGCAATCTTTAAATGGTCCTGGCTTAGGGGTGGCTTGCCATTTGATTGTAGAAAACTTAGAGCCATTCTTTCATAGCTTTAGCTGGAGTCTCCACTGGGCATAGGCACACGGCAGATGAACATATCTGTGATCCTGTCACGGAAGACTGGGGAAAGACAGGACAACAGATGTTTATAACCTGAATTTATATTTTTTTGTTTGTGCTTTCTCCAGATGAAGGGAAAACTAAAGATGGCTTTGTGTAAAAGGAAGCTCTGAATGAAAGAAAGGTCTATAGTGGGCCTTCATAGAAAAATTCAATTCATAGAAGTTACACATTTTGAAGACTGCTCTCTAGGAAGATGTAGTGAAGAAATTGATACGAAAGATCACAGACTTTTTAGTCCAGTCAACACAGTGCTTAAGACCAGCAAATTTACCTGAAGTATTAAGAGATGCATATCATCTTTTACCAGCAGAATACTGCACACACTCCAAGATTTCTTTTTCTTTTCTTTTTTTTTACCAGCAATATACCTCTAATAACTGTCATCCATTTTTAATAAATGTGGCAATGTACTTTGGAAATCTCTGCTGAGTAACCAAGAACGTGAAAAGTAAAATTAGGAAATAGGACATGTCTTTTGAGAGATTGATTTGAAAAATATGGTATCAATATATAAACATGCCAGATAAAAACACTAATCTTCATGGATGTGGTGTTTCAGTGACTTCATGTGGAGGAAATATAGTTCAGTAGCTAATATATGGTATTTACAGACAGACCTTGGATCAACTGGGTTCAGGATCTATCCTTGTGCTAACTATATCACCTTGAACTTTATAGTATCCTTTCTCATCTGCATAAAGGAATTATGCAGGATGACTAGCACAGAGCCTGCCCTCTAGTTCCCCTGGAAATGTGTGTGTAGGGGGAGGGGTAGTACCGGTATAAAGGGGGGAGAGAAGCAAGAAGCAATTAAATACATCATGTTATACAAAATGTCCTGTTCTAGGTATCAGATATCAAAATATAATTGATCAGTTGTCTGAAAACCAGTAGATATGAAATACATGGTGGTGGACGTGGAGATTCATTGTCTGGATCTTTAAGCAAGGAATTGTCGCCCAGCTGCTAGCAATGCTGTCTTTAGGCAGCCTCCAGCTATCAGCGTCAAGGTTTATCTTTTCTGGGGTAGTCCACATCCAATAACTGGTGAAGGCAGAAGTACAAACATCTGGCCCTTCCAGCTTTGTGGGACATATATTCCAGGGGTTGACCAAGGCTTAGTTAGGCCTTTATCATAGTTCAACTCCTTCTCCTGCCCAATCTTCCTTCTTCCCCATCTCTTTCACCGGGTCTTGATCCCTAATTAACACCCTGCAGTCCAAACTCATCTCAATCTCAAATTCTGGAGAACCCAAACTGTGACACAGAGTACAAATTCTGGCAACAGCTGCCGAGCTTTGAAGTCCTGGGAAGCAAGCCTACTGGATGTTGTCCTTCCTACCGCCAGACCCTATGCAGCTTTTGAGTAGAAAGTTTGTCAGAGTCACAAAACAAAGTGTGTTACAAAGCCTCTGTGAATGCTTGTCCAAATATTCATGGTGCAGAATTCTTACAAGATAGTGTCTCTATATCTAGGTTATACAAACAATGGCTAGAACCACAAACAAAAGGATGGTCACGAGACAGAGATAAATGGATGCTATTGTTGTGGCAATCATTTTGAGAAATCTTTCCCTATAACAGTGATAGAGTCCCGTGGACTCATTACACTTATTTTTTGTCTTCTGACATTGCTCCTTTTTTGTCTTCTGCTTCCAAGTATAGACATTTGCTAGATGGCATGCTGGGTCAGGGCCATAATTTCTGACCAAGGAATTTAGTGACAATCAATGACCTATTTTGGGATTATTATTCAGGGTGAGCTAATCATAATTGTGATGGCACAGCTGTGTCAAAAATGTCTCCATTGAGAGCTTTTATCTGGAGCTTCCCTCCCAAGCCTGTGGCAGAATATAGTAAATGTGATTATTATATAAATTATGAAAAAGTTAATAAAACATTTGCATATCGAGCCAATAGTGTGAACCAAAAGGACTTGGACCTCTTCTACTTGTTCAGTATAGCAGCATTAATTGAAGTCAGAGTGTAATGTAGGGTCACGAGCACCAAGGTAAATCATCAAATATTAGAAATCAAGCTTGAGTTGTCAGGCTGGGTTTGGCAAGAAAATATTTTCTTACAGAGCAGAAGAGGAAATCAAAAGAAGCAAGTTCAGAAATGTAAGAACTAAATTAGATCACCAAAGCAAATTCAATGTTGAGAATCTAGAGATGTAAATAAAGAGGGATAGAGGAAATACTACATCATATGTCCACAGACAGGTCAAAGTAGTCATAATAGTAGTAGAATAATAATATTGACATTTAATGAGCATTTATTGTATGCTGTCCACGGGGGTAAGCAATCTACATTATTATCCTTATTTCATTAGGCTTGGATGGGTTAAGTAACTTGCTCAGTCACAGAACTAGTGAGGGGTGGAAAGGGGATTTTAATCCACGAACATATTCTAGAACCCATTCTGTTAACCATTGGACATCACTGCCTCTCCATGGAATAATCTGAGAAGTAGATCACAAGGAGAGAAAAGGGAGTGTCTGAGAGGACTTGTAACAACTGACTCTATCGGGTAGTGTTTTTGTCACCCAACAAGCCTTTATAGGTTAACCTTTTAATGTTGAGTCCACGTATCAGACAAATAATTGATCTGGATTGTTTACCCTTAGTGATACTGTAGTCTGCATATATAAGTAACACTTTTAGAAAAGATAATCATAGATAAGTTTTCACTACACAAAATTGCTATTTGCCTGATCCCATTCTGTCAGTTTAGGGTATTTCTATAATAATATAGAACAGTTATATCTAATATATAAATATAGTAGATATAATATAGACTATATAATGTATAATAATATAGAACCTTGTCAGCTTCATGAAGATAATAAAAATATTCGTTAAAAATAAGTTACCTAACTACACCAAGAAATAACTATACACAATTCATTTATACAATTACTGTAAGCACATAAAACAAAATTATTTAGAGTGGGGTTCTGTTATGGCATTACCCAATATCAAAATGGATAAAACTCTTTACCAAATATAGTTAGGACAATTTCTTTAAAATAAGTCCATTCTAGATTTCCACTTCCTCTTGGATCAACTGAGTTCTGTTGGTTCTTCTCCTTGTAACCTATAAAGTTCTATTCTCGAGCACCTAACTTCAGCTCTGTTCCTTCACCATGGAAGGAAGTGGTGTTATAGTCCAAAATGAAATGGTCCATTCATTAGCCAGTCAAGCACTCACACAGAATGTAAGGGAACGCACAAGGATGACCTTAATTCAGGTTCAAGTGACCTATTGCAATACAGAGTCTCTCTCTCTCTCTCTATCTCTGTGTTTGTGTTGAGGGGATGGAAGCTAAGATTCAGGGATGTGTTCACTATGCCACTTCACTCATCTCCTCAACTTCAGTTTGGACTCCTGGGGTCTCTCTAATGAGCATCTCTGAGAGTCACAGACAAAACTTCCCCATTCCTTTCTCTTTTTCCCTGTCCTGCCTGGCCCCTTAAACTCATTGTCTCAGCCCCCACCCTCCCACATACACACACCCTTTCTTTCTCCTCAGTCACCACTGAGAGTTATTAATGTGCTGTATTGTGTTCTCCAGCCTCTTAGCTGTGGAGGTTCCAGAATCTAGCTGGCAGTTCTCTGAATGGACTACTTACTTAAACTCAAGCAGGTAACATGGTTCCCGTAGGTTACTAAAAATAAAAGAACATTTGTCTTACCATCATATTCAGAACTGACTTCAAAGGCAGTTTCCCATGTCTCTGCTGGAGCTGTGACTATGACATGGTGTCTTAAATATTGTCTTGAGTGACCATAGATATACTCTCTACTAAGCAGAAAACTTTTATAACACTTGCTCAAAAACAAATGAACATCTTCTATAAATATAAAACCTCAGGGAGATTACTGTTTAATCATTTTCTATTCACCTGGCGGTGTGGGTGGGAAGGGGGTGAGGTCTACACTTGCCCACCAACTGTAAACTCTCCACATAAATTATCTTTAAGGATAGATTTAAAAAGTAAAATGAGCATTTTAGAACCACATATTAATAGAATTTTTTAATTAGGAAAAACATATTTTAATCCTTCTCTCTGGATTCGCTCATCTGCAAATGGGAGGAAAAAGGAAAAAATGAGTTATGAGGTCATTGATATTCTTTCTAGTGCTAAGATCCTATAATAATAAAATACTTTATAAGTGTTGCTTAAACACTAGCAAAAAATTTAGAAAGCCTAATGTATTCAGCCTATTCATTTTTTTCAATTATTTTCTATTTTGGAACTGTTGAAATGAATGACTGTGTAATAGCTTTTTGTATTATGTAATAGCTGACTTTATTAGAAACCACCTCATGGTTTCTGGTGAACATTTGCCCATATTGTGAAGTCATCATATGATCTGGCACAGTGGACACCTTATATTTAGAAGAAATTTAGGACTATAGCCATATTGCAGGTCATAACTAATAGATTTGGGGAAAGAAATATTTAAATGTTTATTCTTGTTTTATTAAAAATCATATATTTACAATAGGCTAACAAGGTGCTGAGACTGTATTTGTTTTGTAACAGAAACTCATCACACTGCCGTATTTTTCCCAAACTAGAGCTTTCCATTAAAAGCTGTTTTCAGAAGGATACAAATATCTTAGCGGATGATTTTTAATGAAAATGCACATATAAAAAGAAATT
The DNA here is from genome assembly GCF_041296265.1 of Equus caballus. Taxonomy (NCBI): domain Eukaryota; kingdom Metazoa; phylum Chordata; class Mammalia; order Perissodactyla; family Equidae; genus Equus; species Equus caballus. The sequence continues at coordinate 76,793,133 of NC_091687.1, forward strand.
TTTTCCTATCAGGACAATGCTGTCCTCCCACAATCAAATATGGTTTAAAAAAAAAAAATGTCCTAGCAACTTCTCTTGAAAATTGGGTCTTTATGCTATCAAGAGCTAGTGATAGCATAATGAAAACCCAGCTATAATGGTGTAAAAAAGTTCATAATTATGCTGATATAAACATGATAATGTTTATATGTCTAGAAAGAACTTATACGATTTTATTACTTACAAGTGTTAGTGACAGAACACTTAGAGATACATTTTGAAAGAGGTATATGTGGTTTTAGCTGCATGACTCCCATTAAAGTCAATGAGAATCACACGATTAAAACACTGTACACCATTTTGAAAAATTATCCCAGAGGGCTCTAATATGGCTTTTTACGACTCACCCGTGCAAATCTGTTTATTTTCCAATAGCTCTTCAGTGTGGCAGAATAAGGTAGATGAATGTGAAGCATTACTCTTTAAACAATACAAGTTATCCCTTTAAGAATCACTGAGACAGTTGACTAATGGTGGGATTCTTTTTTCCTGGATTCCTAAATATAAGTGAAGCAATTTTTAATGTATTTGAGTGAAAACAAAAAAGTTCCTTCTATTGATAAGAGTTGCTAAGATATTTTTTAAAATGTGAATATTTGTTCATTTAATTTAATTCTGCATATTCTTTCTGAGCTTCCACCTTATACCATAACACTGTTCTAAAGCTGTGAGTTTCTGCGTAAATCAAAGTCCCTGTGCTTTTAAGTAACTCATATTCTAATGGGAGGAACATAATAAATGAATTAAAAAGAAAAATAGATATTGTTTGAATATTGCGTTAGTCACAAAATCACAAATTTCCTACTAAAAGAGATGGAATGACTATTTAACAAAATATATTCCTATTTTTATAGTCAATCCTTATTTTAATATTTAGCCAAAAATATTCTTATTTTGCAGCAGAGGTGCTAAAACCCAGAGAAGTCAAAATATTTGACCAGAATTAGAGGCAACGCCAATAATTTCTACTCACCTAATATCACCTAAAATGAGGCCAGTATTTTAAAAATAAATTTGAAACAATACATAATATAAAACTCCAAGTAAAAAATTTATAAAACTAGAATTCAAAACAGAAGATGCTATGAATGGTATGAATAAGGAGAAAGGTGAGGTAAATATTAATAAAAGTCAAACATGAATATCTGAAAAAGAAGAGGAAGAATTAAAATATGACAATGGAGACAAGTAATACTTTGAAGAATGAAGAATACTATTTAAGCAAAAGGTTTTGATTCATAATTTTTCTTTCTCCTGTGAATTGGTCCAGAAATTATTTGGAGCAGGGGGACCTCCCACATGGCTGCTGTGTTTGTTTACAAGCTTTGCATCTGCACATTTTAAGGGGACTTAAGAAAGGGGTCCCTGGTTGAGATTGCTTGGCACCATGGAAAAATGGGAAGGATAAATACTGGCAACAATTATGAGAGAGAGTCTAAAAGTGACAGGAAGGTGATGTTCACACCAATTTCATGAGTCCACTTAGGTAGAGGAAAGTAAACAATTATTAGGGAGAAAAGCAGAGAGAGATTTTTGTGGTGAATAGGGATTACAGCCATGTATACAATTAACAAGCATTGTCTTTGGCTGCTGAATGAATCAAATCATGGGCATAGGATTTACCAAAAAAAAGTTTTGTTTCTATTTTTCATTATTCTTTACAATTGAGTGCAAATTTTTGTGGATCTGAGAAGCTGTACACTATGTGTCTATCACTTTTTTTTTTTTTGGTCTTTTTGAGTGCATTGCCCATTTTTAAATGATTGATAAAAATTGTTAAATAAGGCAAATACTGTACATGCTGCAGTGTAATGAGGCCTATCAGGCAGGGAGAATACGGCTCATCATGATATTAAAATTAAATGTAGCATTTTTAAAATCCTTGACATAAATAAAGAAGTGACTTCTCTGGACTACTGCTTTTCCCATAAACTCAATGTTCTGTATAAGTCATTGTCATAGGATATATTTTATTTTGAGGCAAACCAGTCATTTTCCCCTCATAAATAAGTACCAAATCAAGTATCATTTATCTAAAAATTATGTCTCATAAGGTCTATGGTATGCTAAAGATACTAGTTAGAGGGAGTTGACTGTAGTTCCAGTAATTTATACCCATCTTTTAAGATGACTCTTACTTTCCTTTAGATGTGCAGGTGGTGTCTTCAGTTTAAAGGTTAATTGGGAGGGCATTTATTTATATTTACTTCTAGGAACAACTCAGACGTTGTTTGGAACTCAAGATTCTGGCTACGGTTATCTAAAGTATTTCTTTGGTAATGTGCAAGAGAGTAGAAATGAATGAGAAGATTTCAGAGTTAAGAAGTCAACGAATAATGATAATATAGGGAAAATAGTTGTTCATGTTAGTAATCACATAAAATATTTTAAGGGACTTTCCTCTTACGTCTGATGATTTGACATTATATCTCACACCTCATTCAAAAACAAAAATTTCTGCAGGCAAATAAACACTATTAAAATATAAAATATGTAAGGCTATCTGACAGTGTCTTTCTAATTCTTTCTATTTTTTTCTCTGGAGCCCATCATATGCACATGTTGGGTGCAAGTGAGGAAGAGATGAAGATACTTTAATTACACAAGGAAGACGGAACTATAAAATTTTGGTGGCTTCTCTAAGGAAATGCTCTTAGTAAGTGATAGAAGCAGAATTCAAACTTAATTCTTTTAGCTCCCAGCTTGGTATTTATTGAAGTAGACTCTTGCTAAGAACCTGTGTAATCAGAACATTTTATCATTCTGTAAGTTGAGAAAGTCCAAATATTAAAAATAACACTTTAAATAGATCATTTTTAAATTACCATGGCTAACATCAAAGTAGTTATTGAGTATATCCAGTATGTAGAGAAATTGCTGAATCCCAACTAAGAAAAACTAAAGTCGCAGCTAATTTTACTAACCTGTGTATACAAAACCATTAAAATTATATTTGTTTCATTTACTTTGATTACAAAAGCTTTATAAATTCATTGAAATTTTGGAGAAATTTAAAAGTATAAAAAGAAATATAATAATCATCTATAATATCATCCCTGTGACTAATCATTTCATATATGTTGTAGTTCTTCTCTTTTTATGTAGCCACGTATATACGTATTTTTAACAGGAAATTTATCTTTTTAATACAGGCAAAATAGGGCAATTTTAAAAATTTCAATATGGTCAATTTTATCAATCTTTTATTTTGTCACTTTTCCCTTTTCTTTAGAAACTGCATTCAGAAACTGAAAAAACATTTTTTCAACATGTATGGGTAAGGATTAGTATTTTTAATATCTCAAGACTTTTTACAAGCCAATGAAAAAAATAAGAACACAGAAATAGAAAAAAATGATTAAAGATCATAAGCAATTCACAAATGAATAAATACAAATGGCCAATAAAGATATTAACAAATGATCAATATGTTTAGTTACCAAACCAATGCACATTATAACAACAATGACAACAATAAAAGCAAGACAAGAATGGAGGTAGAGAGAATAAGGGCAAGAACAAAGCAGAGAGAGAGAAAGACTAGAGCACCTGGTGTTAAGAAGAGCATGATGAAAAAGGCAATTTCATACACTGTTACTAGGGGAGCCTGAGCAACTGCATCAGACAAATGGGAGGAAGGTAAGTTGGGAAGAAAATATAGACCAGAACGAAAGGGTCAGGAACCTCACTCAGGGCAGCGGCAGCAACAATGGAAAGGAAAACAACATATTTGATTAAATTCGCATTAAATGTCAGACATTTTATTGGGTGACTTCCTCCTTTGCATATGGTATTTTATTTAAGCTGCGTAAGAACCTTTAAGGAAGCTCTGTTTTACACAGTAGGAAATTCAAACTCAGAAAGGTGATTTGCTTGATGTAGTACTGCTAAAATATGGCAAAGCTAGGACAAAACTCAAATGTTTTTTATTTCAAATCTTTGGGTACTGTCTGTTTTGCCTTATCAGTTAGGATATAGGTATAATAACATGAAAATAAACTATAAGGGAAAAGGCAAGCAATACAATTTTTCTTTAAATTTGTTTTTTTAAATTTTTCTTAAAAATACCTCTGTTTCTATGGCTATGAACAAGGCTGGGAGCCCCAAAGCCTGGAAGAATAGCACCCTGAGCAGAAATTGTAGTATGATAGAGGATGTTGGGTGCAAGTGTACAACAGCTATTCTGAATTCAAGTTTAAGTCAGGAAGAGAGGTGAAGGCTGAAACGGCTTCCCAGAGTTGATGATAAAGCCACGAGATATAAAATAACCAAGGGACAGAATGGGAGAAGAAGAGCAGGGAGTTTGAAGAATATATCTTGTAGAAAGTCCACATTTAAGGAACAGTAATTTAAAAAGGAATAATCTTGGCTAAATGACATAGAAAACCTTTCCATGCCATCCTTGTCATCTCTTCCAGCATCACCCTAATCTTACCCAATTTCATCCCTCCTAAGCTCTAACCAGCTGAATCATTTTGCTATTTTTTGCCCTAGTTTACCTAATTTCATATCATTTTTATGCTACCAGGATATCCTACTGAATTCTCTCACAAATGCTTATGGAAAGTTTAGAGCAGTTGGTCTCAAAGAGGAAGGTGGCTTGCCCAACAGGAATACTTGTTAATATCTGGAGACAGTTTTGGTTGTCACAATTCAGGGGAGGGGAGTGTCTGCTACAGGCATGTGGTAGATGGGGGCCAGGGATGTTGCTCAACATCCTACAATGCACGAGACAGCTTTCCACAGCAAAGAACTATACCTCCCCGCATAGCAATAGTGCCAAGGTTGAGAAACCCTAGTTTGGATAAAGACGTGCCAAATAACTCCCAGTTTGGGTACTGTTTTTCTAAGAACAGGAGATATAGGTTAATAGATAGGGAAAGGCCCATGTAGAAAATTAGTTTCTAGTTTTAATAGTACAAGAGCTGGCTAGTGAGACCCACTTAACAAATACATGCGAACTACCTGGATGACTGAGATAACGATGCGTTGTCTAGTGTCCTCTTATCAAGCCAACTTGTCATTGATTTTCTTTTACTCTTTTTTTGTTCTACGCATTTTTTTTTAATCTAAGCAGGATTGACTTTGAAATAAAACCCAACATGTTTTCCAGTTGATTTTGATTTAAAGGAAACCTTTGGTAGAGTGCCTCAGGGTATGCTGGCTATGGCTATTTATCTTTATCCTGGTAGTTTATATATTTTAAGAAAATGATGAATGGAAGCTTTGAAAAAACTCATTATGGTAATTGATTATTATAGAAAAACCTTGGGAACTTTACAAAAGAGAACTGTATTCTCTTGGTATCTTAGTTTTAAACCAGACGTGTAATTAGAAGAATCCATAAACATTTGTCACAGTAAGAGAAGCCTGGTCACTAAGTTTAGAAGGAAACTCTGGAGTCACTTTATTGTCCTGCACTGAGATGACACACAGTAGTGGCTGTCACGTATAACAGGAGATTAATATGCCTTGTGAAATAGAAGACCACCCACGTGGAACCAGTGTAAAAACTAGTGATAGCAAAGCTTGGTTCATTTCTTTAGAAAGGTTGAATGCAGTCCTTTCTTTACCGTGTCTCAGCATCTGTGTATTGAGAAAAACTTTAGTTAAAATGAATTTAAACTATTTTTTATTTTTATCTTGTTCTTTACTTTCTCTAAAACCGGAGAAGCTATAAACTGAGAACATCATGTAAATATACTCATGTCCATATACTCTCCTACACACACACGTACACACACATACCACTTACACACTAAGAAAATGAGAATTCATATACCAATGTATGGAGAGCTCAGTTGTTGATTTTTTTCTTATAAATATGGTATAATATTTATCTTCTAAAAGATTAAGAAATTACTATGGAGAAGGGTAAATTCTTTCAACATTAGAAAAGAAAAGTGGAGTTTTCTTGCAATGGTTATAATAATGATACGTGATAATATAGTACGTGTAATTTTTGCTCTTTCCAACTTATAGTTCATAAAGTGTGTTGAAGACCATAACTTCAGCTGCCTAGCCATCTTGAACCAACATGACTCCTCCTAAATTAGAGAAGCAACTCAGGCCCCACTCAATCCTGCCCTCGGCCACTGGAGAAAAATTCTTTCAAAATTGCTTCAGGGCTTCCCAGTTATAAGACTCAAAGCCTCAGGACTTGTCATCACCACATACTGCTATAACTCCGCCAGGTAGGAGGCATATGGGATCCTGCAAATCTCATCTCCAACCATCTGTATAGAATTCTGTCCAATGTGCATTTTCTCCTGGAGCTAAGAAACATTTCAAGCTACGGCACTTAGACCATTAGGCCTCCTAGCAAACTCTGGCCACTTGATTAGGTTTAGGGCAGAGAATTCGGGAAGCCAAGTAATCTCCCAAGGTCAAAGGTCAAGAAGTGCAAGAGACTCATACTATACCCTCCAAGACCCAAGGCAAAGCTCATGGATTGGGAGAATTTCCTTCAAAAGATGCCAGGAGAACTCAGGAACACACCCTTTTGAATGCTGAGTAATCAACCTGGGACTGACATCATCAGGACCCGTATACACGTCAGCTTCTTCAATCCACCAGTTTCAAGGAAAGTCGTCACAACCATGCTTCTTAAATCTATCATCTTTGGCTACTTCTCCAGATGCAAAACCCACTAGCTAGTTATCATATCATGTACTGATAAAACCTCTTCCACAGCTGCTTAATGCCCTAATTTTCTTCCTTTGGCTGCTGACTTCCATCTAGCAACTATTTCCACTGAACTTTCTGAAATTATCCATTCGTTAAAACCACATTCCCTTATTTTCTATATCTCTTCCTTCCTTCTAGTCACATCTTTCTTTTTTAATTTAAAGTTGGCTCTAAATCAAGGATAGTACTTTCTCTGAAGTCTTCTTGAGGAGAGACTTATCATTGCCTCAAAACCTACATTTTATGGGTTTTGAGGGTGGTGAGGGCAATCTCCTACCTTGACAATATTCGCCTTGCCTGTTGCTACTCATGAATTCCCGCAAACCTTCACAGGTTTGTGAATTTTGATCAATGTATATAATTTACATTTTCAGTTGAACTTTTATTTTTGCTTGTTTGTTTTGAATAACAATTTCTATGAGGCTTTTGAGAGTGATCAGACATTTAAGGTTAGAGCAAGGTACAACTTTCAATCATTTGTACAGCTAATACTTATTAAGTGCCTGGTATATGTGAAATGCTGGCCTAGGTGTTGAGCATGAAGTGGAAACAAAACAGAAAAAATTCCCTGACCTCCTGTAGCTTATATTCTGATGAACTTGCTAGGAAGTGTCTGGCATCACGCCCCTCCCTCCTGCCTCCTTTACAGATACTCGGAAATGTGCAGGGTGATAGAGTTCTGCTTGTCTTGTGCACAGTGCTGAAGGGAAATCCAAGGAACGCTCTATGATTTTGGATGCTTCCATTCGCACAGTGAAACACAGCTATGCCGTAGTACGATTGTATTGCTTTGATCTCTTAGTCTCATCAAGTTTTCTGCCAAAAATTTTAGGATTTGAGAATGGGCCAAGAAGACACAAAAGGTTGATAACTGCCAGCTTAGCTCTTTTTTTATTTCTTCGTCATGACATTTTCAGGAAGATCTCCTCTTTCTTTGAGATTCATGTCATGAATCTACATCTCAACTTGGATGAGACACCGTAAGAGGCAGGAGAAGGGATTGCTTAAGAGTATGGACTTTGAAGTCAGACAGCTGTGTGACCTTCAGCAGGGAGTTAACGTCTCTATACCTGTTTCCTCATCTTTAAAAGGAGGATAATGCCAGTGCCTACCCCCAGGGTCGCAGCAAAGGTTAAATGAGTTAATACATATCCAAGTGCTAAAAATTCTGCCCAGCCTATCAAAAGTACTCAATAAAGGGCGAAAAAAGTCAATTTTCTCCTTCCCCCTCCCCCCCCCCCACCTCCCCTAGCATTCTCCATCTTAATGAAAGACAACACAATACCCTTAGTTGCTCAGGTCAGAAACCTAAAAGTCATGCTTGACTCTACTTTTCCTAAGCTCTCACTTCCAATCTTTCAGCAAGACTCATTGCCTACCATCAAACTATGTTCCACATCTGAGTAATTCTCCCATCGCTACCTGCCCACTATTATTGATATGCCCTTAAGAAATGATGTTCCTTTGCAAGCAATTACACCACCCAACATTCAGAGCAACATTGTAAGCATATAAATTAAATTGCATCACTCCTTTCTTCAAAACCCTACGATTGTTCACAGTTACACTCAGAATAAAACTCTCCTTGTCACAGCTTTCTTTCTTCCAGAATTTCATCCCTTTACCTCCTTTTTTTTCTTTCTGAAGTCTGGCCCTGAGCTAACATCTGCTGCCAATATTTCTTTTTTCTTTTCCTCCTCAAAGCTCCCCAGTACATAGTTGTATATTCTAGTTGTAGTTTCATCCTTTTACTTCTTTAATCAAGGATCTATTAGCAGTAAACTCTATCTTATTCTGCAAATCTCTTTGAATTTGGTGTTCTGTAGATTTGCTATGATTTTTTTTTTTTCCGTTTATCTTCCTTGGAACTTGTGCTTCTCAAATCTGAGGAATCACACTTTCAATTGGGGAAAAACATTTCTATCATTATGTCTCTATAGGGATAATGTCATTTACTTTTTATTCTGTTTTCTCCTTCAAGAAGTGTGTTTATGCATAGATTGGACTTCTTATTTTCCGTTCATGTCTCTTAACTTGTCCTTGACATTTTCTATCTCATTATCTCTCTTATATTGCATTCTGAGTAATTTGTTCGAAATATTTTTTAGTTTACTCTCTATTATGTATTTGTTCTTTCGAGAAATTCTAGTTGGTTATTTAAAATGTCTGTCTGTCCTTTATTCGTAATGTCTTATTCTTTTCTTATGGTTTTGAATATTTTTTAAGACTATATTTACTTTAAATTTGTTTTTTGAAGGATTTCCCAACAGTTCTATCAAGTGCTTGGGAGTCTAATTCTGCTGTGGGATCTGCTGTCTTTTCCTCAGATGTTCACATTATGAGTCTATAGTCAATGGAGGATTCATGATATACAGCCATATTCCTCCAAAAAGTGTTCTGGTTGCTTTTGCTAGGTGCTGCAGGGTTCAGTAGGGCCCTGGTGCCCTTTTTATGCAAACTTAAAAGTTTGAAGTTTGGAAACCATGCAGCTGATATAAAATTTAACCCTGTGGGGCCAGCCTGGTGGCACAGTGGTTAAGTGTGCACTTTCCGCTTCGGTGGCGCGGGTTTGCCGTTTCAGATCCCGGGTGCGGACATGGCACCACTGGCAAGCCATGCTGTGGTAGGTGTCCTACATATAAAATAGAGGAAGGTGGGCATGGTTGTTAGCTCAGGGCCAGTCTTCCTCAGCAAAATGCGGAGGATTGGCAGCAGATATTAGCTCAGGGCTAATCTTCCTCAAAAAAAAGAAATTAACCCCAAAGTAGTGAAAGGCACCATTCCAAGGCTAAATTCTCAGGGCAATATTTTGTCCGTCTCTGAGCCCAGGTTGAAATTGAGAAAATTCCTATTGTCTCTCCATGCTGCTGATTTTATTTTTCCAATTTACCATTTTATTAGGCATGAAGATCTTTATATTTTGGGGTTTGGTGCAAGGGGCCTTTGTCATGATAGTGACTTTTGCAGGCTCAAGATCTTATTGCCTGTCCTTTTGTGGACTTAAAAACTTCAGCCTCTGGGTTATCATGTGCAGGATATTCTCCAAAGACAGCCACAATGTCAGCTCTAATTGGCTGTTCCCTCTCATTTTTGGTTCTTGGAGATTTTCCTTTCTTTTGATCTTTCCAACCATTATTATTATTATTTTTAAGTTTGTAATAGGCTATCCAGCATTTACAGGCATTTTGTAATGGAGGTTTTTGCATGACACATAAGTACTTCGAAAGTTTGAATTCATTTGTTTATAGATATTCTTCCTTCCATTTTCCACACTTACTCCACTCACTATAAATTATCATTTCACTCATTTTACATAACCTGTCTGTTCTTAGAAGGGAATTGAATTTGTGTCTACCATTACATATTTCTCCGTCTTTACCATTCTCCATATCAAAAAATCTTTATCTGGTTTTTTCCTTCATTTTTTTCCGTTCTTGACTATATTACTTATAAAAACATAAAAAATGATTTGTACCCTATTCAAATAAGGCTAATGTTTTCAGTTTGACTTCCTGTGTTTATGACAATGCTCATTAAATAGACAACTAATCTGTATTTTATCATTTCACGATGGTGTATGAACCAGGAGTTCTTGTAGCTATTCTTACTTGTGTTTTAGTCAAAATAAAGGATAGTGTGAAGATAAGATTTAATAAGTTTGGAATCAGAAATGTTTGACATGTTATAGCTCATAAATCTTTATCCTCTAGAAGGACTATTCTGTTTTTTAGACTGAAGTTTCTTGAGGACAAGAATATAGTTGCTATTAGAGCAATTAATGAGATACAATATACTGGCACTCAAATATAATTTAACTTTAGTGTTTTTATATAGAAACATAATGCTGGTCTTACTGGGCCATGTGCTCTGTCAAGCTCCCGATCTACAGACCATCTCTCCCATGACGGTTATGGGCTCGATTTGCTGCCATCTCACTTCATTTCCCCTTTCCTCATTAGATTGTATTATATTATTTTTCAGGTTTACATATTAGGGAGATTTTCTGTTCTGTCTTCCCTCAGAAGCAGCTAAAAACTGTAGTTGAAAATTATATATTGAAAACTATTCTCAAATGTGTATTAAGCACTTATTACAACGAGATATATTTGCAATATATCCATTCATATATGAATATAATCCGTTCACATATGTGGTCTCACTTGCTTCTGACAACCACAGGTGAGGTGAACAGCCCAGGCGTTCTCCCATTTCACTGAATGAGAAAACTGATGCTCACGGGGCTCAGTAACCTGGGAAATCTCCCAGGATTTTTAAATGGCAAAGCTAATTAATACTAAACCTAGATATCTGTCTCTAGTTTCAATGGTCCTCTCACTTTTTTTTTCTCAGTGCTGTTTCCTTATGTGGAAGCCACTGAGATTTATGTTCTGTGGGCAAGGCAAAGAAATACCAGACTCCTTGATTAAAAGGAGTTTATTATCTCATTGTGAGACATTGGTTGGGCTGATTAAGGTTTAAATAACAATACAGGTCAAATAATACAGGACAGTATGAATATCAAGTCTGCCATACAGACAATGAGCACTTGCTTATGCAAATAAGTGAAGTCAGGGGATAATCAGAAAATGTCTTATGGTAGAGGGGGGATTAAGACTGGGCATTGAAGGGTAAATAAGTTTTGAGTACACAAGCAGGATGGAGGATAGCAATAATAGGAAGAAGAATGGGAGAAGCAAATGTGCAAAATCTGGAAGGTACAGAATAGTTAGGAAAAAATGAACCTATGCAATTGCAGTAAAAAGTTTGCTGGCAAATAATATCTAATTACATGCCATCAGTTCTGGTCCCATATTTGCCCACACAATTCCTGTCGTCTAGATGCTATGAACCAATGGTTATCATGGTTGTTGGATAGCTTATCCTGTACAGTCAATCTAACAATTGAACCCAGCAAATTTGAAATAACAAGAATAAATTCAGGGCTATGATCATGTGCAAAGAAGTTCTTTGTTTGGTTAGAGAGAGGGCAGGAAAGGTTACATTTTCATACTACATATTATCTGTGGGATTGTTGATTTCTTTTGAGAAAACCAGTAGAATTTGATACTCACTAAGCAGAAAAGGGGCCTTTCACAATTCCAAATCTGCAGAGCAGGTTATCATGCTAGACAGCTCTCGGGGATCCTGTGAACAATTAGCGGGTGATCACTTCCATTTTCGGGGCACAAAAGTCATAAGAAATACGCTCTTGCAAATACATTTGGAGTCATAATTAAACCCCTGTTGCCACAATAGGCTTTGCCTATTTCACCTCTCATACATGTGATTAATACAAAGAAATGGAAAATGTCAACATAAGAGTCAAAACTCACAGGGCTTTTTGCTATTCTGAGATGACATCTGAAAACGAGCAGTTTGGTATGAGAATTTTTCCATTAACATTGCTGATCAGCATGTGCTATCAATTCTCTGTTGACTTCAATTATGAGCAGGTGCTCTGAGTTTTCCATTAACTTCAGTGATTGGCACTGGTTAAGAAATTTTAGTGCTTTCTATGACCAGTATTTGCTACAAACTCTCCTCCTAATTCTTTGGTCACTCTTTGCTATGATTTTACTTTGGGTCCTATTGGCTATTATTTACCCTTACTTTCAATGATTAGCTAAAGATCTAAATACTTGCCATAGAACATTGAGCTTTGCTATGAAGGCTTCATTTTTTTTTCGTTACAAGTGTATTTAAATTTAAGCCAAAAGAATTAGCACATATAAAACAGAAATTCTAAATGGAAGATACATGTGTAATGGAAGACATTTAAACACTCACAAGGTTAGAGCCTTGTAGCATTTTTGATAACCAAAATTCCAACTCCTGACTAATTTTAAATGCTTATTTATTAGGCATCAGCTACCAAGCAATGATTTATGGTCAATGAGTTGTGAGAAAGACTGTTGTAAGTTATGTTACTTCCTGTTTATTCCTCAGGTTATAAGAGAGAATTGGGATAAGACTAAAAGATGAACAATATTTTCTTGAACTAGTTAGGATTTTATATTTCTACACCAACAATAAACTAAAAGCCCCAAATGGTGATTTCCACAATGGGTAACTTTCATAAATTTTTTGAGCAAAAGAATGAGCCGCAATAGATGAAGGAAATTCCACTCCTTTGTATTCTGGTAGAAGCCAGAGATCATTCCAAACTTAAGATTACCTACTTAAAAAGAACTCTAAGGAAAAGTAACTTAAGGGTATAAGCACCATTCTTGACTCTTGACTCCCACCAACCCTGCCCCAAATCGTCTTATCCACCACCACTGAGCCCTTCTCTATTTCTCTGTGGTCCTTAGCATGCACAGCCCAGCTACCCTGAAGACTCCTTGGTACCCTCTTTACAGCAAGGCCAGCTCTTTTGAATGGGCTGTAATTTCTTCTCTTCTCTGTGCTACAACATCTCTTTTTTGCTTTGATGGTGGCATATTATTTGATAGTTGTAGAGGATATCAACTGACTGGTTTTCTGGGAGTTACAATAAGGAGAGTTTTTTCTTTTTGGGGTTTTGTTTTCGGTCCCTGAGAGGCATTTATAACACTTAACTCTGATAACCAACCAGTAGCCAATTACTTTATTTTTGCATGTTTGTGAGTGGAATAACTTCTTTCTTCTGTCCATTTGACTCTGACTGTTGGAGAGAAGGAGTAGGGAGTGAGGACTGATGGGCTTGGAGAGACATCATATAAAAGTATACTGAATCTTGGTTTAGATATTATAAGCTGCTGAGGTCTGAACTGGGGTAAGGAGAGGCTCAGGATTGGGGTCAATTCTGATTTTGTAATCATCTTAAAAAATAAACCTTATTATTTGGAAAATACAGAAAATATTTTGGCTACATTATTTTGATTTATATTTGTAAAGATATATGTATTCTTTAAAAGTTAAGCTGTCTTATCCTGATGTATTAACAATCCTTTTTTATTTTTTAAAGCTGGATCTCATCAACTTTTCTTTTCCTGATTGGAAATTTCAGTTTTAAAGTCTATATTGAGCTTAGAGTCACCTTGCAAATAATATTTCCCTAAGTTGCAGCTAAATTTAATAGATTTTTATAAAATCATAAGTCAATGTTGTATATGGTTTTATCACTTAAGAATGTATTCCATTATAAAAACATTCTAAGTAAAACTTTCTAAACTTTGAACTTGATCTTGCACTCTGTCTTACTCTACTTATTAATAGTATGCTTACCAATCAGTCATCTTCCTCATAAACCAGGTCTTTCTGAGACAATCCAGAAAGACACTCAGAGTCATGACATAATGGTACCTTTGTCAGGGAACTTGGGCTCCCACCTCTTTAATGCACATTTCATAAGCATTTGGGGGGCACTAAGTTGTTAGTTTTATGTTTTCTGCTTTAAAAGAACCAGAAGGTGAAGAAGATTACCTTTGGCAGTTCTGTTCCATGCCATCACTTTGTTGTCATTCTTGGAATGTCTCAGAAGGTTTTATTAGGTAAAGGCCTCTATAAATTCCAGGTGTTGACCATATGTTCATCGTTGAGTCCACAAACAGAAAAACGGTTTTATTTTCAAATCTGACTTCCTCATATAAGTACAGCAAATCTTTCAGACTTGTTAGTACATAACTGTGAAAATATTTACACAGTGCAAACTTTCTTTGTGAGCTAAGTTTCAAGCCGAAGAAAAATAGAACATCTTCCTTGTATTCTCCCACTGTTCTACTGTGCCTGACAAAGGTTTTTGTGAGATTTAGGAGGGAATGTGCTATTTATCCCCTTAGCTCATCTGAGGGCAGTGGAGTTGGGGAAGAAGTAGAATTCTGGCTTCATTAGCTTTGTCATCATATAAGAATGGTTTTGGTTCTCTTTTGGCAACTATTAACAACTAGTTCAGTTCCAGGAGCTGCCATTTTATAGTTCCACCATGGTTTGTAATTGATCAAACAATCTAGTGTGTGAGATGCCAAACCTGATGACAGAAGAGTGTTAGACAGATGACTGCGGATGTCCTGATCTAGTCCCAACTGTGGTTTTTATTCACTCCCCTCTTTGGGCATTTTAGAAAATGAAAGAAAGAAACAGTGAAGAGGCAAAAAGAAAAAAAGAGAGAGAGAGAGAGTGGTCCACAAAGATGACATGTGCACTGAAACATCTTGGTGAAATATGAGCCACCAAAACTCCTCTAGCAGCGCTTAGCTACAGTTTATAGCTTCTTGGCACTTCTGCTCAGCTTTGTGCTCAAAGAAATCAACTCAGACTAGTTCAATAATCTTTAAGTGAGTGCCAACTTGCTGAAGAGAAGCACAAACATTTTATTTTCATCAATGTCAATTTAAATCGAATTATTTATGTAATTGGTTAAAATAGTAGATATAGTTGTGAACATCGGCACCATAGAGATGAATTAACAGATAACTAACAACCACAACATTCCATTACTTTGAATGGTTTTTTTTTCCTAGTACAAAAATTCGCTTGTTTGATTGAAAGCTTTTAATATTCATTACAAGGCAAGGAAGCATACCTGTATATCAAATATACCTTAGACTTCAAATATTTTGTACATATTTAGGTAATAACAAATTAGACACTCGTATTGGAGGCATAGGTTTTATTTAAGCTCAAAACCAATTGTCCTTTGAAATAAAATTATGAATTGAATTCTGACATCTGTGTTTATTAATGGTTTGCTCTTGATTCATATATTAGTTTATTATAGTCCCTCACCTGTAATACATGCACAGTCAAATCTTGATTATATGAATGAATGGAGGGAATTTGTAAATAATGGGACAGATTATTGGAAGTGATGGATAATTCTGAAATGACTCATATTTGACTCAGATGACAACATACTAGTAAACACAATGTTTATCTCTATCTTTGATCTGAAAAATCTATAGTATTACTGATGAAATAGCAAAACTACTTTGTAAAAATATAAAAGCCTGCCTTGGGGCCCGCCTGGTGGTGTAGTGGTTAACATCATGAGCTCCACTTCAGCAGCCTGGGGTTCCCAGGTTCGGATCCTAGGCATGGACCTACATGTGGTTCATCAAGCCATGCTGTGGTGGCATCCCACATAGAAGAACTAGAAGGACTCACAACCAGGATATACAACTATGTACTTGGCCTTTGGGTAGGAAAAACAAAAAGAAAGAGGAAGACTGGCAACAGATGTTAGCTCAGGGCCAATCTTCCTCACCAAAAAAAAAGCACACCTTAAAAAAATTTTTTTTAAAAATATAAGAGGCTTCCTTCACCATTTTTGCCCCTTGTACATGTCCTTCTTATTTCCCCATCTAGATCCAGGAAGAAAACATCACTCCCCAAGTTAACACAAATATAAAACTCTTAACTCTCACAAAAACCTAGTTCAGATCTTTCTTAACTTGTTCTATTTACTCAATTCTTCTCCTTTAACACCTAATATATTAGAGACAAATAAGGTCAGGTTCGTGTCAACTAAGTAGTTAAAGAGAACTGGTTATATGATTGATGCTCTTCTGGATAAGCGTGTGTTAACTTTTCAAATATGAATTTTTATTGTATTGCTATATGATTTCCTTTCACTTCAAATTTATTAGTGATGAATCCTATAGTGTTATTCCTAAATAATTAATTCTTTTACCTGCCTAAGAAATATTTTAAAAGGACATTCCCTTTACCTTTATAGATAAGCTCAAGTTAGATGTTTTTAAAGTTCATCACTTCTGGTGAACTACATGTGTTTTCCACCTTTTAATCAACTTGTATTTCCTTGTGAGATTGGCAAATTAAACTCAAAGCAGCTAATAATACATTTAAATCCTCGAGGGCTTCTTTCCTACTCCAGGCAACGTTCTTTTCTTTCTCTACCTTCTCCAGGCTTTATAGGTGACAGCCTAGAGTTTCGCATTTACTCAATCTCAGGTGTGCCCTGTACGCTCGTTTTGTTTCTTTATTCTGCTAAGCCTATTAAAGATAGGCACGGGATGGTATGCCTGTTTTATATACCTAAATGCACCCAGTCCACGGGATAACCACATTGATTACTTCAGGACTGGAACAATACAATTAATTCTAATCAATTACCTTGGTTAACAATTTTAAAAGAAAAACAAAACCCACTTGCTTGACTATTTATTTATTTGTTTTTCCTAGAAAACATAATTCTCTTTTGTAAAAGAATGCTGTTTTGTTAACTACCACTTATTTCTCTTTCTCTCTCCTTTCCTGTTTTATTGCCGTTTTTTTTAAAATAAAGCATTCTGTCTCTACTACAAATTTGTCCATCTTAAATTTGTGCTAATTAAGGCAGATTTCCTTCAACTCACTTTCAATAATCACAACTGCATTCTTGTTAATGGTACACACTCTAAGTAACTCAATGCTGAAGAGAGTCCACTCTAATTGGGAAGGAAAGGATTTCTATTGGTATTCCTTGGACCCAGAGCTAGAACTGACATTTCGTTATACATGGTGACATAGCCTCTCTCCTGGAGGAGAAATGAGAAGTATTTCCTACAAATAGGCAACAGGCACTTGACCTGTTGGATCAGGTTACATCAGGTTATGTTGTCTTACATGATGTGACATGCCCTGAAGTGACCTGAGGCAATGTCATTCTGTGTTATCCTGGTGGAGCAGCACTGCTCTTTATTAAACAACCATGAGAAGGCTCATCAGCAATGGTCACAAAGCATTTTCATGCCACCTTTGCAAAGACGTGGGGAATCAGCCAGGCTCTAACCTTTTCCTCCTAGGAGTCATTTACGGAAATCAAAGAGCACAAGAATCACATGAGTCACACAAGTTTCCAATATTTTAAAAGTGGAATTAAAATTCCAGGTACACTAGAGAGGCATGCATTTATGTGACAGAGATCACACATGGCCAGGGAACGACCTGTCCTCTGAAAGAAAAATGGTCCATTATAAACACTCTTAAAATAATCCAGTACTCTTAACCACTTAAGTTTCAGATCAGTTTACCTACTTTTTATGTAGAGTCTGTTCGTAATTACTCTTTCTGATGATTAAAAGTCATCTTTTAGAATTAGACATTATGTAAATTAAAAGGTATGATAAAAGTGTGTCTTCAGTCTCACCACTGGGATGATTTTTTTATCAAGACAGTGGCTCTCAGTAAGAAACTCTCTTGAATTATTACATTATGTGATATTATGTAAAAGGAATCCATTGTGCTTGGTCATTTTTTTCTAATGATTTTAATAGTATTTTCCTATTGATATATCTTGCATATAAATTCAGTTTTAATGATCTGCATAAAGAACTGAACAATATTACATAGGTACCTCTATCTAGTGATTTTAGAGTAATTACTGGTGCATGGAAGAGAATATAACCTTTTGGTTATATTCTGCAGTAAAAGGAATAGGTTAGAGAGGTTTTTATGCAAATTAGAAATTCTCTGTGTTGGAAGCCTAATTGTACTTTTTATTGTTAGACAAGTCAATACTGCTTTAATACACATTTTATAAGCTTCTTGCTGAAATTGTATATGAAAGGGATTGGTTTCCATAGATGAAAGGCATAATCTTAACAATGAGGCCACAGAAGCAGAGTGGCTGAAGTACTGATAAAGGATTTGTTAGCTCCAACATAGAATAAGTCTTATTAGCCTTATTAGTCGCCACTGTTTGACCCACTACTGTTAACTGTGTGAGTCACATGCATGGCAAACTAGGATGGAGCAGCACTGTGTTTGGCCATTTAGAGTAAAAGTAATCTTATAATATGAACAGCATTTCAACTGCAAAGAATTCAGGACCATATCTTGTCCTTTGGTTTCCTCTTCATTCAAAGGGAATTACTTGAATATTGGGGATCTTAATTTTCAAAAACATTTAATATTTAGGTAATCAGAGCTCAAAAACATCAAATGTGGTGATCAGCTTCTCTTTATAATCAACACAACTTACATGTAAGAGGAAATGCAAAACTAAGTGGTCATTGGTTATAACAGGTAAATTTAAGAGATTAAAAGAACATTAAATAGAAGCTCTAGTAAATCTGAATCCTGTGCCTTTATCTTATGTCATTTTCATTTACAATTGATCATGTTTTCCCCTTAATTTAATAATGGGATAGATTAAGAATGGTTGCTATATAAAACTCATATTGCTATGAAGAAAATTTTAGAAATCATAAAATTGGAAAAGAAAAAAAAAACAATGCCCGACCCCTTAATTTGTATGGGAGGGCTCCGTGCAGCAGGTTAGGGTGGGTAATGTAGCTGCCCTGGGTCCCACCTGTTTTCAAGGCCCATTTTTCCAAACCTGCTGCTGATTTTTCCTGCCACATGTATTTAGAATAAATTTAGTGACAGCTGAAGCTAATAATTTCTGTTGTTTTTAATTAAGAATTCTGACTAAACCATATATTCCTTAGTTTGCACTGAGAACAAATATTTGTTGATTAAAGATATGCATAGATTTTATACACCAATAAAATTATCATCTGAATTAAAGGTTAAATGTAATCAAACAAACACAAAACCATAATCCAGCATAGAAGACACTTAAATATACATGTGATCATGTGATTGGGAAAGACTACATTCATTAGCTCATTCATGAAATATTTGTTAATACGTAAATGACATTCTGGAATTGTCTGGACAACTGGAAGTATGGAAGCACAGCAGGAAGAAGTGTGGAATTCTAGATACATTTTGAAAATAGAGGAAGCAGAATTTGCTGATGGATTTCATGTGGAGATAAGAAGATGCAAGGCCTCAATAATTTGTTCTGGCAATTAAAAATTTTCACTTGCCTAGTTACTGAGCTATGGGAAACTAAAGAGAGAAGGGGTTTATGGAGTATGAAGATCAAGAGTTTGGTTTTGAATTGGTTTGAGATGCCAATTAGACATCTAAGTGGAAATGTTGAAGAGCAAGTTGAATGTTTAATAGCTTGTAGTGGCATGAAAGAGCCTATGACAGGCAGAATAATGGCCCACCAAAGATGTCCATGTCCTACTCCCCAAACCTGTGAATATGTTAGTTTACACAGCAAAGTGGGATTAAGATTGCTAATCAGCTGACCGTAAAATAAGGACATTATTCTGGATTATCAAGGTTCACCCAAAGTCATGAAAAAGGTCTGGAAATGTGGAAGTAGGAGGCAGGAGTCATTGTCAATGGGTGTGTTGTGTCAGTGCAATGTGAGGGAGATTCCATTGGCCATTACTGGCTCCGAAGGTGGAGGGAGGGGCCACAAGCTAAGGAATGTGGTGGCCTCTAGAAGCTAGAAAAGGCAAGGAAAGAGTTTCTTTCCCTGAGCCTCCAGAAAGGAATGCAGGCTACTGGTACCGTGATTTTAGCCCAGTGACACCCATTTCAGACTTCTGTCCTCCAGAACTCTAAGATAATTTTGCATTGTTTTAAGCCACTATGTTTGTGGTAATTCAGGCATCAGAATGGTACCGGATTTCTCAACATTAACAGTCAGTGAGAGAAATAACAACAGCAGCAACAACAATACTGACTTCTTCCTGAGGCTGCAGATTGCAGTAGAAGGACCAAGCCTCCAGGAGGCTATTTCAAAAGAAAATACAAAGGAATTTATAAATTATCCAGTGTTTGAGTGAGTTGAGAGATTTACAGATTTGGGAGAAAATCGGAGCCCTCAAATTAATTATAGATGCACAAAAAGTAAACAAACAAAACTAAAACTAAAGAAATAACAGAAAAATAGGTAGTTACAATTCAACGTTAAGAAAAAGTTGTATAAAAAATAAAATATGATCATAATACACAGCTTTAACTTTAGCAATATTTACCTATTCATAACAATGCAAATACCAATTTTTTAACTAACCAAAATTGTGGTGCATTAGGAGGATGCGGAGAGGGAAAGCATGTTAGCAGTGGAGGATTGTTGTAAAGTCTCTAAAACAGGAAGAAACCTAAAACTGAAAAATTGAGAACTAGCCAATTAGGTACATTATTTGGAAATACGAAGGTAACTACAAAAAGAAAGAACTAAAACATTTGAAAGTGATTGGGGAATGGGACTTCTATATTTCATATGGATTTTAGGACTATATGATTTTTAAAAACCTCTACATCTATTATTTTGATAAAAATGAAAATTAAATTTAAAAAGGGTAAAAAAAAGTGTAAGTAAATATTAGAGCTTAAATAGGATAAATAGTTCCTGGAGATCAGTAGAGACTCAGGGAAGAAATGGTCTCCCTAGGTATGGGCTGGACCAGCTCTAATCAAAATTCTCCAGCAGGCAATTATCTAATAGCACTACGTAACAACATGAAGGAGGAAAAATTATTTTAAAAATGTGTCACGACATAAAATGACATGGCTAAGATGGCAGAAAATCCTTTTCTAATAATACTTTCTTCTTTGTAGACATAAAATTAAATTATCTTACAAAAGATTTCAGGAGAGTTACTTGCTTCTTGCCTAAAAGTGATTGTCCATTCTTTTATAAGGAACAACAAGGCCATTTGATCACCTTGGTGTAGAGGAGACATTGATTCAAAGGAGGGAAAGGTCCTCTCTGAACATGAGTTTTACCTGTAAGATAAGAAAATAAGCCAGCCCCAGATACAGTCTTGAAGAGGAGAGAGAAAGAGAAAGGAGGAATGAAGGGAGGAGATTGGGATTATGCTTTGCAAATAGGTGCAGGAGAAGCAGAGACAAGCTGGTAAAAACTAACTCACCAATTCATGAGCCAGGTCTTATGAAGCATTGCACTAAATGCAATCTAAAAGTTCCTTCCAGCTTTAAAATTTATTGATATTCAGAGGTAAGACTTTGTGTATGATGTTAATATGAATTATTTGCTGCTATAAGGCAAAGTCTATGTCCAACTTAACTTTGCACAGTGCGTGGAACAGCATGTTAAATAGGTAGAATGCCCATGTGATTTATTGTCCAAAATGGGACATTTTGAGAGAAAGAAAGGGGGTGCTATCAATAATTATAGGTCTAGATCATGACCAATTGAAAGCAAACTGAAGGTATGGTCACCCAACACAGAGATGATTTCCCATGCTATGTAGCAATACCTCAGCCACTGGATAGTCAGCATGAAATGAGCAGCTGTGTTGGTTTTTAAAGCGTACCTAATTGAAGAACATCTGGTGGCAGGTAGCCAGCCCATTAAAAATCAATTATACTCAACGACTTGCATCTGAGCCATACTGCGCCAATCACCTCACACTCATCAGATCCACATGTTCCTGAATAAACACACGCATCGCTCAAGCCAGTGCCTTTGAACTTTGTGGGGTTGCAAGTGAATTTCATCAGTGGCTTTCCTCTGACCCATGGTGAAGAGAAGAATTCCTGTTAATCCACCCCTGACCGTTGGCCCATCAAGAGACCAGGCAGCAGTTTGAACAAAGCTCTAAATTCAAGGGTAACCAGAGCATTTGCTGCTCTGTGTAGCTCTTCAGGGTAGTGTAATATATATCATCAATAGCAGAAGTTGGGTAATAAAACAGTAAGGAGGTGATGGTGATCAGGGACTTAATTTAGGGTGTGGAAGGAAATTAGAAGTTAGTGATTAAAATGAGAGTGCGACTTCAGGATAGGGTGTGGAAAAGTTTGCGGTAGAAATCTCAGTTCAGAAGCTGGATGTATGTTTCTACGTTGGGAGTTTCTATCTGTAGCATATACCAGAGAACAATTAGTGAACAATTCCGCCTCCTCTTATGAGAGGCATAATCTAAAGAGTTATTACACTAGGGATTGGTGGGTTGGGAGAAGATGATGTACTGGGTGCCTAGAATACGACCCCAAGGAAAGCCAAAAATTTCCTGATTAGAACCATCCTTGGACCATAATTTAGAACAGCGTTAGGGATGCCTGGAATAAATCCTGGACCTTTGACAGGCCACGACAGCTCTCATGAAGAGTTCATTTAAATAGAAAATAGAGGTCGCTTAAAAAATAACTTTACATTAATGATCATCAAAGAACTACCTCTAGATCCAACAAAGTTTTGGAAACATATGAGTATGGTTGTTATTGGGTCAGAGGACATCGCATTATTGTCTTTTATCCGCCCAATAGCTAACAGCCTAGTCACAAAGAAGGGTGTTTTGCTTTTCTCCTGAGTAAGATTTTGAAGGAATGTGAACAAAAATTTATGTAATGTTGTCAAATTAATAGACATAAAAAAATTAGATCTCTTCTACGAGTACAGTTTAACTGGACTTTCCTACAGATCAATGTTTAGTTTTAAATAGAAAATACAGAAAATTAGTGGGTTAATTAATTGTCTTGACTTTATATTTCAAATACTTTTCCCCCCCATTTTAAACTGTGCCTTAATGATTGTCTATTTGTAATTAAAATTTAATTCTTAAATTTGAAGAAGCTTAGAGATCATTTAGTTGAACTCCTTTATGAGTGAAGTAACCAAGGCTTTGAAGGGTGACTCAGGGTCAGACTCTCCTCAGGTCATGCACCTTGTAAATGGGAGATTAGAGACTCAAAGCCAGATCTCCTGGCTGCAAGTCCACTGCTGTATTTTTTCAACTGTTTTTAAAGTGTAAGTCTTATATTTCATATTGACATGTTTATGAAGAGCTAAGCCCGATTATGGCATCATATAACTTAAACCCGTATTGAATCTTTGGAACTGAAATATAAGCAAACTAACACTTGTTAAGCTGGTTAACTATTCTTCCTTCGAACGGGCTTAATAATTCATCATTTGACCTTTGTAACTTCTTGTAATGCCCACTTAGACAAATACAATGCACATATACAGTCTTATGGCTTTGTACATACTGCAATACTGATGTGTATACATATTTAAATTTTACATTGTGAAATATTACAATTTTATATTAGACTGCACCTAGAAAAATGAGGTCAGAATTTTTCATTTGGTATTCAATACCTACATGAAAATTGTATAAGCTACCATTCATAAAATTCATAATTTACATTTATGTTAAAGAGCAAAATGTTTTAGTACAGCTTTCAATAGTTGCATTTCCAGCTCTGTTTTTAAAACTACCTGCTCCCTCATCAGAAGACGCCATTCGGTTTCACTCCAGCCCGAAAAATAATCACTCAAGTACTTTATTGTATGGTGTGACTTTTTCTGACAACATCTGTTGCTCTGAAACGGAAAAGGACCTAGAGTGACAAAGAGGGTGTTTTCTACTATTTTACCCATGCTGAATGATGGGCCAGAGAGCCGTACAACCCATAACAATGTGAAAATCTTTATATGAAGTTGTTCACCAGAGACTTGTCAATAGGCTGAGCCATATTGGATCTGGCAGTCTTTCTACTGGGACAGTATTTGCCTTGAAGTACTATCTTTTCTCTTTTTCAATGTCAGCCTGAAGGCTCTCAGACAACATATGTTCATTTCATGTCTTAGAGATATTGCTTCTGGTATTGCAAATGCATTACCACATTGAGCTTTTTTGTAAAACAGATGGTACATATTAAGGTCTCTGTTTCTTGTACGATTTCTGTAACAATGGCACTGCATTCTTCACGTTGACAAAAGTATCATCAACATCATGCAGTGCAGCCCTAGATTATGTCAGGATGGTAAATGAACACTTCAAACAGAAAGATCAATGATGAAGGTGAACCAAACCCCTTAGGGAGCTCCAAACTGAATCTGGTCATTTCTTGAAATTGTTCCCTTAAAAGTTTAGTTAGGAAATACTCAGTTCTTCTACTCTTTAGAGGCTCTCTGTCAAATGGCTTTTCAAGTAATACAATAGCATGTATATGGAATAGTCCACTTTCAGAAATGAGGTTATGAAGCAGACTCCTCGCATCTCTCAGTCAGCCTGCGATCTGTCAATGTAAGAGATATCTCGAGAATTAAACTACTGTTGTATGATTTTCAGGAAAGTCATTTAGCACTAACTGGAATCACTCTAAAAAGCCAGGCTATCATCAGGGTTAAAAAGTAGGTTTGGGTTTAACTAAATAATCTTATGGCATTAGCTGTAATTCAGAGAATAATTATTTGGAATATTCTATAACATTTACTGCAGGAAGAACCGTTGAAAGCAAGTTTTGGATTCAGCACCTCTGTGCATTTGGAGATTCACACCCTTTCCCCCACATGCCTTTGTCTACAAAAATGACTTCTAATCTCTGCCTCTTAGTTGGATACCAATGTTCAGAATGCTTCTGGTTTTCCTTATGGATAGAAAGACTTTAAAATAAGTAAATTTACTTTCATAATGTTCTCATTTTTTGTTGATTTTGTTTTGTGTACCGGTTTTTAGAGATAAATTTTTTTTATTGGAAAGACTAGAAACCACACACAACTAAAGAACAATTATCTATTTATCAAATCCCTGATACACGGCAGGCACTTTTCTTTTCTTTTCTTTTTTCTGCTTTATTTCCCAAACTCCCCCCTGTACATAGTTGTATATCCTAGTTGCAGGTCCTTCTAGTTGTGGGATGTGGGACGCCGCCTCAACGTGGCCTGACAAGTGACGCCATGTCCGCGCCCAGGATCCGAACCCTGGGCTGCAGCAGTGGAGCGCATGAACTTAACCACTCGGCCACGGCCCCGGCCCCAACAGGCACTTTTCTAAATACTGGATGCAACACAGTGAGAGAGCGAGAGAGAGAACTCTTACCCCTATGGAGCTTACATTCTAATGGAGATGGAAGATAAACTTTTAAAATTTGTATATTATTAGAACTTAGTGCAAGCTACAAAGAAGGGGGCAACTGCTTTTCTTTAGCAAGGTAAGGTAAAATAACTCGGTCTGCTCTTTCAGTGTAAACATGTGAAACGTAATCATGCAATGATAGATATAAGATCATATGAGTGTCCATTGATCTTACACTGCTTCTGGGCCTTGGCTGTTTAATTAAAGTCCCAACTTATTAGCCAATTCTAGCCTTTTTACAAAATAAAACATTCTGACGAAGAAGATTTTATTGGAGGAATTGGAGCTTCAATGCCCTTTGGAATCACATGCAATTTTAGGGTTCTATGGTTATGGTCATCATCAGCAAACAATCTTTTAGTATCCTCAATGTGCAAAATATCTCCTAGACCAAGGGAAACCAATAAGATAAGATTTTATTTAAAAGGCTAAAATATAATAATAAAGCAGGACACGCTCACGAAAGGCTGAATGATAGAACTAGATAGCAAGTGCCAAGATAATTTAAATGATATAAAAATGTAAGGACTATGAATTCAGAAGAGGTAATAATTATCAAAGACTTGCACTCAAGAAGACTTCATCGAAGAAGTGAGAATTAAGCTGGGCCTTGAAGACTTATACATTGCATGGCCAATAGTCTATTGTCTTTCTGTTTTATGTTAGTGCCTTGTTTGGAGGCAAGTTACATGGGATACCATTATAATAATACATAAGGCATTCAAAAAGTCTACTTATGGTTGTTTGAGCACAGGCATGAATAGCAGGGAAAGAAAATTTAAATACAGATTGCAGGTTTTCTGTGGAGAAGACAAATTACTCCTTTACCATGAAATGGACCAATATAATTAACCTGCTGCCAGATTCTAAAGTATACAATGCCATAACTGGTGTCTAGTGTTAGTCATTGTTGATAAATTGTACACTCCATGCACTCTACAGTGAAGTCATCCTTGATGCAGAGACACCCATATTGTTGAGTCCATGTATAACTTGTATTCTGCTTCCTTACGACGTTGTCTGTTAACTCATTGAGTCAGCTCGCCTCAAAAAAGGAGGTGATTAACATCCAAATAGAGTCTTTGAGATCCTTCTGATAAGAATTCATATATAATACAAATATTTGCAGGCTTTGGGATCATTTTGAGTGAGCCATTCATTAATCTCTTTTCCAGCCTTCTTTGATACCAATACTTCAGTTTTTCTTCTTCTACAGCCATCATCATAAAGTTAGATTATTAGACACTGCCAAGTAATTTTTATAGCTCTTGATCTCAAGCTGTCTCACCTTCTGAGTAGGATAACCACCTTCTTGAGTTTGTGCCTACTGAGATGACTCAGATGTTGTAATACAATAGCAACCCGCTTCCACCTAGTACTGACGTATCATGAGATGCCAGCTATGGTCCACTTTTGAGATTTTTTGTCCTCAGGTCACCAGGGAGCAGAAACAGACCAGGAAGTCATATGTGTGATTTAAAAGGGTAACATCTCAGTAATAGGCACATTGTAGTGAAACATCTTTATGTTTTATTCACCAGAATCACATCCCATACTTATTCCAAAAGTATTCCTAGGAAGAGAAATAGAATTTCAAGTTGGCTTAAATAATCAAAATTTACCCATGAAACACATGGCTGCATTATATCTGAATAAAATTTGGTTCTGTTACAAGGAAACAAGTGTACGACTTTTAGAAAGGTAACCAACAGTTTGCCACAGTAACCACAAGTAAGAAATCAGATGGAAAATTTGTCAGGCCTCCTTTGTTGAAGCAATCTCAAAGCTACATCCACAAAATTTCTTCAGCGACTT
This sequence comes from Equus caballus, assembly GCF_041296265.1. Taxonomy (NCBI): domain Eukaryota; kingdom Metazoa; phylum Chordata; class Mammalia; order Perissodactyla; family Equidae; genus Equus; species Equus caballus. The sequence goes on from NC_091687.1 coordinate 76,820,291, forward strand.
GATTTAAATTACCAAATTCAACAATCTCTACTAAGCATAATTCTTTTCTTTTACTCTCATTAGTTTATTTATTATTACTATAAATTTTTATAATTTATTACTGTTATATTATTATTTTATCCTCCAGGCTATGTCAAGTTAAAAGTTTAGTCACCACATCTTAAGAGAAGTTTGTGAAAATTATTTTCTTTCCAGAAGAAAGACATAAGAAGGCACTTGGAGATTTATTTCTCAGATTCCTCACGAATATTCCCATTCTAATTGTTTGGATCCTACTTTTCCTCATCTGTGATTTTTATATAATAAAACTGACAAGGGTCAAAATTCAATAATGATTATCATTCCATAGGCCAAGAATAAATTTTTCAATTTGTTTTCAATAATCTCAGCCTAACTGCTCCAATCAGTAAAATAGTTTCTAAATAATAGTTGAAATTATGAGCTCTGGTTTTATTCCTTGGCTTGAGAAAACATTTTTGAGATAATAGCCTGTAACTTTTCTACCTTAATTAACCAATATTGTCAGAAAAACTAATAAAGGGCTGATATTAAGTATTCTAATTTTGGGTTAAAGGAGAGAAGACAGTTACCAATTTTAATATTAGATGGATTTCTATAATCTTTCAATAAATCTAGCCGTAAGACTAATATTTGATCAGCATAAGTGTCTTAGAACATACAAGCAAAGAACATAGGACTAAAAGTAAAAAAGGTAAGTCTAGAATCATGGCTCTAGTACTTATTAGGAGGCTGACTTTAGACAAGCCATTACACCAATCAGCTCTTTTTTCTAATCTGTAAAAATAGGAATAACAATACCTATTCTCAGACATAGGAGGAGACGATTAAACAAGATACTGAATATAAAATACTTAGAAAAGTGTTAGCACAAATTGATGGTAACACCACTATTAACATTATGATTAATAAATAAGTGAACATATCTATTTAAGATTGACCTCCAAATGAAGCAAATTAAATGTTTTTCCTATAGTAAGAGAAATAGAATATAAATTACTAATATAAAACTTTACATAACTTATACAACTTTGGGAATTTTCTTCAGCATTTCTTGTGGTGCAGATCTGCTGGCAGTGAATTATCTTAGTTTTCTTTTCCCTGAAAATGGCTTTATTTCATATTTATTCTGAAAGGATGATTTTGTTGGGTATAGAAGTATGGGGTGACTGTTTTTACCGTCAGTATTTTAATGATGTTTCCTACTGCTTTCCAGTCTCCATAGTTTCTGATAAATCAGGCACCATGTAAGCTGTTGTTCCTCCATAAGTGAAGTGTCAATGTACTCTTTCTGCTTTTAAGATTTTTCTTTTTAGTTTTCAGCAGTTTGTGATGTGTCTTTAAGAGGTTGCCTCTACATCTTTTCTTGAGTGGATTTGCAGAGATTCTTGAATATCTACATTTATGTCTTTATCAAATTTGGAAAGTTTTCAGCCATTATTTCTTTATTATTATTATTATTTTGCCCAATTCCCTATCCACTCTCCTCCCGAAATTCCAATCACATATACATTAAACCATTTGATAATGTTTCATTGGTCCCTGAGGTTTTGTTTATTTTCTTCAACCTCTTACTGCTTTTCAGGTTGGATATTTTCAATTGAAAAATTTCAGGTCACTAACTCCTACCTCTACTATGCTGTGTCCACTCTGCAGTTGAAGCCATCTACTGATTTTTTATTTTCAGATACAGAATTTTTGTTTCTCTCCTGAGATTTTCTATCTTTCATTTAATGTGAACATTTTTTTATTTTGTGATCTTGAGCACAACTATAATAACTGCTATTAAGTCCTATGTCAAATTCCAATATGCAGACACTTGAGAATTGGTTTCCTTATGGATTATCCTTTTGAAAAGAGTTCATATTTTCCTTCTTTGTCTCATGTCTAGTAACTTTGGATATTATACTAGACACTGTGTTACCATACTTTGCAGATTCTGGATTCTGTTATAGTCTTCCAAAGGGTGGTGATGTACTGTTTTGAGTGGACCATTAACTTGGCTGAACTCATCCAAAAAATATGTCCCCTGAGCAGCAGAGCAAATGAAAGTTTAGTTCTTTTATATTGAGCTGGAGCGTATCTTGTACATTCACAATGTATGGCGCAGCCAGACATCCGGACCAGGTTGAAATACCAAATATGGGACTTCTGCTCTCTGGCTCTCTTTATTCTGGAATTTCACCCTCAATATCTGGAAGGCAGTTATCCAAAAATATGTTCTTTGGTTTTTCAGACAACAAAAACTCGAAATTTTCTATCAGCCTGCCCTTAGGCTAGAAGTTAAAGAAAATGAGTAACAATCTGCTGTTCCCTTCTTTCAATTTTCCCCTCCTCTTTATAATCTGCCATGTTTTGATCATTCTTCAGTGCCTTTTAGTCATTGTCTTTTGTATTTTGACCATTGTTTATAGTGACTTTCTGTGGGAAGATTGAGTCAATTAACTGCTTAATTGGGCGATAGTTGAAGTAGAATTCCCACAGCAGGGTGTTTGAAACTATCTGAATCCTATCACAGAGATAGAACAACTAGGATGGTAAAACTGACAATGAAAACAATCCAGACGATATTTACAAAATACCTGGTGATAAATTATCGACATGAACAGCAAAATGTGAGCAGATGGGGACGAAACATCAATAGTTGTAAGTACAGAGTGACATCAGTAGTTCTGTGGGAGGAAGAAAAGAAAAGCAGTAGAGTGAATCCGAAAACATCTAACAGGCATTTACTGAAAAGGGTGGCAGGCCAATTTGAAAAAGTAGCTGCAACTGAGAGAATTTTGCACAATTAATACAGTGAGAATATGGGATTCGCAGCAAGGTGAGAAGGCTGAAGCAGTCTTAGGCTTAAAAATGCTCAAAACTGGGGCTGGCCCCGTGGCCGAGTGGTTAAGTTCGCCCGCTCCGCTGCAGGCGGCCCAGTGTTTCGTTGGCTCGAATCCTGGGCGCGGACATGGCACTGCTCATCAAACCACGCTGAGGCAGCGTCCCACATGCCACAACTAGAAGGACCCACAACGAAGAATATACAACTATGTACCAGGGGTCTTTGGGGAGAAAAAGGAAAAAAAAATTAAAAAATTAAAAAAAAAAATGCTCAAAACTAAAAGAAAACAAAACAAAGACAAGAACCTGAGCTCTTTTCCTAGACAAAGACACACACAAAATAAACTACTGATACGAGGGTGTAAATTAAGCAAGATGGGGAGAGTAAAAGCAAAATAAAGAGAAGGTCCAGATAAAAAGGAGGAAGGCCAATAGGGGAAGCAAATCTTGGAAAATATTTTGATCTTTTTGCAAAAACAACCCAAATAGGATCTCTAGAGTCATGAAAATAGAAAAACTATCCTGATCACTCTTGCCTAAAAGTTTAAGGAAACTAATTTTATGTAAAAATGTGCAATATAAAAGGAATCCTGTACAACGTTGTTGGGAATGAGAATAAAGAGAATAACATCCTCTTGGATAATGAAAGCATGCCACAAAAACTTGTTCACAACATGGATAAAAATTGTAAGCAAATATTTCAAAATGAGCTAAATGAAAATAAATAGAAGACAGGAATGAATGAAAATTAGAAACACTCTGAGAGATAGAAGTCTGTAAAAAATATTGAAATAAAATTAAAAATCATTTCATAAAGTTAAATGAGAAGAAACACGAGAGCAAATAAACAATACCTGTCTTAACAGAAACAGAAGGTGAAAAGGAAAAATTTTAAAATCCAAAGAAATGACAGGAAGTATTTTGGTGATAATGGCACGTAGAGGTGAGTGTGTTTACCTGATAAAATACTCAAAAATAACTATTCAAGGACATTGAAATAGACTTACGATATAAAACAAGTCAAAAGTGTTTATTGTTGAAAAATGGCTTGGGCTTTGGGTAAGAACAGTAGTAATCTGTGGCCCCTCTGCCTGCAGTGACTACCATTCCCCCTGCTTCCACCGTACGCACATATACACACTCCCTCAAGTCTGGTTGCGTAAGATCTATAGTTTTAACAGTGCATAGGTGGCTGCAACACCAGCAGCTCCGTTGTCAGAGAGGACAGAGTTGATTTGAAGCAGGGGTTAAAACTTCTAGCTTTGACAGGTAAACACGGCAATTATGGTAAGAAACAAATTCCCATAGAAAATAAATGCAAATCCTACAGTTGGGATGAGTAGCAAACCAGCCATAAATTTAAGAGAGATCCTGGGAGAATATAGAACTAGATAAATTCTGTACACATCTCTGACTGACTAGGAAACTAGGAACATATACGGGGGAGATTCAAGGGAATTCAGTGGAAATTAAGAGGCAAGAGAGAGATTTGAGGTTTGGATGAATGTTGAATGCACTCTCCAACTCACACACATATCCATTATACAAGGTGGAAGACTTACGAACTTGACACTTTAACACAACCTGTGCCCACACCATTGACTGCCTCATAAGCCATGCAGTCACAGGAGAAAGCCTAGGAAGCCAGACTAAAAAATAATCAGAACAAAAGAATTGATCAGACATATCAGCAGTCACAAACAACAGGAGAAAGATTTTCTGGAGTAAGTTTAGTCAAGTTACCCAAAAAAAAAAGGCAAAAAAACCCACAAAACTCAAAACCAAACAACAAAAAGATGCTCAGAAAAATAAATTGAAATTGGAATTACTAAAATATATCATCTAAAATGTTTAGATTTCAACCAAAAATTAGGAGAAATTTAAAAAAACAACAATTTGTTATACATAAACTCTTCATTATAAACTATTTCTATTTGATCTTATATTTTGGATTTAGTAAACAAAGTCTTCAAAGAAGCAATGTGTATGTGCAACATTCTCTAGGTGAATGATTCTTTGATGCTCATGTTATTTATAAATAAATAAATTGTGTAATTTTAAGTATTTGGGGATTTCTCAACATTTTCTGTTCTTGATTTCTAATTTAATTCTGGTTAGTTGGAGATTTTTCTTTGCATTATTTCATCCCTACTATATTTTCATGGCTCGTTTTATACTCTAGCATAAGGTGACGGAAGTTTTCTTAAATTGGATCATAGTGATTATTGTTCAATTGTATAAATTTAGTAAAAATTATGAAACTATACACTTAAAGTGGGTGAACTTTATGGCATGCAAATTATACCCCAATAAAGTTGTTAAAAAAGATACAAGAGGAATGGCAAGTTTCAAGAGAAAGGCACAGATATACAATAGAGGAAAAGAAGATGAAATATATGTACAATAGGTGTCCTCCAAGAAAAAAAAGCAAAGCAATGGAATAGAACAGTTACTGAAATTTGTAACTCAAGGACTTCTCTTGAAATTAAAAAAGAAAAAAAATGAAATCACGTACTGAAAGGCCATAATGCATATCTAGGAGAATTTACTCAGAACAACCAGCACCAAGACACATTTTGCAAATCCAAATATCATTGTTTGAAATAAGATCAGCTAGATAAGCTACTAGCTGACCTACTCAAGGGCAAAAGAGAGAAAACACAAGAATGAAAAATAACAAGTGGAAAATAACTATCCACAGAAGATTTTTTTAAAATCACAAGATAAAAAACATATTTGAGTATCCCTGTGTAAATAGACTTTAAAACCTAAATGAAATTAATTTTTGAAAAAATATGCTGCTTATCAAATTGACCTCAAGAGAGACAGAAAGTCTAAACCGGCCAATCACCACAAAATAAATAGAGACAATCATTAAAGAGCTCACCCCACTTCCCTACCCCAATACACACAATAAATCAGCAGCTCAATACTTCATTGAGTATTCTACCAAACATTTAGGCATCAGATAATTTCCATGCTACGTGAACTGTTTCAAAGTATGGAAAACAAAGGAAACATCTAACTTCATTTTTCCCTATCAGACACAACAAATTGTTTTGGTAGGACTACATTTCAATTTCTTAAAATTTATGCTTTTAACAACTTTATTGAGGTGTAATTTTCCTACCATAAAATCCACCTTCATTTTAAATGTACAAGTGAACAATTTTTAGTAAATTGCCAAGTTGTGTTATCATCCCCACAATCCACTATTAGAACGTTTCCATCACTTCAATAAGATTTCACTGCCCGTTTATAGCTCATCGTCATTCTCACCTCTAGCCCTAGGCAACCACTAATTTACTTTCTGACTCCAGAGATTTGACTTTATTAGACATTTCATATAAGTTAATTCATACAATATGTTGTCTTTTGTGTCTGCTTCTTTTATTTAGCGTACTGTTCTTCAGGTTCATCCATGTTGTAGCATAATCAGTATTTCTTTCCCTTTTTTCAATTTAATTTTGAAAAGGAAGTATAACAGTGATTCCAAAATGTGACAAAAAATTAACCAAAAAGCAAAACTACAGATCCATCTCACTTTTAAATATCAACGTAAAAATCTTTAGTAAAATATTTGCAAACAGAATCCCATCATCTTATTAATAGAGTTAAGGAGAAAATTCATATGATTATCTTCCTGGATCCAGAAAAGCATTTGGAAAAAAGTTAAATACCATTTATTTAAAATACTCAACAGAATTAGAATTGATAGATACTATCTTAGTATGATAAAATACATATGCTTTAACCCAAAAGTCAGTTCCTTAATGCGGAAATACTAGAGGCTTTCAAAGTAAAGCCAGGAACAAGAAAAAGATACCTACCATATTCTTTTTAATTTCTTGTTGTTTTAGAGGCTATTGGCCAATACACTCAGAATCATAGAGACTGGAATTGGCATGTCTTTTCAGATGGCATGATTATATATCTACAATACTGAAAAGAATCAATAGAAAAACTACTGAAAGTAAGAAAATTTAATAAATTTCAGGTACATTACTTTCTATTGCTGCTGTAACAAACTTTCAAAAGATAATAGCTTAAGACAATAAAAATGTACTACCTTAGAGTTCTGGGTCTCACTAGATTAAAATCCAGGTGCTGGCAGGGCTACATACCTTCTGGAGGTTTTCGGGGAAAATCTGTTTCCTTGCCTTTTCCAGGTTCTAGAAGCCACTCTCCATCCTTTTATTGTGGCCCCTTCTATGTTTAAAGCCAGAAATAGCGACTTGAGTCTTTCTCACATCACACCACTCTAACAATGACTCTCCTGCCTCCCACTTCCTCTGTTACCAGACTCTTATAATTACATTGGCCCCACCTCTATTACTAAAATAATCTCCCTAAATTAAGGTCAGCTAGTTAACAAACTTAATCCTATTGGCAACCTTCATTCCCCCTTCTATTTAACCTGACATATTCACAGATGCCAAGGATTAGAATGCAAATACCCTTTTTGGTGGGTGGAGGGCACAACTTGCTTAGCCCTACAAGTTACACAATTAACATACAAAAATCAAATGTATTCATATGTAAAACCCAAAAGAGGAAGAAGAAAAGAAGAGAAAGAGGAGGAGGAGGAGATGATAGAAGAAAAGTCTCTAGTTGTCATAGCAAAGAAAAAAATAATACCATGAATATAAATTTAAGTAGAATATACAGAACATCTATGAAGAAACTAGAAAACACTCATAAAAACACAAAAGTAGACTTGGAATAAACGGAAAAATAGATTATGTATTCAAATAGGAATGCTCAATCTAAAGGTGGCAGCTCTTCTTAAATTAATTTATATATTTAGTGTAACCCCAATAAAAAAAATACCACTATGCTTCTGTCTAGATCTAGAGATATAAATGTTTGGTGCAATTTGGTTAAATAAAAAAGAGAAGGTAGTCTTGAAAACTTGGGAAATGAAGACCAATAAAAACATGCAATTAAAGTGGTGTAATATTGGTTCATGGATAGTTGGAATGTTTACTTATCTATTCCCCTGTAACAAATTATCTCAAAATGGACAAGCTTAAAACAACAAAGTATTATCTCACTCATTCATTTTCTGATGGTCAGAAATCTAGTTGCTGCTTAGCTGGGTGGCTCTGGCTCAGGGTTTCTCATGCGGTTGACATCAAGTAGTCGGTGGAGTTACGGTCATCTGAAGTGAGCCGTCTAACCCATGACAGAGCAGCTGGCTTCTCCAGATTGAGTGATGAGAGGAGATGAAAGAGAGACAGAGAGAACCCAGACACGAAAGGGAAGCCACAGTCTTTTATCACCTAATCTCCAAAGTGACATATTATTGTTTTAGCCGCATGCTGTTTAGAAGTGAGTTATGAAGTCTAGTCCTCACTCAGAGGCAGGGGAGTTAAGCTCCACCTTCTGGGAGAAGGGAGAGAGTGTTGAAGAACTTGTGATCATATTTTTAAAACTACCACATAGATAGATGTGATAAACAGAAAATTCAGAAATAAACACAGTTACATGTGTGAATTTAATAAATAATAAATATATGTTATGTGTATAATATACAATATAATATGTAATAAGTTGACCTCAAATTGATGTAAAGAAAGCAGAAATGTTAATAAGTAGTTTTGGGGTAACTAGATATCTATGTTGAAAAAATTCTAAATGAATACATTTCTTTCTCCCATCACCCAGATGATTTCTAAATGTATTGGAGATTTAAACATAAAAAGCAAATTCACAAAAGAAAACTTATTCACTAAAAGAACACGAGTAAATTCCTTTCTAACATGGGAAGAGGGAACATCTTGCTAACTATAACCCAAAATACGGCACAAATAAAAGATTTTATGCATATATTGTAATACACATATCATATACATACACACATATATTTCTTCATGGCAAAAGGCATCATAAGCAAAATAAAAGAAAAATGGAGAAACTGGGGAAAATATTTTCAATATATACCATGGTCAAAGGCTTAATATTTCTAATATGTATTAAAGTTTTACAGAGTTGAAGAAAAAATAACAAGTCTATATAACATGGGCTAGTGAGTGAACAGTTTATAAGAAAAGTAATACAAACACTACTGAAGTATATGAAAAGACTTAACCTCACGCAAACTAAAAGAAATGCAAATTAAAATTACACTGGGACATCAATCTTTTTTGGCTATTATATTGGCATGAATCTAAAAGTTTGATAATAATTTATGTTGGCAAGTTTAAGGCGAGAAACTGTCACTTGCATACATTGCCAGTGTGTCTTTGGTACCCATCAACCCCTCTCATAGGAATCTATCCCACAGACACACTGACAAAAATATGAAAATTCATATGCACAGTGATTATAATATAAAAAGGAAACAACTCAAATACCTTTTTTTTTTCAAGATTGGCACCTGAGCTAACGACTGTTGCCAATCTTTTTTTTTTTTTTTTTTGCTTTATCTCCCCAAATCCTCTCCCCGGTGCTGGAATAGTCACACAAACAGAAACTATGATAAGTGACTTTAAAACCCAACAATTCCACTGTGCACCCCTAGTGGGATATGCAAAACTGGAACAAATTTTTAAACTGTTTTCAGTAACTGTATCATTGGTCATAGCATTTCCATTGTCATTCTGAGATTGTTGTGTGCTTATTATGAGGTAGTATTTTAATTCTATCATTTCTGATCTCATTGAGAACCACTTCGAGAAAAGTAGTTATAGATATAAGATCAAAGAAATTTTTTAAATTCCCGAAGTTCTGAATTTGAATTGGAAAATCAATATGAAGCCATGAGATATTTTACCTTAAAAATAAAAAGAAGCAGTACATTGAATCAGAGGCCATTAAAGTAAGGAATGTGCATTAAAGTAGAGATGGGCAAATCACTGAGGCCAGCGGCTTGGAGACAGGAATCAATAAACTTTATATTTAGACAAGACATTTGGCTTTGGTTATTACCTAATGCACTTGATAGAAAGTAAATAGACTGGAAACCTTCTCCACAGTAGAGAGAATTATATTATTTAAGAAACCTTAAGACTGAATAGAACAGACTGTAATTCCTAGTCTAAAGTAATTTCTAGGCCACCAAACCTGCCCTAACAGCAAGTCGCCTGCTAAAACTGTGCCAAGAAGGATTTTACTCCCCAATACCCACCTTAGATGAGGCCAAGGAATTCAATAAACAAGGCTCTCAGAGGCAGATATAAAGTCCATGAGATTAAATAGGGGACTCTTTCTTTCACCAGAGTATGGAGGCTTTATTAAACATCAAAAGATACATGGAGATGCTTTTAAGTAAAAGTTACAAACTCTAAATAATAAATCTCCACCTCAATGTCTATGATTCTTGCTATAATAGCAATATAGAATAGATTACTATTCCTTATATGACAAATAATTATTTACCCATGAAGGGAAGCCTGGAGTGAAGATTAGAGAGCACAAGTTTCTGAAGAAATCAATCAATGAAGCCATCATCAACAACACATTAGAATTCATATGGTTCTACCTGAATTGCTGGATCAGGAATAAACAGGAAAACCTGAAATGCAAAATGAGCAGTTACCTGGAAAACTTGGGTTGTGTACAAAGTTTGGTTTTTTTGGTTTTTGGTTTTTGTTTTTGGTGAGGAAGATAGACCCCTGAGCTAATATGCGTTGCCAATCTTCCTCTTTTTGCCGAGGAAGATTAGCCCTGAGCTAACGTCTATGCCCATCTTCCTCCATTTTGTATATGGGATACTGCCACTGCCTGGCCCAATGAGTGGTGCGCAGGTCTGCACCTGGGATCAGAACCTGCAAACCTGGGGCCACTGAAGGGGAGTGTGGAACCCAACCGATGCGCCACCATGCTGGCCCCTATACAGAGCTATTTTTAATATTTGAAGACTAAAACATGAACTTGGAGAACCAGTAGAACCCAAATTCCCACATGCTGGTAGATTAGTTTTTCCCCTTGGCCAGTATTTAGCTACAAGACGAATTATATTTGAGCAACAATGTTTATTCAAACATTTGAATGTTTATGCTTTAAATTTTTTACTGTCTCTGGGATTACCTAAAGGATTCCAGATAACTTACTTTGATGTGTTTAAAATGCAAACCAAAATACACATTAATATTGCTAATGAAATTTGAAATCTTACATTTATGTACTTATAGCTCCACAGATTCTAAATCCTCGATTCAAAATTCCTTCCTTTCCAAATCTAGGTTAGGTCTCCTGACATGAATCAATTACCCCAGAACTCCCCTGATTACACAAAACCTTGTTTATCTAAATGTTTTCTTGTCCCAGAACATTTCTGATAAACAGCGGCATACGGTCTGGTATGCACAAGTGCACCTTGAGTTACATGCATTATGAATCAGAATCATCTCCTGCACACCTGTCACCTTGACATTACCTGATTGTGGTATGCAGTCAACATCCATCGAAAATGCAAATAATTGGGAAAAGACTGGATTGTGCAGCTAGCTAGTCTTTTATTTGCCATGTGTTCTTTCACCCATGAATATAGGAAAGGTTTTATTTAGAATCATATACTCTATAGGTTAGAACTAATCTGAAATTGGGATCCCTTAAAAAAGCTATATATTTGATCAACTGTGTGAAAAGACTTGTTCTGCATTTTTCCTGGTCTTAGCCATGCAGGGGGCTTTTCTTTGTTTTTTTCCCTTGTGGTAGTGATGCTGTCATTATCATTACACTTATAGGACAGCTGATCAATAACAGAAGTATGTAGCTGAACTGTCACTAGGAGAACTTTTAACATCTCTGCCCCTTCAAAAAATATATAAAAATTTTAATTAATGGAAGAGCAGGATCTGACTATTTGTATGGACGCCAAATTTTCACTTCAAAGAGATACCACAGTCAATACAATGCTCGCAAGATATTGCTATTTCATTATTTACAGCGCTGGAGATTTAAAACAAGGGATTCATAATGGTCTGGGGGCATTTAACCTGGTTCTTCTTCCACAGCTGAGAACAGACTGTATAAATGTACACTCTTTCCTACAAATATTATTTCTTAAAGAGTCTTCTCCTTCTCTGTATATTTCTGTAACCAGGGAAGCTAGCCCACTTTACTCAAGACAGATGATGAGATATATTTCCTAACAAGAGGAATAAAATAGATATTTAATCCCTGAGTCATGAGGGAGTCTGGTTTATTAATACTAATGTTGAAATGTATTAGAAAAAATAAAAAATTTGTGAGTAATATGATGAATTCAAATCAAATATATAGTTTTTAAAGAAATAGAAGGCGTTCATTCATACATCCATCAGTTCAGAAAACAGAAAACATTTACTGACTGTTGTAGCAGGTACCTACTTGTATCAGTCAGAGTTCCAGTAGAAGATTGACTGATTGATTTATATCAGGGAGTAAGTTTGCGATTGTTGGGGGCTGGCTAGGCAAATTCAAAATCCATAGGGTAGGTCACCAGGTAGGGCAGGCTGAAAACTCTTGGGAAGATGCTGACGCTACAGTCTACAGAGGAAAACTTTTTCAGGTCTACCATTAGGGTCTTTAAACTGATTGGATTGGTTCCACCTAGATTATCTGGAATAATCTCCCTTAGATAGAGTCAGCTGACTGTAGATGTTAATCACATCCGCAAAATACCTTCACAGCTACATCTAGGTTAGTGTTTGATTGAATAACTGAATACTTTACAGCCTGGCCAAGTTGACACAGAGAACTGACCGTCTCAGTAATGGATAAATAAAAATGAATAAATATGGCCTGTGATCTGAGGACTCTCAGAGTTTATTAAAAAGAAAACACATTTTTTTCTACACATACATTTTAGACTAATACAAGAACTTCTAAAATTTTCAGGAATTATATGTTGCAATGAAACATAAATATAATGTGAAAAATCCAGTTTGCATATTCATGCGTGAGAACCGGTGGAGATTAGAGAAAAATGTGATAAACAAGGAATTCAGAATACTCACTCCTACTCCCCTATATGCCATTAGCTCACTGCATGATCTTGAGTATCCACTTAACCTCTCTGACCCTCAATTTATCTGTTAAAACAAAAACAGGTTAACAATAAGAGTCTCCAACAGCTAACTCAAATTCCATCTGTGGACAGGTGGAAAGTATAAATGAATGGTACAGACTAGGTATAGAAAAATAGAGGGTGTTTAAACAAATTTCCAACAAATCACAATTGGAGGAATCAAGTCACCAGTTTACTATATCTGCATCTCAAGTTCTCTCAAGTTCTTTAATTTTATTTTATAAAATATAAATTTTAAAACTGATGCCTGCATTTATAAACATAGGTAAAAAATCTACATCCACACCAAACTTAGTGTGTAATGAATCGCATGTAGGCTTGGAGAGAGAAGTGTATCTATCTTGTTACAGCAAATAGATATGATTTTTGTAAAAAGTACTCTTTAATTTTGTAATTAAAATGTAGAAGTGAGAGAAAAAAGATTACCTCATTGAGTAATCTTTATAAAAATTGAATTCTGTGAAGATAGAGTTTAACTGTGGTAGTTCGTTATATTTATTAAACATTATACATCATGATGAACATATGTGTTAATGACCTAACACCTTTTTCAGGGAAAAAGTGCCCAGTGCAGGTGGAAATGATACTCGTGTGTGCTGGGCTTCTGCTGACCTGCACGTGTGGGGAAAGCCATTCTAAAACAAGAGACCGTCGCTTCTTAACCACAGATAGCTGAGAGTCCGCAAGCAGCTGCAAGCAGCTACAGACCTCACCTATGATCTTTACTGAAATTAAATTTTTGTGGTCTCTTCTCATACAATCCTTTTCCCAAAACCAATTTGCATAATTTGGTATAATTTGAAATGATTGACACGGGTTGCTAATTGTTGGGGTAGCAACTAGACCCTCATAGTAGCTAAGTCTCAAAGGCAAAGGTTAGAATCCAGTAACTGGTAGTGTGGGTCGAATTGATATTAGTTTAATAATCTGTAAACTATGCAAGAAAATGTAATTGTCCTACATTACAAGGGTAGTCCTTCCACTGCACAGTTTATTCAAATGTATAATCTAAATAATTGAGTACCTCTGCATACAATTGAGCATTTCCTCATGTGCAAACACCATTTAATAGACAGTTAAATCCAAACAGATGGATAAAAGATGCCAGAACATAATTGGTTTGCTTTTGATTATTTCATTGATACCAATTTACTTAAAGAGTAAGTCTGGACAAGGCAGACTTTATTGTCACAGAATATTCAGTTTGAGAGAGAGCAGTTAAGGATTCAGTAATCCTCTTTCAACCGCCACACAGGAACGTCCGGGTAGAAGTGAAATCTTGACCAAATGTTTGGTTGTCTTCGCTTAGAGCTGACCACTACAAATATTCGATAAAACTGAAGTCTATCTTTTCCTTACTGAAGGTCTTCTTAAGAGTTCCTTGCTTTCACAATAAATGTCAACTTACTACAAATTCCTTTGAATCGTTGGAGTCCATCAATTAAAAAAGAAATGAGCAGTAATCATGATGATTGTTTTTTAAGAAGCAGCTATAATTCCAAGTCTTAGGTAAATTACAATATTTTACGTAATCCTGAATGTTTTCTTTTAAGTGTCCTAAATAAAACATAAAATTTCAGGAAGTACAGAGATCAGTGAAATGTGCGTATACACACACACACAGAAACACACCCAGAGAGGTACAGAAGAGAATGGCATCATCTCCATTTTCCAAATGAGAAAATTAGACTCAAGGAGATTGAGTACTAGTTCAAAGCTGCAGAGTCAACAAATGGTGAAGCCTGGATTTGAATCTATTTTGTTGCATTTTGCAGTCTGTGCACTTTTGAAAGCAACGCTGCCAACATTTGCCCCAGAGGTTCTTAAAGTCTCTTGAGATAGCTCTGTGTCTCATAGATGAAGATTTCAGTTCTTTTTGAGTTTTTTTTTTGTTTAGCAAACTAGCCCAAGGGGTTAAACAACTATTTTTTAATGGTTTATACCCATCCTTAAGACTATATTCTGCTCTCTTCTGTAAAATCCACTATATCCGATTGTGCTTAATCCCAATCAGCACAAAGCTAAAAAATTGAAAGTTTTAAAAATCGCTAGATTTATTTGTTTTTAATAGGAGTTTCTATATTTAAACTCATTAACAAAAGTATATGGAGATAAAACATAAGAATTAAAATAATTTTTCAAGTATTTCTAAAATTGCACTTTCCCTCCTTCTCAAAATGAATTTTTTCAAAAATTACATAATATCAGTACAAATCTTCATATAAATGTTTATATCAAGCAGAGACTATTGTCCATGCCAAAGCTAGAATCATCAAGGATCCACAGATTGTAAGCAATGCTGAATGTGAAAAATGTGTGTTAAATGCATCTATTTATTCCTAATAAATGTTCATTTCATTGAAAAAGTAGTAAAAGAAAATTCTTCACCTCTAACAGAAAACTGTTTTCTACTTGGTCTTTTAAAATCATACCACTTAGCTTTCAAAACTTTATTTTAAATAAGTATGTGAGTTTTATTATATAAACAAATACATAGTATACTTACAATATTTATCTATTGCAAAAATAATATATGTTGATTGTATGAAATTTGAAACATGCAGAAAAGTGCAAAAAGAAACAATTACCTTATATATCAAAATTATCATCCAATGCCTAGTTTCATTTGCAAATTTCTTTACTTAGCAATGTTTAATAAATATTTTCTCATAATCGTAAATATTTTCTCCAGCATCTTCTCAATGGATATGCATAGAATTTCCTTATTTGGCTCAAATGTAACTGGTTTAGCCAATCTTTTATTTTGAGATACACGGGATTCTGATGGTTATATTTGTACATACTTATATCCTTCAGATGATTTTCCACCAGTAGAATTTTAGATTCGAATTTGAATTAATATTTTTATGACATTGTACTTACATTGTCAAATTATCCTCCAATAAGATTATATGAATTTTCACTCTTAAGCATATGAAAATTTCTCCAAACTCTTGTCCACATAGACTCTTGTATTTTTATGTTAGTTCTAATTGATGACTTGCTTGTCTGTTTTGCTGAAACATTTACTAATTCAGCATATAAAGACGTGGGCATGCTAATTTCTCTTGAAAACTGAGGAAAGATGTACTTATATACTTAATAGCCATATAATTCTAAAGATTGTTTCTTCTCTTTTGATACACAAAGAATGAAAGTATTTATAAGCCTACTTTTCATATCTTTCTCTATACCACTGTGTTTACCAGAGAAACGTGAACTTCAGGAAATTGCTTCTTCTCTATATCACTGTGAACATCTTGGGTTTTATGTGTATATACAGGAGATGTGAGCATGTGCTTGCGTACATGTGCGTCTACAAGAATGTTTGTGAATGTAGTGAGATAGTTAAGATAAAATGAATGGAAATTTTCCAGGTTTAAAGTTTTACTTTTTTTAATAACTAACCAAATACTATAAGTTAATCAAGTTTGTAACATTTTTGTGCGACACTGATACCCGACAGTTTTCTAAGATGATATTTTCTATCTTTGCAAGAAGTTTTAGACCTAACAACAACAAAACTAATCATTTTTTTTTCCAGCTTTGTGTCTAAAGTTGCTTATGAGCAATTTGAAGGCTTTTTTGGTGAAAACATTCAAGGGGTTTTGTTACCATTAATCTTTTTTTGAGGGTGTGTATAATTCATCTCACCAGCCATCGGAATTCCCAGAGGGTAAATTACTCTAGAGATCTCTGTGCCCTCACACTGTATCAAATTGACCTGCTTCTTGTTTGCCATTTTTGTGTACTACATTGCTTATTTAACAAGAAACAGAATGATTGTAATTCTGAGAAGGTCCTTTGATAGTAGTTTTGACACTCTGCCTGAATAATGACCCTCATTATGGAGCCTGTGACAGGCTCTGAAAGTCCTGATTTATGAATATATCACAGGTCCAGCCTTAGAGCTCCCCCTACGCACTTCCTTCTGATATAGACCGAGATATGAACAGAGTCCTTTGAAACAGAGAGAGGCTGAGATAATTGCACGATTATGACCGTTCAAATCATCGCTTTTCCTGATTTAACAAAGCTCTGCCATTTAATTTTGATTGTCTCTGAAGATATTAGGAACCTTTGACAAAATGTTTTTTAGAAGAATGTGTTTCAGAGTAACTGTGCTGGCGACGGAGGTGGAAGTTCTTTTTACTTTTCTGTTCCTAAGCTTCAGCTAAATTTCTATTGCAAATACTCATTAATGGTTGATGTGATAACAGACTGTTCAAAGCAAGATTAGCTAAGAGCAAAAAGTCTGTGTCCTTGATAAAACAAATTACAAGACACTCTGTAAACACTTTTTTGTGCAGAATGTTGTTGATTTATTGTTTCCTCTATAGTGATTATTTAAATAAATGTAGCTAATTTGGTTCATTTGCCAAACTGTATAATTTTGTTCTTTGTGAAGGGGTTATATGTAAAAGCCTCGAGGAATCACATCCCCATTAATCTTTTTACAAGTGCAATAAATAAATAAAGAGACATGGTTTAATTTTGCCAGTTAGAAGATATTTAAATAGGAGTGGTGGTAAACTGATTTCTTTTTTCACTGTTTGAAAAAGCCATGTAAATGCACTTTTCCTTGTTAATAGTTTAACGAAACACAAGAAAAACATAACACAACTGTTTCCTTGAGGCTATAAGAAACAAAGGTTTTTCAATCATCTACTGTTCTGTACAATGACCTTTGTAAAAATGTGTTGCTCATCTCAGCCTTTTCCACTCATAATATTTTAAAAAATCTCGTCAGTGCCTCTAAAATATTATAAAATTTTCATTCATTTCAGAAAAAAGCATAAAATATGGTACTGTTCAATACAAAAAACAAATTCATGATTTTCTTTTTTTTTTGAGGAAGATTAGCCCTGAACTAACATCTGTCGTCAGTCCTCCTCTATTTGCTGAAGACTATTGTCCCTGAGCTAACATCCGTGCTCATCTTCCTGTACTTCATACATGGGATGCCTGCCACAGCATGGCTTGACAAGTGGTGCGTAGGTCCGCACCAAGGATCCGAACGGGCAAACCTGAGGCCACCAAAGCAGAATGTGCGAACTTAACACCTGTGCCACTGGACCAGCCCCCTCATGATTGTTTTCTTGCATACCCCTTAGTCACCAGGAATAAGGAGAGACAATCTCCTTATGGTTTCATTAGAAGTAGGGGAGAGCTGAAGATTCTCTCTAGGTATTCTCAACTGATTTCTTTTGAGACTATCGTCATCAGATGTCCCTTGAGATTAAAAATACATAGTTACTAAGGGCAGTGGTTGAAAGTTAATTTTAAATGAAGTCTGGTAATGACCTGGAGTAAACTTAATAAGGGCCCTTCATTTCATAGCAAAAGCAGTCACTTAAAATATAATAAGATGATTCTGAAATCTTTAAACAAAGTGATCAGGTTGCATTCCTTTGAGCAAGCTGAGAATTTTCAAAAGCTTTTTTACATCCACAAAGCCTTTATTCTTAATTCATTAACATATTTTTAGAAAGTCTATTTCTAAAGGGGAAAATATGTGTCACCTCTGCAGTGCAGGTGTCATTAATAAAATGGATCTTTGAGAAACTTCCATCACCTATTTCATTGGATCTATTTTGTAAAAAGTCCAAAGATGATTTCTCCTTCCTTTGCTTTTCTGTTAAAACAGGCCTCATACAGAAGTATACCGTGATTGTACAAAAGTATTTCTGAGCATAACAAAACCTTCTAGACCTTAATAACTATACATGACTGATCTGTCCTCTCCAGGAAGGTTAACCGTTTCTCCCAAGGAGTTAAGTGGCATATAAACTATTGTTCACACCATTTGTGCTAACAGTATAGGATGACCTCAGATACTGTAGTGGCCATACAAGGTACCAGCACAATGCATTCATCAACAAAAAGAAAAGGACCACAGGGGCAGATGTGACTTTAAGTGTATTAGGACTCTATAAGGATAAATGCCTAACCTCACTCCACAGCAAAAAGTAATTACAGAGCCATTGTTTCTATAGTGTTAATATTTTTTTATGGTTCTTTAGAAATACATGCTATTTAGTTCTCGAGTTGACATCTGTACTGTATTATATTTTATACAAAGCACCCAGACTAAAGTGTAGAGCAATCAAATAACTGTGAGATCATTTTGCTCTCACAGGAAATCAACAACAGATATAAAACGTAGATAAAGGAATAGTTTAAATTCAGGAGTTAATTTTTATACTTAAATTATCTAATTAACAATGGTCTGAACAGCCAAATTTAAGAGCTTTATTCTTTCAAAAATTGCATGCTCCATTTAGAGTGTATCATTCTTTCATACGTGTTCACAGACTTCTATTTGTATTTTTATAATGCATCAGTTCTCTTTCTATGTGTGCCTCCCTTCTTACTCTTAAATATTCTCACCTCATTCTACACAGGTCTTTATGCATGTGTTATCAAGAAAGAGAGAAGTAGCAAAACATTTGTGTTTACACACACACGCACTCACACACTCACATCATTAAGAAGTTAAGACAAATGTTAGTGGCCCCTCCAGTAAATACCACTGAGTAGCACACAAATGGAAAACGATGAAATGAAAGACAATATTGGGGCAAATCAAGGACACCCACTTGCTTGTTCAGAGCAGGAGTGAGGTTTAGCTTCATAGTCACACATTATTGGTAATTACCAGAAGAACATGAAAGTTGCTCCTTAAATTAGTGGAGTCTATATCTTCCCCTCAAAGATATCAGACACAACACATTCAGTCTTCATTTCCCCCTAGATGAGGAAACAGGAACAGGATTTGGCAAGCTGTATAAGAAAATGGAGTGCAACTCCTGGACCTATAGCTGCCTTTTAGGGATCCCAGAAATTTCTAAATTATTCAACTCTTAATAAGATCTCCAAACTTTGGAGTTCACTGATTGCAAAATATATAATTTGCATTACATTAAACTTTATTGGTCATTCTACTAAAACATAGTACTCCGGTAAGAGTAGGTTGTTCCAAAGTAAATTTATATCCTATAAGTGTTGTCACATGAATTTTGTGGTAACTGATACTCTGATCTGGATGAGAGTCAAATGACAGGTCTGTGCTGTGTCATGGTGGATTATTTTCAAAACACTACTTATTATTATGAAATGGGTAAAAGTTCAGATAAGGAGGAAGAGGGCAATCTATGAAAGGAGGCAGAATAATCCTCCAAGAAAGTTTAGGTTAATTCTAGGTTTTGCCTAATTTGGAGACATTTTTGCTTGTGTTTCTGCTTCCTGATACTTATAAATGCCTTGGAAGCTTTACATTCATTTCAATGAATTAGACAGACATAAGACTGCTAAGTTACGGTGAATTCCAACCACAGTTTTCTACAAAATAAGCCTTCACCAGCCATCCTTAGGGCAATTTCCTCTCCTTTATTCAAAGTAATTCAACTCAATTAAACATTTTTACTTAGATGCTTTTTAGGTTCCAGCACAGTGTTAAACCAAGAATATACACACACTTGCACACAAACACACACACCCATGCACTTTTCTCCTTTTAAGAAATTCAAAGTCTGAGGGGGGAAACAAACATGCTAAGAAATCATTACCATATGGCATGCAAGTTAGTAATATAATTGCATATATAAGGCCTAGAAATAGCATTAAGAATGTATAGGTATCTTCTGTTAATCTACAAATTCTATTCATTAACAGGGTGCAGGGAAAATGCCATAAAAAAGTAAGCATTTGGTCTGGGTTTTGAAGCCTGAATGGCAGTTTGCCATATTACCACATAAAGTGAGAAGGGTATCCTAGACAAAGAGAATGGCACTGCAAGGGTTCAGGAGCGTGGAACAGCATGCTTTATTTGGGCAACTACAGATTAGAATGTATGGAATAAAATTACAAAGGACAGAAAGGGTGATAAGAGATGAGACTGAGAATAAATGCTAGGACCATATCATGAAGAGTATTTATTTGTCAAGCTAAAGAGCTTGCCTTTTCTCCTAGAGTGGGTAGCTATTGAAAAATTTAAAGAGCAACATCATTACATTTGTGATTTTAAGAACAAATGGGAAGAATAAACTACAGAAGGAAAAGACCAGAGTCAGGGAAACCAGAAAGCAGACATTGCAAGGCCAGAAAAAGAAGACAAAGGCCAGAGCCACTCCCCAGAGAGCGGAGATTAGAAAGACTTTTTAGGAGACAAAAAGAGAATGATAATATACAGAGCAACATCAAATTCATGAGACTGGCTGACTTCTGTTGTAATCTACCTATTTGTAATGTTTCCAAAATACGGATCTGACTCTGATGGGCCACTGTTGAAGGATTTTAGGATCAGCATGAGATGATCAGATCTGCATCAGAGTAAAGTCAAAGGAGAGGGTGTGGCCAGAAAGGAAGTACATCTCGTCACCTGCCTCTGCTACTTTCGTATGCATCCTATATTTCACGAATGATGGCCTATTCTCTTGTATGACGCACAATTTGAACTACCTGCTTCCTGTTTTTGAAAAGTATTCCCTTCCTTTTTCTATTTGGCACTTGTATTCTTATCCTCAAAGTCTTGCCTCAAGCACTGTCTTCTCTGTGAAGGCTTCCTTGAGGCCCCTGCCACCCTGTCAGGCAGAACTGTGTCCTCCCTTGCATTGTGCTGTTCTTGGACCCAGTGCACACCTCTATCATAGTATACAGACATACTGTATTGTATTGACCCTTAGTCAACAGGTTACATAGTAGAGGATTAATAAAATTGGTTGACTGAACGAGTGGAGTGAATCATTAAAGTAGAGTAATCACAGATTAGGATATATAGACAAATTGATGACTGTGTTTATTCTTTTTTTTCTGAGGAAGATTCACCCTGAGCTAACATCTGTGCCAATCTTCCTCTATTTTGTATATGGGTCACCATCACAGCATGGCTAATGAGTGGGGTAGGTCTATGCCCAGGATCTGAACCCATGAACCCAGGCTATAGAAGTGGAGTATACTGAAATTAACCACTAGGTCACAGAGCCAGCCCCAAACATGTTTATTCTTTAGTGTGGGCTTTTGTTATGTCCTGGATTCTCTCTTCTTTAGCTTCAGCTCCATACTTTTCAAGGATTGCCCTTGCAAAACCGGTCTTAAGAAAGGGTGCAAACTCTAAGCCATGAGATGAATAAGGTCTGAGGATCTGATGTATAGCATAATGACTATAGTGGATAGCACTGTGTTATTTAATTGAGGTCTGCTGGGAGAGTGGACCTTAGTGTTCTCATCAAAAAAAAAGAGTGGGGATAACTAGGTGAGGTGGTGGACAGGTTAATTAACTAGCTGGGAGGGATCCTTCTTTCGGGATGTTTATGTACATCAGGCCATCATAACTTATACTTTAAACATCTCACAATTTTATTTGTCTACTATGCCTCAATAAAGGTGGGAAAAAAAGAGAAGATTTTTCAAGTGGCTGTTTCAATGTAAAATAAACAAGAAAAACTAACATAAAAAAAGAAATAGTTGATTACCATGTGGATAGAGATATGGAGAATGTGCTGAAGTCACAAAGGAAGGTCTTGAGGAAGGACCCGGATGTTTGGTTTGGTCTGTCATGGTCACAAGGACAGGAAAAGGGGGACAGGAGAAGTGGCAGTGAATTTCCAAGAAGCAAGGCATTGGCTCCAAGGTGACTGAATAATTATCTATATAGCACAGTGGTGGCCAATGACAATGATGGTTCTCCTTTCTTAACCCATGAGACTACAAGACCAAGAAGATGTACTACCACCAGAGACAGTTGTGAAGATTATGGTGACTCCCGGGGACAAGCATGTTTTTGATTATGAAGAAACTGAAAACTTTAAAAGAAAATTTTGATGATATGAAAGAGATCTTCAGCACTAAAATACGGTTTACTGGAGACAGAGGAAAGTTCATGGGGAAGTGGGAGTAAGAGGCATTTAGGCTCGAGAGGGAGAGAAATTGAAAATGGATAAGGGCAGGAATATGAAGCTGTGTCACTGACTTGAGATGTGGTGGATATATTCTTGGGATAAAGGAAAAAGGAGATGGTAGGTAGTCCTGTGAGTCTTGTATTTAATGAGAGAAATCAGGAATTCTACAATTGAAAGAATGAGTGAAACTAACCAACTCCCAGCTTCAAAATGACGTTTTGGCTGCTAAAAGTTTGTAGCGCTGAGTACTGTTCTTCATGACAAAACTCAGCTCTTCCTCAAGTGGGCAGTGGACAGGGAGAGATGTTTGGAGAATGAAAGAGAGGAAAATAGTTAAATCTCAAAAAAAACTTTTCACATGTAATAATTAGCAGATAGCTAATGGACGGTCACATAGGAGTTTAATTGATTACATCAGCCATTCAGATTTTAGCTAAAAACTAATTGCAAATAGAAATAAAATCTGTTTTTTTTCCCTCTGTAATCACTGCACCTCATGATTTTAGATCCTGGGTACATTTTTTCTCATGAATTTTGTATCAATTGCAAGAAAATGAAAAACCATCTCCTTGCAACTCTCTTCTTGCAATGCCATTGATGGTGCGCCCCAGTGAATCATCACTTCACATTCTCATCTTGCATTTATGCTAAAAGAAAATTAACCTTCATTCCCTGGAAGAAGGCTTGGTTGCCGGAAATCATGAGCTAAACATGGAATTTATTTTCCACTGTCAGGAAGTGAGTTCTCTTGCTCCGCTCTTACCTGGATTTTGGATAAGGACTCTGGCTCTGTTACCCTTAGCGCTAAATTTGCTCGTGGCGGTGGAACTGCCCCTAGGGCTGCTGTAGGGTCAGCCAGCTGATGGCCTTCTTTTTCTCCCATGTGTTATTGATGAAGACTAATCCTCAACTCCATGTGACTAAAGAGCCAGAGCTGAGAGAGCTGCATTTTCCCATTTCGTCTCTGGAACCCCCATAAACTGAATAAATCCTACAGCAACCATTTAAAAAAGGGGGAAAATCTTTTGAATGCATTTTT
Source organism: Equus caballus (assembly GCF_041296265.1). Classification (NCBI taxonomy): domain Eukaryota; kingdom Metazoa; phylum Chordata; class Mammalia; order Perissodactyla; family Equidae; genus Equus; species Equus caballus. Next base: position 76,844,091 of record NC_091687.1, read on the forward strand.
TTCTTTTTCCTTAACAATAGAATATAAACGTATTTTTGAAAGATTCTTTAGAAATGCTGTACTTTGCACAATGCAGTACATTCTTTTCCTATTCTTTCTTGGTGTAACTTTTTCCGACGTACACATTATTGTTATTGACAGCAGTTCTAAAGACTTTAAAATAAAAAGAAATTAAACAGTGAATCAATAAAGATTAGCTATTTACTGTAGATTACTAGCTTATCATTCCTGTAATTACGATAATGGTTGCTGATGGAAATTCTATTTATGTGAATCATTTTATTCTTGTTATTTACTATTATTAATGTTACCATTATTATCTTCTTACCCTTCAGTTCACAAGATGTATCTTCTCAGTGAATTTTAATTCCAGGATCTTGCTATTATACTGTACATAATCCTATCAAAGACTGTCCTTCATGCAACATTTTCAGTGATATATTATCATAGAGACCGTTAATGAATGAGCTTCATATCTTACTAATACTGTTTTAGATACTATTTTTATTAATTTCCCAAGTTGTAATTCTTCATATACTACCTGTGCCTGTCTTCTATTAAAGTTGTGTTTTCAATTTTTACATGGAGATTTCAAAGGGAAGCATTAACTTTGTGTCTTTAAAAATACATCTTATTTCACAGATTCTCAATGATTGCATTATCATAATGCCCATGCTTTGTTCTCTTATACTTGTAACAAGTTAATTTTAACAATTTGCCTTTACTTTGGATTCCAATTTTATGTTAACAATCAAAATTAAAACAGTAGCACTATGATCTTTCCGACATGCAACTGAGATGAGAAATAACTTGAAAAACAAGCCAATTGTACTTTGTCCTTTGACTAAGATCCAGACACTATAGTCAAATAAAGGAAATAATTATGTCGACTTTTGTACATACTATCTCTAAGCATTATTACTTGAAAGTAAATACAGTCATCGTACAGAAGGTACTGTGCTCCTTGGAAATAATTTATTTCATTGAAACGCCTTATTTATTTTATTTTAAAGGGATTAAGAAAGTGAGCAACAAGAAAGCTGTTGGTTAGCTTTGTTATCATCTCTCTTCTCGTTGCCATATGATTCAGATTGCAAGTTGCTGCTACACAAAATAATTCTTGCTGAAATTTTTGTTATTTTTGCTCTTTTCTCCCTGCACTGGGAATTTTGTAGAATGGTATGGATTTCTATTCATATGTTCCTACGAGAAAGGTCAAACAGAGAGACTGTAGATTAAATAAGCTTAGATTGTAGCTACATTCCTTTGTAATTACATTAAAACATTCTGACAGTATAAAATTAGTGGCCGATATTAAAATGTCCTTAAAACTATGCTATGTATAGAACACGTAAATAAGCTTAGATCCCTTTGAAGGAAGATTAAATATACATGTGCTATTCTGCAGCTTAGATTAATAGCTAGGGAGAAATGCATTATTATGGTAATATAAACTTATAATATATTTAGCATATAGCTGTAGCATTCTGCATAAACAAAACACATTCCTATTACTAATTTGTGTTGATATGCCTCATTAATCTTTTCAATGCATCTATTTGTTTTTCTATACATCTCCAAATTTATATACACATACAAAATATGCATATACCAGGCTAACTGGACCAGTAGCAATTAGAAAGTAGAATAACTGGCTGAAGAAAAAAAGAAGAAAGAAGGAAGGAAACATTTTATTAAATCTAAACACTGTGAAATAAACCACTATCTGCACGTCTAAAATGAAAAACCAGAGGCCAGCCTAGTGGCATAATGGTTAAGTTTGCGCTCTCTGCTTTGGTGGCCTGGGGTTGGCAGGTTCAGATCCCGGGTGCAGACATACACACCACTCATCCAACCATGCTGTGGTGGCGTCCCACATACAAAGTAGAGGAAGACTGGAACAGATGTTAGCTCAGTGGCAATCTTCCTCATCAAAAAAATAAAATAAAATAAAACCAAAAACCAAAGTACTAGAAAAGTTAGTATCATAAAACTGTATTCCTAGTATATACGACACAGTTAAGACAATATTTTGTGCAAGATGATGGTGGTTTTGATATTGTGTCAGTGGGTTTAGAAATATTTGATGACCCCACTTCCACAATACTAGTGGCCGTAAGGAAAAAATAGCTAACATTTAGTGATGCTTATTACATCCCCATATTGTTTTTATCATTTTACAAGTATATAATCTCATTTAAACTTCACAATAGACTTACAAGTTAAATACTATTATTACTTTGCAAAAGGTCACACAGCTATTACACGTGGGAATTTGAATGATGATAATTTGACCCCAGAGTCAAGCTGGGCCAAAATAGCAAATTGATCTATTCATATGTATTATGGCCTATAACCTACAGAGGCAAATTCTGTCAAAAACTCTTTTTTTATATAGCTCCTCTATGTGTCAATGACAGAAAAAACAAACAAAAATCTCTGTAAGTAGTTTGATGAGTCCTTGCAATCTGGATTCAAATTTCAGATGTTTGAAGCTCCATTTGTAAGAAAAATCCTAATGCTTTACTGGAAAGTTCGTGATTCAAGTGTGCTTTCATATTTTTCATAATCTTTTTTGAAGGTGTATGTAGACTTTTATAATTATTCTAATGTGTAAAAACAAACCTACTAATATAACTTACTATGAAGTTATACAATAACTTCTAGCAATATTAAATAGAAGATTATTAAAATCTTAAAGACATAAATGTCTCATTCTTGTCAAATAATCTTTGAAAAAGAGGTTGATAGTATCTTTATTAATCACAGCTACATCATAAACAAGGTAGATTTACATTTTGCACTTACCACCAGTGATAATGTTTCACACATTACAGTTTCATGGGACATCTTGTTTTTCAAGTGTCTAAGGAAATACCTGGCCTACAGTAGGCAATCATGAAATATTTCTTGAACAAATAAAGGAACTATAAAAGTAATGGGATAATGACGTTGAATTTTAAAAATTGCTCTTTCTTTTTAACTTATCAGTATTGAAAACATGTCACTATTAACAGAAATTAAAATTTCTAAAGGGAAACCTCAGCCCCTGTATCAGTTAGAATCCTGGCATGAAACAAATATATGGCACACTAAAACGGGAGACTTGAGAGGAGCTAAATAAAGAGATTGCTGTTTAAGAAAAACAAGAATGCTCTAGCACCTCCCTGGGCTAATATCCTTGGGAGCCTTTACTAATTAGAGGATTTTTAGAGAAAAAGGCAGTGAGCAGTGCCAAGAGCCTAGAGAGACTGCTCCATAGAGGGTGTTATCTGATGGGAGTTAGGACATTTGTGAAGGAACACAGCCAACAACAGCGATCAGCATGGAGGGATTTGGGGGAAAATATCCCAATCTCACTCTTCTCTTTTTCTCCAATTTCCTGCGCTTGTTTTGTATTGACTGAACACAGCCAGAAGCCAGAGGGTACAAGAGCCCTCTCAAGTGGTACACACAAGTCAGCCAGTGGGGTGCTGGGACGGATAAGGGTGGAGTTTGGACCCAAAGAGGTAAACAAGACGTCCAGCATGACAGGCAAAATTCAGACAGCATTTTTCCACAGTTCCTACTTTTAATTGGGATGTTAAACTTTGAATATTTTGCAACTGTAAATAGTACAATAATAAAGAATTTCGTCTACACTTCCTATGCTTGGATTATTACTTGAAGTTTCACCAGGGAGACAAATGTATATGACACAGCAGTATACTAGTTTTTGCTCTATACCACCAAATTATTTTCTAAGAGTCTAACCAATGTTTCCTGCCACCAGCAATAAATAACTGTGCCCCTTTTGTCACTTTTGTCAGTATTATTTCTATTTAATTTTTAAAAATAATGTAATAAATTATGCATTTGAATGTTAGCTCCAGCTCTAAAGATCCCTCTGAATTTACAAATTGCTGGCCTCTGTGTCCTTATCCGTAAGGGAGGAATGTCATAATAGTCATCTTCAGTAAATACAGGCAACTAAAAATAATCAAAGGAAATGGTGCTCGTTGTTGCTTTAATTTAACAACTCAAATATATTGATCTAGCACACGCAGCTATCTGCTAACCTCTCACATGGCTTTATATTTCTTTGTTTAATCACATGACTGTATATTTTTTCATTTACATTTGTTTGTTAATTGCACTTTTTGTTGTTGAGGACCTTTTCTTCATATTACTTGTCCATTTATAATTGAAGCAATTATTTTCTTACTAATTTGAATAATCTTTTTATATATATATACATAATTATGATTCAGCTACTAAATTTACTGAATATACGATCCGATCTCTCTCTCTCAATTTATTCTGATTTACCGAAAATTTAAATTCAGATAGAATAGGATGTGTAAATTTTTTTGAGATAATTTTGTTTTGTTTTTCAAAACTTAGTAGGAAGCTTAGTCTGTTCGGGCTGCTATAACAAAAATACTATAGACTGGGTGACTTAAATGACACACATTTCTTTCTCACAGTTCCGGAGGCTGGATGTACAAGAGGAAAGCGCCTGAAGCTTCAGTGTCTGGTAAGGGCCTGCTTCCGGGTTCATAGAAACCGTCTTCTTGCTGTATTCGCATATGGGGAGGGGGGTGAGGGAGCTTTCAGGGGTCTCTTTCATAAGGGCACTAATCCCATTCATCAGGGCTCCACCCTCATGACCTAATCGCTTCCTTAAGTCCCACCTCCTAAACCAACACATGGATGATTGGGTTTCAACCTACGAATTTTGTAGGGACTCAAACTTGCGGCAGGGAAGTAATTATACATTCTGTTTACTGAACGACAGGAAGGTCAGATTTAATAGCTTCCTCTTCTAAAGAGCTTCCTCTCTTTTTGGCAGATGGATGGATTTTGATGTCCTCTAAACTCTTAGAATACTTTGGTTTTACCTCTTATATGCTTGTCAGGTATTTTCTAGAATTTTAATTATTTGTCTTTAATTATAATCGACACTATTAGTTTATCGGTTCCCAAAAGGCAGGGGCCATTTTTGTTACCCTATTTCTTGTAAAACAACAGTGCTATGAGGCAGGCACTAAATCATCCGCAATGTTTGAATAAATATTCTTTTTTTCTTTTTTAAAGATTTTCATTTTTCCTTTTTCTCCCAATGCCACCCTGGTACATAGTTGTGTAGTTTTAGTTGTGGGTCCCTCTAGTTGTGGCATGTGGGATGCCATCTCAGTGTGGCCTAAGAGCGGTGTCATGTCCACGCCCAAGAGCCGAACCTGCAAAACCCTGGGCTGTCCAAAGCAGAGCACGTGAACTTAACCACTCGGCCATGGGGCCAGCCCCTGAATAAATATTCTTATTTAGAAAATTCTATAAGTTGACACTTTAACTCTTTAAAACAAAGTACAACATATACAAATAAACCCTCTTTTTACTCCTGACTATAGAATTATTTACCTATTCTAAGCCTCAACTATTCATTTGAAAACTGCTGAAAATAGTTTATACGAGTGTCATTTGAGAAAAAGTTAATGTTTACTGAATATAAGCTATTTTTCAAAACATTTTAGATATCGAGGCCATAACAAATAAATATAGCATCATTTTAAGTTTTTAAAATTTTCAAGCAAGATTACCTCAGAATAATAAAATAAAATAATAACTATCAATTATTATGCACCCTTTACGTGCTGGGCCCAGAGGCCAATGCTTTAGACATATACAATCATAAGATCCTGGTCAGGCCTGAGCAGAACAGAGAGGGCAAAACAAAGAGGAAGTGTATTTCAAATAACGAAGTCAATGTTTTCTGATAACAAGGAAGAGGCCAACAGTAACAACATAGAGTTCAGATAAGATGTCCAATACTCCCGCAAAAAAGTAAGTGTGAATTTGTAGGGGAGATATTATAGAATTTTCTAAATTCCACAGTTAATTTTCCTGCTTGAGGTAGAATTAAATGAAGAAGATAGAATTAGATGTTAACAATAAACATCTGAAAATATTAATTATTTTAATTAATTAAAAATATTAAGCATAAACATATAGAAAAGATATACTGTAGGATTGTGCTTTAGGAAGCAATAGACCTACCAAAATGATTTTTTTTGAGATATAGATATACGTATATAAATATCTAGTGCAACTATATATATATAATTTGCAGATCATTTTAAGAAATTTCAAGTTAACACAAACTTGCCTGATCCAGAAGAAGCCATTTATCATAATAATATATTCTGAAAACTGAACTGTTGACAACAGTTTCCAATATAAAATGCCCTACCATAAATACAATTATTTTTCACAGCTCACTCATGCACATTTAGAGCGCTGTCGTTAAGTCTCTCTAACTGGTTGTTGTTTTGCTTAAGAAATCAGAAAGGCTGCTTTAGGCTAACTGGAGGTTACATGTTCACAATAAATCTAGACATGAAAATCAATAGAAACATTTAAACCTGTGATGTGGGAGAAGTGCCTCTCAAAAAAGATCAAATGCTAAGAACTGAATCTCATATACTCTATTGCACATTATCACTGCAAGTGAAGGCTTGTTGACACTATTCTACTTCTATATCAAGGCAGCTGCAACACAATTTGAAAAACATGACACTATTTAAAGGATCTTGAGGCTTATTAGTGATGTCTTGTAGACTGTGGGAGGATGCCAGCACTGCAGGGGCAGGCTTCCTTATTCACTGAGGGCATCACCAGAGTTAGTCCTTGAACCCACTGCACACGCTGAGCAGACCCACAGTAAAGAAGGTAAATGACAGAAAGATGCACTTTTCACATTAGGTAGGAAGTGAGGCATCCAAACAGAAGGAATAGAGTGGAAATAGACAGCCACGACTGATGAGAAATAAGAGAGAAATTCACGGACTTATTGCAAAGAAACTCCCTTTATTCTGCATCCTCTCAGATGTCATTCGTCCTGTGATAACACTTCATTCTTTCAAAGTCCTACTCCTACCTGAGTGGCCTGTCAGTTTCTAGCAAATTCATGTAGTTTTGATACTTCCGTTTTCTTTCAGTGAGTTTTTCTCTTGCCTCCCCGGAACACAGTTTATGCTTATTTTCAGTTTTCGTGGATCTTACAGAACACTCTAAACAGTAGCAGCAGCTATATCAACTGTCTAGAGCTACTGAGCTTTATCCTAAAGGAAACTGTCTGTGGGAAATCCATGTCTTCGGGAAATTGTGAGATTGTGAACTACCTTCTACACCTCTATAAACTAGCATTTACACACTCACACACACAACTTTCACACATATATTTAAATCTAAAACATTCCACTATGCCAGCCGCTCTTAATGAAAAGTGCTTCTGATAAGAACAGTAAACAAAATTAAGCATTTAAGCATGCACTTAACAAGAGAGTCGTGAGATGTGTGTGTGTGTGTGTGTGTTATAAGAAAATCAGGAAGCTCATTTAAAAAACATAAAAATGCCAAAAAGCAATTAAGAGGTATTCCATATTACTGAGTAGAAAAAAATGAATACTAATAAACACATCAATTTTCTCAAAATGTATTTGTAGGTTTAATACATTCCAAATTTTTATTCCAGAATTATTCAGAAATGCATGATAATACAATAGAATATTAAGAACAAGAGGGCTCCCTAAAGTGTTAAAGTTTGTCATAACTCAATGAGTTAAACTGTGACGATGACATTAAAATACAGAGACAGTGAAGAAAGCTCACTGTCTTTTAGCTTGAATTCTAAATAAGCAAGAAAAAAGAGAGAGAAGAAAATAAGGGTCAGATAATATGACAGAGCCAGGTGTCAAGTTATTTGACTTTATTAGATATTCTTATAGAAATTAGGATAATGTAGAAATTATAAAATGATAGGAAAGCAATCAGAAATACTCTTAAAAAGAAAACCAATTCAACACTTTAAATGGGTGGTAACTTTCTACACCATATGCATTATTTCCTGTCCATAGGAAGATTTGGGACCCTTAGCCGTATTTTGCAGAAGATAAAATTGAAGTTCAGATATACTGATAAGCTACTGTTCTATTACGCCACGCTGTCCACCAAAACAAATTCATTATATCTTAATCAATTATAGCCAATAAATTAAAACATTTATCAGTCTTGGACATCATTTTTTTCCCTAATAAATTTTATCAGCTTCAGGAGGATATTTCAGAGTTAACATACAATTGGAAGGACATTGAAGATTTTGTAGGAAGATAAACAATTAGACCACCTAAAAATATGCAGCTTAAAATTTGCTTTGTTAATTAAACCTTAAATTGGTACAAATACTGGTTTGAAAGCTTAAAATAATTTTAAAGATATACAAAATAGGGGCCAGTCCAGTGGCGCAGCGGTTAAGTTCGCATGTTCTGCTTCAGCAGCCTGGGGTTCACTGGTTCAGATCCCAGATGTGGACCTATGCACTGCTTGGCAGGCCATGCTGTGGTAGGCATTCCACATATAAAGCAGAGGAAGATGGGCATGGATGTTATTAGCTCAGGGCCAGTCTTTCTCAGCAACAAAGAGGAGGATTGGCAGAAGATGTTAGCTCTGGGCTAATCTTCCTCAAAAAAAAAAGATACACAAAATAAATAATAGCTTAGTTTTTATGTAAAATGGAAACCTGGGACTAAGGTTAAAGCCAGTCATTTATTTTACTTATTAAATTATTTTTTGTATATTAGATAAGACCTAGAGATAAACACATTTAACATTTCACAAAAGTATGTGAATTCTAGCATTGTTAAAGTTTTAACAGTGCGATACTGTTTCCATGATTTTGCAGTGATCAAAACATAACATTTCACACTGTTCACTTCATTGGCTAAAATTACCAATCAAAATTGATCATGGGAAATTTATTTTTGAAAGTTGGCTTAATTTTTTCACTATAAAGCCCAAGTTAGTTATACTAAATTTATTTATGAAAACCTATCCTATCTGCATACATTATGTTTTAATTCCTCAACAGGACATAAGAAATTATTTAGGGATATTACTGCAATAATCTGAACGAGATCCAGTAACTTTGCTGAATTAAATTTAATTGAGGACTCTTTTTTTCCCCTTGGTGGACAAATTCTGGTAGTTTTCTTCAAAATAGAACTTTTAAGTGAGTGCAGGGGAGTGGGTATTAAAGGGACAGTAGTATCTTGGTTTTATAATCCTGATTTAATTAAGTACCTTTTCACAGCTTTTACCGAAGTTTCAGGGATTTAGAATATGACTGTCACCTGTCCCTAGAGAATTATTTGAAACCAAACAATTTCATATCACAAAACATCATGATTCTAACTTTTGAAATAAAAACATTAAACTGTTCTCTAATTCAACCTGATTAGCATTTTGCCATTCACAAGCATAAAAATGAAAAAGTATATTCTTATCCATCTCTTGGTCGATATAAAGCTAAAATACTAATCTAACCTGTACTTATCTTCAGTAACAGCTATGAATTGTAGTATCTATCCCTTCTTTTCTATTTTGAACAAGAAAACAGCTTCAATACAGAAAACTAACTCATAGCAGTTTCTTCGATGTCTAGCCCAAGTTTTATGCTTTGTGAAAATAGCATTTATACAATGACTAAACTCCTACCGTTTCACTGATGATTATTTTCCAAAATTTTAGGGCTAACACACAAGACCTGGAATATCTTGATTGGGTCAAAGTACAAAATTTTGCAGTTGGAGCAGCTTAAGGCATCCGCTAGTTCAATCCTAGGTCTTCAAGCTCCTAAAGATGGAGGCTAGGAGGAGTTACCACCAGAGCATTGCTCCTCTGCGGACGACTCACGCTCTTTCCAGAACACCACATGTTCCACCTCCCTAACACAAGCTATGGATGAGGATGCAAAGAATGCTAGGAGACTCAAAGGAGCAGGTTTTATAGGAACCTGGTCTGGGTGTCCAATTGGTCACTAAAATCCAAAGTCAGGTAAGTTTTGCATAATTCAAGATAATGACAAAAAATGAGAATTTTATTACTCTGCTATCATCGCAATTCGGTCTCACGTTTTCCTTTTGGTTCCATTTTTTTCACACACACATGTAAAATAAATAAATAAACAAACATCAGCCATTTAAAAAAATCCCTCAAACATGACATTTTCAAAGACGAATTCGTAGGAACTGGGAATTAATAGCGAGCTATTCATTTATTCATCCCTAAGGGTGCCTCCTTTCAGTTTGACTGAGGAAAATAGGTTCAGTTTTCCTTTATATAATATAAATAACATTGGAGCAAGATTGCATCTGTCATAGATGAAAATACCATATTTATGTCTTCTTATAATCCATTCATTGCTTTATGGACCCAAAGTCCTCCAGGGAGTGTCACAAATCCACATAATGTTCCTGAGTGTTACGTTTTGCATTTGGATCTATGATTTAGCTGACAGATGTGAATAAACACTTGGAGTCACGGAACTCTCTGATAACTGCGCATGCGTGGAGAGCAAAGAGTGCAAATTCCTTTAAGGTCACTTTAACTTTTCCTTAAAATCCTCTTCCGTGATCTCTTCTTTGCTGATAGAAAAATACTCCTCTGCCAATGAATCTACATATATTTTTAAATTTATATTGTGTTGTATCTTGCTCTTTCTCCATCAAATTTTTAATAAATTCATTAAAATGAGAATGTTATAATTTTTATAAAGAAACAAAACCCTTGAGTGCTACAATTTTGACACAGATTGTCTAACGATGAAAAGAAAATTCCGATATTTCTTTGACTGTTTTGAAGAGCAGCTTTAGGCATGATACAACAACACTGTCTCAAATATTAGCTTTAAAGATTAGAAAACAATTGGAATATCTCATTGGACAATTGTAGAACATTTTCTACAATTGTAGAAAAAAATAATAATGAGGACACTTTGCATACATCATTTATTTGTATTTAACATCATTTACAGTTTCTGACCCATCAATAACAAAGTCTACAGCTCACAAGTTCTTTAAATAACCTGTCCACCCTTCCCTTTTTTTCTTTTTTTTTTGTTTTCATTGAACCCTGATCTTTCCTCCAGGCCATCGTCTCCCTTGCAGTGCTCTCGAAATAGTGACCCCGCTTTCTCTCATGTCCCAGCATATTACAAAGACAGCTTTGTTGGCATTTTCCTTCCATTTTCACATCTATCTTTTGAAGTAAACAACACATAACCAGCTCACTCTTCTATACATATTTGCACCACTCAGTTCTACTAACTTCCCGGTCACTTCTTCACATTCCTCCAGTATTTTGAAGCCTGTCTTACTATTTGCCAGTGAACAAAACCCACTCTATTATCCTGTGACGTGCATCCTACAGCTGTGTAGAAGACATTTTAATACCCCAGCCTCACACTTTTTTGACTTTCTCAACAATAATGACCTGCACCTTCACTGGAATTCCATCATCTATCTCCATGGATCTTGTCATCATCTGGAATTTCTCTATCACTGAATAAACCTCTAATCCTTCCAGAATTTATTCAGAAGAGTGATAATGGTGTTGTATTTAGCAGTTGTTTATTTCAGAAATGTAAGCACGGGAAGAACAGTATATATTGATGATGGGCAGTCAAGGTTGATTAGTGTATTTTCCTAGATTTTTTAAACTTCCTGGGACCTTTATTAAATAACCTGTTGTTTTTAAAAAATGTGAGCCTTCAGTTAAGCTACAAAAATACTATAACATTTTTTACCTCATGTATTTTCTCTCTGTCTTTGAACTATTTGAGAGTAAGTCTCAAGCATCATGGCCATTTACTTCTAAATACTTCAGGAAACGTCTCTTAAAAGTAAAAGCCTTCTCTTATATGATCACAGTACAATGATCAAATTTAGTAGATTTAACATTGATAAAACCTAATTATTCAACATGCAGCCCATGTTCAAATTTCTCTAATTGTTCCAGTTGTGTCCTTTATAGCAACATTGTTCTCATCCAAACTCTGCTATAAGATCATGCATCGCATTTAGTTGCTATGCTTTTCAAACACCCTTCTGCTATGGACTGAATGGTGTCACCTCAAAATTCATGTTGAGGTGTTAACCCCCAATACCTCAGAATATGGCTGAATTTGGAGATAGGACATCTAAAGTAGTAATTAAGTTAAAATAAGGTTATTGGGGTGGGCCTTAATCCAATATGACCTGTGTGCTTAAAAGAAGAGGGGATTAGGACACAGACATGCACAGAAGAAAGGACATGTGAAGACACCGGGAGAAGATGGCCATCTTCAAGACAGGAGAGAAGCCCTCAGAAGAAACTAACCCTGCCGACACTTTGATCTGGGACTTCCAGTCTCCAGAATTGTAAAAAAATAAATGTTTAAGCCACCCAGTCTTTAGTACTAGCCACTGTAGCAAACTAATACATCTTCTATATTAGAAAATTACCCATGTACTGTTTCCTCAAAAAAAGAGGTTGGAATTCAATTTCCCACTGTCCCCTGAGGCTGAAATGCAAGCATGTTACAAGGCTCCACCAATTATACCAGCTGGAGTGAGATTTTGGTTTGAAGGAGCCATGTGAAGATGAAGTGCACTCAGGGTCCACTTTGCAATGAGAATGGTGGCAGAGCCATGTGGCTTTACCAGGCAGTGACAGTCAGGGCAGCATACACAGCACGGTTCAGGCCATAGCTGAATTTGCAGCAAAGTCAAATACTTGGGTATCAGCAAGGTAAGCCATAGAATCTAGAGTTCGGTGACAGCTTCAATAAGAGTCTTCATATTAGGACATTCTGTAGTTTAGATCACGTTCTTGGAAGTTTAGTCTTGAGCTTTGTTCTTGAGTCCTGTTCTTTTCCCAACAAATCTATGAGTTCTTGCGATATACTTAGTGGACTTCTCCAGTGAATCAGCCAGAATCTGCTTCCTTCATTTGAAATGCAGCACTCTGACTAAAATCAAGTCAGCCTATTTCTAAAACTTTGTCTAATAATTCTCTGTGGCATAGGAGCAAAATGAGAGAAAGCAGATGATTAGGGTGATTTACATAAATTCAGTATGTTAATGATTCATTCTTATCGAGGTAGTAAAGCAAAGCTAAGAAAACCCACCTGACAAAATATCCTAGCAACAATTTTAATTTTTTTAACTATTAAAATTACTCTAACCCAACAGTAACTGTAATTAAGGAAGAAAATATTTTCACCTCAATCCTATCACCAATAACATAGCATTCCATTGGTTTCTTTCTTTCTGATCTTTGACCTTATATATTATCTTCTATATTACAATGACCATATTTATTTTCTACCTGTATATCAGCCAGGGCTCCAGGGGAATATGGATGGCAAACTTAAATTAGAGTGTTTAAGGATAGTTCAATAAAGGGACAAGATGCAGGCTGGGTGTAGTGTAGATAGTATTCTAGGTCTAGTAACCAGGGTGCTGCTCTCACCCCAGGACTGAAGAGATAAGGGTTGAGAATGCTTCCTCAACCCAGAGATGGAAAGTGCTCTGTGCAGAGGCCTGGGTGGCAGGAGTCTCACTTTGTACTGAGGGGCCCATACAGCTTGCAGTGATTCTGCAGTGAGGGAATCTGGAGACATACACCCGTGCCTCACTCTCCTCCTTCTCTCTGGTCTCCTGCCAGCATTTCTCATTGCCATGGCCAGGGGAAGAGGAAAGCTGCTGGTCAAGTCCAAGCAGGGCAGCCTCCTGTGGCACAGAGCAGGGAGGATCTGGAAGGCAAAAGTAATATATTCAGCCCCACTTGATTGTATCATATTTTATAAAGATGGCAAATCATTGTTTGCCTAACTATTCTTCTATTATGGAGCTTTTATATTTTTCCATGTTAAAGAATATGAGCAACATTTTATGAACGTCTTGGTGTATGTGTGTGTGTATATATATATATATATATGTATATACATATATATACATATATATATATATAACATATTTCTTTTGAATAATTCATAGGAAATGACACCAAAAGTTGTATGGTTGGTTCTCAGGAAAAAACAGCTCAATGTGAGGAGTATCTGTTGTCCTAATTTTTGTTTCTATATCATTTTTAAAGTGGTTAAATTGTAATTCATTAAAAATGATGTTGGGCCAGCCCCAGTAGCCTAGTGGTTAAGTTTGGTGCACTCCACTTCGGCCGTCTGGGTTCGTCAGTGGCTGTGCTGTGATGGGGGCTCACATACAAAAGGAGGAAGATTGGCAACAGATATTAGCTCAGGGCAAATCTTCCTCAGCAAAAGAAGAAGAAAAAAATGATGTTCAATTTGTATATGGTAAAATGTTTTTAGCGTTCTCAGAATGTATTTTTTCACATAGGAACCACACACACAATCAGGTGAACAGAAAGGGAAGATACTTCCTTTTGGAGATGAAGACACTGAGTCTCAGGAAGGTTTGCCCACATGTCATGTGTCCAATTAAAATAAACTATGGGCACAAGTTACTAATGTTTCATGTACAGACTAAGCTGCTATAAGAGAGCTTCACTTGTGACAAAGCTTTGCTTGTTCAAAATCCACTTGACTTCATGCCCCACACAGCTGACAGGCAGAGCAGGAAAAGAGAATAATAAGCAACTTCCATCTACCAGCTGTGACCAGAAGTTGCATATATCATATCTATTCACATTCCGTTGGCTGGATCTTAATTACACGCTCTCACTCACTTTTAAGGATGGTTGGGAAATTTAGTCTCTACCTGACCATTCATGTTCTATCAGTAAAGATTCTATTAAATAAAAAAGGAGAGTAGAAAGGATGCCGAAGACAGCTAGCAGTCACTTCCATACGGTCACCATCTGGCCACGCACATATCAACACATATTGTGCACATAAAACATTCCCATGTCTTCCCCAAAGGAGAGAATCCAGTTACAGCCAACAAAACATCCATCGATCTGGGTGAAGCTCATTACTTTCCTGAACAAAAGGTGGCTACCTGTGATCTTGTGACTTATAAACTAAAAGACCCATGCCCTCCACATACGCACTCAGCATACAAGAGTGGGGTAGGATCAATCTAACTACAACAAAAACTCAGATTCAAAAGAAGGAGAAAGAAGTCATCAAATCCTGCTGATTGTGAATTTTGAAGGCTTCATGCTGTTTGATTTCCTTGGTTAGCCCACTGTTTGCCAGGGGTTCTGGAAACATCTCCAGTGTCCTCTGTAGTCCCTCCTTTGCCTTCTTAATTTTCTTTCTGTGGTTGCAAAGGAAAATGGGGCTGAAGAATACGTCCTTGCAGGCTTAAACTGCTGGTGTAGACTTTGGAAAACAGAGGTGGTTTTGGAGGCTCACCATCCACAGATTAGATTTGTGTAGGCCAGACTTGTGGTTAACAACGATTTCTCTTCATCACTTTGAGTCTGCTCAGCTCAATTTGAAGTGACCAAAAAGAAACAATCTTCTCTGGTTCTGGCTTTTACCACTTCGGGCTCTCATTTACCACTCCCCACTCAGCACAATTTAATGGCAATTATCTCGAGGCCATCTGAAACTGTAGCTTAGATGGGAGGACAATATCTTATACTGACCTTGGATGCCACGTTGCTCCAATTTAACAAAGAAGAACATTTAATACGGTAATTTCTAGAAAGGCTGTCAGTAACCATCCTCTCTTGTGCTGTTTGAGGTTCAGATATACTTGGCTTTCCTAACCTTCTAAGGTCCAAATTACTGAACTCGTCATCAATTTAGACTGATATTTTTGTAACATAAGACATTTGTTTTGGTTACAATCTTAGTGCTTTAACACTGATTTGTCCTACAACAGACGTTAACATTTCTTCTTTTTTTAAGCCAATTTGAAGTTTCCCCCTTTTCTTTTTGACAAATTCACTCTTTGACAATCAAATTACCCAAAAAGCTGGCAGGTGATAAGAGTGAACAAAAATTAAGCTTGCGAGCAGTCTGTTCTCTCAATTTGAGATGCTGTCTCTATTTCCACTCCAGATGAAATCTTGACTTTGAAAGATTATTATTGTGGGCTCTTTAGTGACTCCTGACATTGGTTTTAATAACCTTCCTGTGAAAAAATATCATATTTTTACATTTTAAGATCAGAGCTTATTTTGATTAAAGGGGCAGAAAGTGCTCCATTAGAAGGGGTTTGTCCCTTTCCATTTTTGCTTGCGAATTTGCTAATAATTGACTAAATCCATTTCTTTTCTAGTTAGTTACTAAATGTAGAAAGGATCTGCTAAAGTACACCAACATTTTGACTTTTCCTGACCACTTATCCTGGAGCTACAGTTCCAGTAAAGATGTGGCCTACCTCTAAAATTGTGACAGGCAACCGTTTTACTAGATGTTTTGGCCCAGTATAACAAGAGTCATCAGCTTTCCAGACTGTAATATGTGTCCCCTTGCCTCCCACCACCTGATGGCAAAGCCAGTACCGCATATTTTGGCTTTTATTGTGGCAATGCCCCACTTCCAGATATCATTTTTACATTAGAATACTGGCTACATTGTAACAAAGAGATAAAAAAATACATGATATAAATAATATAGATTTAAAATACATGATTTAAGAAATACGGATTTTGAAATACATAATTTAAATAATATAGATTTAAAATACATCATTTAAATGACACAGAAGGACATGTTTTCTCTCATTTCGCTGTACAGAAGAAAGTGATCCAGGGCAGATAGGTTGACCCTGCCATTCTCAATACGTGGTTTTGATCTCTAGATACAAGGCAGCTGTACCACTTATATCCATTTTTCCAGCTAACAGAAAAAGAAAAAAAAAAGGAAGGGGAAAATAAGCACCTTCCTTTTGAAAGATACGATTTCAATTGAATATTTCACTTAAGTTGACATTATTTTGGTCAGAAGTTAGTCATATTGCCACATCTAACTAAAAGAAAGGCAAGGAAATGTATTCTGGCCAGGAAGCCATTTATGCAGTTAAAACTCAAGAGGTTTTTATTAGTAAGAAAGAAGAGAATGGTTAACGGAGAAAAACGAGAGACTTCTGTACACAACCACAATGCTCTTTCCACTAAACTGACCTAAAGAAAGAACAGTCTGACTTTTAAAAAGTCTAAATTAAGGGAGAATTGAGTGCCAAGGTTTTTGTTTTGTTTTGTTTGGTTTTAAAGTAGCTTCTAGGGTATGGGGTGTGAGATTATTTTTCTAAATTTTTCCTTAGGCCAGAATTGCTTGAATCAAGATAATGAATTATAGATCTGGAAGAAATTTTCAGACATCACCTTGCCTTTATTTTGGATCATATCTAAAGTATCCTGGGAACATGTTAGCCCAGTTTAGCTTTCTGAGATCTCTGAAGAAGGAGATCTCTGCCTTCTTTTGGCAATATTTTCTACGATTTAATTTTGAGAGAGAAGGGCCATGAGACCCCCTTCCTTACCACCAAATCTTCATTTCTCCATAGTGTAGTGTAGTGTGTTGGTAAAGATGATGGGAGGAGAACCGGTCTGCCTGGGTCCAAATCCGGGGCACTCCAGCTGTGCCATTTACCGACTTAGTGACCCTAAAGAAATACTCAATCTTTCTAAATCCCAGTTTCCTAATCTATAAAAAGAGGATCATATTTGAACCCACTTGATAGGGATGTGAAGAGGATCAAATGGCTTAAGAATGTGTAAAATGTTTAGAGTAGTGGCTGGTTTTTGGTCAATTCTCAATGAATAATAGCTATTATTATTTACCTGTATTTTTCCTTGGGGCAAGAGATGCTCCCAAAAGAAATAATAATGTAACCCTTACAAAAGCAGCTAAATTATATTAATTACGACTAAAATTAATCCGACATGAATCTACCCTATCTTGTATTATTAAAAAGTGTGTTATGCTAATGCAAATTGATAGCATAAATAAGACAAAATTTTAAACTATTAAGAGTAAAAGCCCAAGAAAGCTTTTGAAGTACCACCTTAAGAGAGGTTTTGCATTAGACGAAAAACTATACTAATTACAAAATAATTCTCCTCTGTTTGTTAAAGCACTTGAACAGTCTCTAACATTACATCTCAGCTCCAACTTCCAGCATTCTTGTTCTTGCAAACTTTACAAAATGAGCATAATAAAATGAAAAGTTTCTTTTTTTCTGATTATGAAGATAAAATAATTGAAAATCAAGAAACGTGGAAAGAATAAAAAAGAAAAATTATCTGAAATTTCTTCACCGTAAAATAACTACTACTTACCCTTCAGTGACTATCTTTCTAGACATTCTTTTAAGTACTACAAATAATAATAATAACAATTTCTTTTTGGTAATGATGAAGAATCCTCCCTATGGATAACTATTATAAAATCTGGACAGAATTACTAAAAATAACTATTTGAAGGAACTGGAAATTACAAAAGTCATGCAAAATCTTGAGAAGAGTCTACTTTCAAAGACAACTGCTGTGTTGGGTATGTACGGTGAGCTTGTGGTGTTCTTGCCTCAGGTACTTCACGAGCCACCCCACCTTCTCAAACCAGGTGGAGAACCAGTCTTAGTGGCTCAAGGTGGCAGACAATAAAGTACAAGGCAGCAGACCAACTGGATATTTAAGGGGGAAATCCTGGAAGTAAAATAACCACAGAAGGACTGAGACTTAAAAATCTAAGTATAAATTTCGCTCAAAATCCTGGTCGTCTGTAAACTCTACATGAACGTAGGAACCCACAGGGAGTCTGTAAAAAAGTGAGTGAAAACTAAAAGGAGATCCACCTTTGAAAGAGAAACCAGTCTCTGGGGAGATTTGCAAGTATGCTCACTTTTGACTGAGTGCATTTCTCAACCCACTCACAGCTCTGGAAGCAGAAAGCGAATGCCTTCCTGGCTTGAGGTGTCCAAGGGTAGAACTCAGGGCTGGAAAAGAAACTGGGAAATTTACACTTACCATCTGGCCCAGTAACCCACTCAAAAGACACGAAAACTTATGTCTACACAGACTTGCAAACAAACGTACATTGGAGCTTTATTCATAAGAGCCCCAAACTGAATCCATTCAAATGTCTAACAACAAGCAAAACAAACTGTGTATATCATTAAAAATAAATATCGTTCAGGAATAAAAAGGGCAAAATATGAACATATAGAACACGGATGAAAATCTATGTTATGCTAAGTAAAAACAGCCAGACACAAAGACTACGTAGTACATGATTCTATCTGTAAGAAATCCTAGAGAAGGCAAAACGACAGGGACAGAATGCAGCTCAGTGGGTGCCTGGGGCTGGGAGTCAGGGGAGGAGATCAAATTCAAAGTGCCAGGAGGGATTTTGGGGGTGATGGAAATGTTCCATACCTTGATGTAACAGTGGTTTCACTACCCTATTCATTTGCAAAAGCTCATCCAACTTTACGTTTAAAATGGGTACACTTTTATTGTATGAAAATTATGTCTCAAAGTAGTTGAAATAATAATACTCACTCACCTTACATTTTATCCTATCCCTCAAAATTGCTTCTAATATACTGTATTGATCAAGATGCTTCTGATCAAAATGGCCCTCTCAAAACCAGAACGAGTTCTCAGCTTCTCCCCAACCCTTAACCATCCAAGGATTTTAACTGACACAACCCCTGAGGAAAGACACTGAGGCTAATTACTGCTTTAGCTGTATGAAACAATTCTGATATATTTAAAAACTTTTTTATTTGGGTCAAATATTTGTAATACCCATTATGATTTCTTCTTTGACTTACAAATTAGTTAGAAATGCGTAATTTAATTTCCAAATATTTGGAGGTTTCTAGGTATTTTTCTGCTACAGACTCCTAATTTATTTCTGTTTCTCACAGAAATAATCTTTATGATTTCCAATTCTTTTAAATTCATTCAGACTTTCTTTTTAGCCCAGCATATAATATATCTTAGAGAATGCTACATATGAGCTTATAAAGAATGTGCATTCTGGGGCCTGCCTGGTGGTGCAGCGGTTAAGTGCCCATGTTCTGCTTCTTGGCGGCCCCGGGTTCGCTGGTTCGGATCCCAGGTGCAGACATGGCACTGCTCATCAAGCCATGCTGTGGCAGGTGTCCCGCATATGAAGTAGAGGAAGATGGGCATGGATGTTAGCTCAGGGTCAGTCTTCCTCAGCAATAAGAGGAGGATTGGCAATAGTTAGCTCAGAGCTAATCGTCTGTAAAAAAAAAAAAAAAAGAGTGTGCATTCTGCTATTGTTGGTTGGAGTGTTCTATAAATGTCGATTATCTCAAGTTGGTTGTTAGCCTTCTACATCCTTATGGATTTGTTAGCTCTTTCCCTTCTTCCATTTTTTCCTTTAACTAAATTCTACTGCTGATCAAGTCTCCTAATTATAGCAATTAACCATACCATACGTTAATTCTTCGTACCTGACTGATTTCCCCACTACACTTGGACCCACAGCGGGTAAGAATAATGGCTTTTAATCTTCATAACTCCAGCACTAGTATATTGCCTAACATGTAAGAAGTTGTCTACAAGTTTCTGATGCATGCATAGATTACTCAACTGATCAATCAATCAACCAGTAATGAAAACCCTTGTCATTAGTACACACAAATTAGAAATGTATAGAAATCAGAATGCTATTGTGCCTGCCACGCCCCCAACCCCCATAAGCAATTCATATGTTGAAGCCCTAACTCCCAGTGGGGGGTATTTGGGCATCATGCTTTTAGGAAGTAATTGAAGTTAAATGAGGTCATAAGGGTGGGGTCCTAAGTTGATAGGATTGGTGGCCTTATAAGAAGAGGAAGAAAGAGACAGATCTCTCTCTCCATGCACACACACTGAGAAAAGGCCATGTGAGCACATAGCAATAAGACGGCCATGAGCAAGCCAGGAAGAAAGTCCTGATTGGAAATCATCCAGGCTGGTCCCTGAGCATGGACCTCTGGGCTCCAGCACTGTGAGAAATAAATTTTTGTGGTTTAAATCACCCAGCCTATGGTACTTGTTCTGGCAGCCTGAGCAGACTAAGGCAGGTGACACCATAGCTGTCTTGAACAAACCTTGTTCACTTAATATACATTGACAAAAAAAATTGGCAACATTCTGATATATAGTCTTCAGAAAGTATTTCATGAATAAAAGACAGGCAAATTTATTACAATAGTTCATTAAAATATTTTGTTAAAAGTGAAAAGCAAATTAAAGATTAACTCCAAGAAAATAAGATGATTTTATAGACGAGATGAAACAGTATAGAATAATTAAGACAAGTAATTTCTGAAGAAACTAACACTTTACTAAGTATAACATCAATTTCTCTGTACTATCCTGTCACCAAAAGGCACCAAACAAGCTAAAAAAATAATGTATTTTTACTCATAGAATATACAAGCGAGAATAACTATGGAGAAATATGATTGAGTCTGCCCTGCGTAAATACACTAACCCCAGGTTAAATCTACTCTAATCCCCCAGTCATATCTTATCTGAACTATGATTGATATCTACATTATCATTTAATAAGCTAAAGAGTAAACCACATACCCCAATCCACTCTCTGAACAAGTAGGCAGTGAAGACAATATTGTAAATATCCTAGTAAATACCTTTACTAATGTGGTGTTAGGGTCCAGTAGTTGAAAGAGCAGAAACTACCAGTAACATTGTAATGTAAAGGGAGAAAATCAGGATTGTAGTTTTCTCTCAAAAAGATGTCAGAAAGTGAAGACTTGCAGGCTTCATCATTGCCCGTATGTAGTGTGTAGTTTTGGTTCAAACTCAACACAGTCAATTCACTGGAGAGAGACACAGAGAAAGAAAAAGAAAGATCCTAAATGGTCAATCTTCTCTTCAACGAGCTAGGTTTCAAAGAAGGGCAAATGAACAATGTACTGTTATGTCTGGTGTTCATCAAATACCAAAAGAACTTTCCATTTTGAGAAAAGGAGTTTTCATATTAAAATTGTACAGAGCCAAAGCATACTCAGCGGTTTTAGCTAACTCCTCAGTTTTTATATAAACATTATAATATGGATTATGAGACCTTATTCAAACTCCTATGTAGGATTAAATAAAATAATTGAAAACAGGAAAATGTTCAGATACAGCATCTGGCTCAGTTAAAAAATTTAATTGTCACAGCAAATGAGTTGGGGAGGCCGAGGTCTGGCCAACTGCCTTCTGAATTCCATGGTTTTCCTGAATGTGCACACAATCCTGTTTGGGGAGCTGATATTTGTATTAAGGCCTTGATGACTATCTTCTAAGTTGAAGAAAGGTGAATGTAACTTTGGATAGCCAGGTGTTATGCTTCGCGGTGGAAATGTATGCATGATTATTCATTTGCAAATGTCAACTCACCTCTGACTTGAGATGAACAGAAATGAAAACAAACGAAACCAGTGAATCTAATAGAAAGTGCATTTAGGACACGAGGAGCAAGCCAGGAATCTTTGTGAATGTTTGAAATAGTCTATCCTGTTAAAGTGTTTGAGAACTCTTTCCTCTTATCTCTTAATTGGTTGCATAACTAGTCTCTTTTTTTCCCCAAAGTAATTGTATATTTTCGAGCATACGCTATTTGCAATGTCCAGTAATTGGCAATACTGTAAATATACCTATAAGGAAGCATAAGTCATGGCTATTGTCCTTAAAGAACTTTAAGTCTTGCAAAGGAAGATAATAGAAGCAAACTAGTGAGTTGAAGCAATATGTGCTAAGTCTGTTAAGAGTGGCACAAGAAGTGCTAAGGACACCAGTCCTTCCAGGCCTAAGGCCCCAGGAGTGTAATTCAGTTAATCAGGAGGCATAAATTCTAACTTTGTTCCATTCCACATTCTCAGATGACAGGCCCAGAAGTCTACTCCCATTGAGATCTATGGCTTTTGCTACACGGACAAAAAAAAAAAAGACTTATTCTCTGATGACATGGACTCCTATTTGGCTTGGTTAACCTGCTTTCCCTTCCCTTAGGAAGGTAATTGAAGTCAAGGAAGTTGCATGTAGTGATTTGGAGGTTTGCAACTAGGAAATTCTTAGATTTAGGGGCATACACAGCCTTTCATGTACAAAGTTCTCATTTTAACCTACCTCAGGCTATCCAGCTTTACTGATTTATAGTTAATTAGGATTGAGATTTTCATTGAAAATTCGAATACTTATATGCTTTTTTGTATGCATTTCAGATCATGTTGGCTGCAGCAAATAATTGTAATAGCACTCAAGAAATGAATGAATACCACAGGGAAGAGCTTCAACCACCCCTGCCCCTGACAACCTGTAAGTAAATCCTGCTGTGTTCCCTGTTCACAGAAATATCCTTCTGACATCACTTGTGATAGCTGAAAGATTTCTTTTCCTATCAGTTAACAAAATCCCAATACCATTTCCTCACTTCTTAACCATGTCTTAAATCCCTTAAGAAGCTTCTGCTATTTGCTGTTAGACTTTTACACCTGAATTAAATTCTTTGTACCATATAGAGGCTTAGTTATTAGATGTGTGTACAAGTCCTATTGTGATAAATGAGCGTCATTTGGGCATAAGGTTGAGAGAGGAAATCTATATTGATTATGGCAAAGAAGGCATAATAGATTGTCCTCAGAATGATTCAATGAAATCACACCATTGTGCATTCAAGGCATTTGATAAATATAGAATTCTAGTAAAGAAAGTTCTTCATTCTTATTTGAATGGAGGAAAAGCTTACAAGATCGATTTTCGTCTTTTAAATATGCCAATGAATAGCCATCAACAAGGTAAGACTTCCTTCATTACGAATGATCAAAAAAAACCAAAACAAAATCAAGTCTAATCTACCCACATGTGGCTTAAGATCTCTGTAAAGCTTTCCTGGATACGTAAGAGAGAGAGTCCTGGAGAAATAGCGAACTGGTCGGGTCCAAGAACGCTTCTTCTAAGCTATCAAAACTTTTCTGTCTCTTACGTTGCTATTTGCTGCTTATATGCTGTTTATGAAAATATTTTACATATGAAAAAGCCTGAAGCGAAAATACTTATGTAGTACTTGACCTTATTTAGAAACTACATGAATTCACCTATTTCAGTATCAAATCAGGATCTCATGGCAAGGAAATGTTTAGTCTATAAACCTACAACTAGTTAGTATGTTAATTTTTAAAACTTTACCAAAATATTACTGTTAAAATTTATATGGAAAGCTTCAAAACTACGTGAAAAATAGGGTAAACTAGATATTTTGCCTTTCAGAAGCTGAGATTAACAAGACTCCATAGAAAGACATAATGTTTCTGATTTCCAAACTGATCTTTAACCTTCTTTTGAAAATTCATTTATTTGTGAGTTTATTTGCAAGTTATGATACATTTCTAAATACTGACACATGGACAAATCATGATATAATATGCTTTAACGTTACCATGTTACATAAATACTGCTAAACATGTTAAATTTGTTGAATCTTCTGAAAAAAATGCTCAATTGTATTTATAAGTGTTGTCTTCTATTCACATAACAATTTCTCAGTGAGAAGCAGCCTCTCTAGGTTTGCCAAAATGGGTACCTAAATATCACTGAACATTAAGTTAATGTAGAGAATTTTCCACCTGAGGGGATGCCTTTTCTCACTAACTTGACACTTCACCTCTTAAGATTTATAGTTCTTGACTAAAACTGGAAGTAATTGTTTTGTTAACTCCAAGAGAAAAATCCTGATTCTATGATTGTGTGAGAAGTGAAAATTTTCTCACAGTTTACAGTTTCTGACTAAAAAAGAAATCTGAAAACTAAGGATCTATGATTGGTTTTAGTCTCTCCTAACTGACGACAATTGAATTATATGAGTGCCTGTTACCTTTAGCCAGTAAAAGCACACCTCCCCAACACACACACACACACACACACACGCACAATATCTTGAATAAAAAGCTGGAGGCCTGTGGTCAGTCATTTCCAAGGACTAGGTTGCGCACCTATAGGTAGTAGATTTAAAACAGAGAAGAAGATAAATGAAAAAATTATATTTTAATGAATTTTTATAACCCAGTATTAAGGGTGACATTAAAACAGGCTATTTATAATGCTTTGTAAACCAATGGAGTTTGGTGATATGTTGGGGCACTCTTTTCTCTAGACTAGCAAGAGAGTGGTTTGGCAATTTGTCTTCAGGATGGGAAGTCCATTTAGTCATTACATTTGAATCCTAAGAATCAGATTCCCTCAGATGTCGCCAGGCACCTTGGGGTCCTGGATGTTGATCCAGCACCTATAACGTAAGTCCCTAATTCACGATGCAGGAACTGCCATAACATCTCAGGACTCCAGGCAGATTTCTCCAACAGCACCAGGAGTATTGTTGTCACACTCCCAGGACTTCCATTGGTCAAGGTGACTCCTGTCTGGCTTTGTTGAGATTATTTCTGCACCACACGTCTGGTGATCTCAAACTGCACGGCAGGGAGCTTTTAGGATATCTGCTATGGAGTGAAGAGCCACCCGAAGCAAGTTCTATTAGGTGTATTCTCGAGAAGAGGGATTATAATTTATGGAATTATTTCTTTAAAATGTTTCTTTCATTAAATGTTATCATCTGGTCAGTGAGTAATAAAATCCTATATAATAAAGATAACTGTTATTTTAGATGATGGATACTGTAAGAATTTTGTTTATTTGCTAAGACTACAATCAGGTTGTTTTTCTCTTTTTGAGCTACTACCTAGTTTTGTCTTATCCTTTCCTTTTCTTTTCTTTCTTTAACCTGTGACATAATTTTAATACTAGCTTCATTCTTCTGCCCCAATCATTCTTTTCTGGCATTACTTGGCATGTGCTCAGGAAAAGTAGGTGGAGGTGATAGAAAGAATTCAGGATCTAGTCAGATTACCCAGGTACTAGTCTTATTTCTACCGTTAACTGCCCTCGTGAACCAGGGAAAGTCACTGTGTCCCTCTCCGAGCCCTAGCGCTTCTTCTAAAAAATGAGGATGTGGAGAAGGATGAACATAAGGTCTCTCCATGTGCCATAGCCCTTTAATTCTATTAGCCCAAGCACTGCTGCTCTGTATGAGTGGGCTTTGATCTGGAAAAATGCCAAAAACTATACAAAACATAACCATTCACTTACTGGAAAATAAGTGAGATCTCACCATTAGCACTGACCTCTCTACCGATAGCCTTGATCCATATTGATATTCATATGTCCTGAGGTTCAATGTCATTTAAACTCTCTTGGTAAATGTAGTGATTATGACCACAGGCTTTGGAGTCAGAAAACCTGGGCTTGAATTCTGAACTGGGTGCTTATTAGCTCTGAGATGCTGCAACTATCCGAGCTTTCCCTGTAAATTAGGGATAATCCCTACTCCACAATCATTTTACTGGGTATTACATAAATCCTTATAAAGCATCTAGCACACTGCCTGGCACAAAATATGGGTTCAAAAAGAGAATTATTGTTGTTATTGGTTTTACTAGTGAATTTTTTATTCCTTTCTGAGAGAAGAATTTGAAAATAGTGTGAATATGAGAGTACTGGATGATAGAGAAGGGATGCCATTAAAGGACAAAACAATGGTAGAATATAAAATTTAATCTGCTACAAAATATTCCCCAAACTAGGGACAGCAGATGCCATGTTAACACTCCCTTCCAGCCTCCGTGGTGAGCATCACTAATCATTGTAACCCTAAGGAGCTTGGGCGTGATCTGGGAGTTCCTCAAATCTTCGTGCTTCAGGCAGGCGCTACCCACTGATTGACACAGTACTCAGGACAAAAGCCTCATTGACCTTCTCCGGCCCAGGTCTAGTTTTAGCCTAGAGTCTTGAAAAACAAAATTCTGGATGAAGAATGTGCATATAAAACTCACAAAACAAATTTAAAAGTTAAATTTCAGTCAGTTACTATAACTGCCTGTCCTGCTTTATTACTGAATCTCCAGAATTCTTTCATCAGCAAATAAATCAGGATTAGTTACAAAATTGTTCTTACAATAACACTGCAAAGCACCCTGTGGGACATTCTTGGGCTTATTTATTAATCTAACAAAATTTATTGACGCTCTATTTTGTACAAGCCACTGTGAGTTTAAAAATATAACGAAATCATCAATAGATTTCTTGGAAGGAAGTTTTTCGGAATCCTGAATAATCATTTCACAGAAAGGAAGAAAAGAGAGATATGCCTTCAGAAATGTTGTATATATAATGCTTCCAGAGAACTGGATATACAAATACTTCCAGAGAACTTCAAGATCACTGTGGACAACACTGCAGATGCTTTATATTTGCGTGGTAAGTCCCAAACATGTTTCAGCATCTCAGTCTCATCTGAACAACCCAGGAGCGATGCTGACAATCGAGTGTGGTGTAGAATGTTCTGTTAAAGGCTGCTTCAGAAAGTAAAGAACCTACTAGAACAAAAAAGCGACATAATTGAATGAAATGAAGGGTATTTGAGGTGCCACAGTTTGTGAGAAAAAAATATCTGAATCCAGTTTAACCTGTCTACCCTCTCTTTTGAAACAAAAATTACATCTTCTAAAACATCATTAATTTATCACCCTTGTTAATAAAGTTTCAATTTGCAGAAAATGTTACACCTTGTACTTTACATCCTAATACATATAAGTGAGTGGATAGCATATTTGGTATTTTGAGATATCTCAGTGGATTTAAAATAAATTATATTACAATTGATTAGATGTAATTATCTAAAAAGACACTTGCCATTGTTTTATATAATTACAAGTAGAAATTTACCAAATTTGAAATTGTTTTAATAGTTGAAGAGTGATTATAATGTACTTTCTTTTCCAAAACTAATTGGAGGTTAACTACACAGCAAATCAAATTTTGATTTTTTGACAATATATTTGATAAGGATATTTTTAATGAAGGTTTTTTAGAACAGTGATCATGGGCTTGTCAGATTTTGATGGCAGCTGTAAAATGATTGAGGCTGGTCAGGTGATAGAAGACGTGTGAATACGCCACCTCCATTTTGCTAGTTAGGTCAGAATTAGTTACAGTAATGAATGTCCTGGAGTGTAATTTCAAATGTAATGAATGATGTGTGAAAAAAAGAAAATACTGCTTCTTCTTTTCTCAAGACTTTTTTTTTTTTAAATGAAGCATCAATTAGATGCTAGAACTGTCCATTATTACATGGTTTAACTTTTCAGCAATTTCTAGTGTATGTACTTTATAGCTATGGAAACTCAAAGAGAAAAATTTAGAAACTTACCCAAGTTATAGACCCCATTTGTATGGGATTCTTTTCCTGATTCAACATGTTTCTAACACCCTGACTACCACTCTCAGTTCCCCAAACACTTTAAGTGCTCTCTCATGGGCTTTGTATCTTTTTCTGCTTGGTGTATCCTTCCCTTGGTTAATACAACAGGTTCGTCCCTAGCTTTAAGGTCTTATCTCAACTCTCATCTCCTCAAAGAGGATTCCTTTGACCGTGCTGTTTGAATCAGCCCACGAGCCCACTCTGTTTCTTTACAATATCACTGAATAATGCCTCCAGAGTCATCTCTTACTCTCCATTATGGGCTGAATTATGCCCCATCCCCCCGCCCCAAATTCACATGTTGAGGTCCTAACTCTCAATAGCTCAGACTGTGACTATATTCGAGATAGGGCTTTTAAAGTAAAATGAGGTCATATGGGTGGCGCCTAGTCAATATGATTGGTGTTCTTAGAAAAAAAGATGATTAGGACACAGACACACACAAGAGTGAAACCATGAGAAGACACCTTAAGAAGACGGGCGTCTACAAGCCAAGAAGAGAGGCCTCTAGAAGACACCAACCCACCAACCCGGCCCACAGCCTCATCCTAGACTTCTAGCCTCCAAAACTGTGAGGAAATACATTTCTGCTATTTCAGCCACCCAGTCTGTGGTATTTTGTTATGGCAGCCCTGGCAAACTAAGACATTGTCATTGTCATTGACTTATTTTCTACTGCCCCACTTCTAGAAAATATACTCCCAGATGCAGGGACTTTTTCTTATTCACAGTAATATTCCCTGTGCCTGGCAATGTGACTGGAATTTACTGGGCTCTCAACAAATTATCTCTGGATGAAAGAATGACAGTTAGTCAATAGTTAAGACAGAATTCACACCCATATTTGCTGCAACCTAAATCTGATTCTCCTTCCCTTTTCACTATTTACCTTCCATAAACCAGGCTACATCAAGGGCTCTGAGAGTCAAGAAATGGGTTATGACTTTCAGTTATCCAAATGGAGGCATTGCAATGCAAGAATTCAGGATTTAGGATGTAGACACTTTATCTCGATACAAAAGGGAGCCACAGGTTCCTTGCTCGTGTAGTCTACATGGATGAAGACATAATCTTAAACTCCACTGCATTGGCTTTAGCCTTAAAGAGCACGCCAGGGTATAAGCTGGAACAACTTAAGTACTCCTAACCAAGCAGAGTTACTACAATACCAATAACTCAGAGATAATTGAAATAGGTAGAGCATCAGTGGATCCAGCTGTGAGGAACTGGGAAAGACAGAGGCAGGGGAAATGGGAGAGTGTCTTAAATAGTTAACTCAAATAATTCCACCCAGAAAATCTTCCATAACCTCCCAGTTTATTTGCTCCCCGTACATATTTTTATTCTACTTCCCACCACGTTGCAGAGATTTTATGTTTATACATATCTCTACTATCAGACTTCATTGTTCAGTTATCATGTCTTAATGTATCTTTGTATCTCCAGCACTTACCACAGAGCCTATCACATAGTAGGTGCTGAATAAGTGTTCAGTAGAATCTGAAATGGACGTACAGCTAGCCAGCATGTTTATAGGTCATAAAGTAGCCAAAAGTGCATAGGTTATTATTTACTTAGTTCTTGTTTCTTACGCTATTTCTCTATTAATAGAGGTTCATTTTAGTTATGAATTATTTTATACAAATATTTTATTGAGTGTAAATCTCTCAGATGTTACATTAATTTGTATTTACCCCATTCAACAATCACCTGACTTCCTCAACCATGATTAAAAACACATTTATTTTGAAGTTTCTTATTACTTTCTTTAAAAGCAATATCAGATTACAAAATAAAGGGCCTCAAGTAGGTATTTTAGTCCCTCAGAGGTTAAGAGTCCAGCCTAATACCTAAATGTCATAACTTAGTCTGATATCATAGCCCTCCCATTCACTCAAGTTCTGATTGTCATTTAGGATCTCTATCTTTGTAATTCAACAAGGTTTAGAAAACAAATTTTGAGTGCTATGACAGCCAAGTCTACTGAGAAAGTCTTTTTTTTTTTAAAGATTGACAACTGAGCTAACATCTGTTGCCAATGTTTTTTTTTTTCCTTCTTTTCCCCAAAGCCGCCGTACATGGTTGTATATTCTAATTGTGAGTACCTCCGGCTCTGCTATACGGGACATTGCCTCAGCATGGCCTGCTGAGCAGTGCAGTGTCTGCACCCAGGATTCAAACTGGCAAAACCTTAGGCCGCCAAAGCAGAATGCACAAACTTAACCTCTCAGGCAAGGCCGGCCCCTACGCAGAAAGTCTTGACAAGAACTAGATAATTCAAATAAGCCTAGAGGAGCCCACTGAGACCTGTCTAGTTATCCTCCCATTCAAGAAGGGTGTGAACTATTAAGAAAATCCCTGGAAGTCTCTGTCTTTTCTGAATGTAGGCAGAGTCAAAATGTGTCACATCCGGGCAATGATGTGTTGGTTTAGCAAAGATCATTATTTCCCCAATGTGTCAGATATCCAATTAGTTGAATTAGAATGGACTCTTCTCTCTTAATATGACATGTATAAGAAGAGAAGAAAAAGTAGAACCTAGTGAACTAAAACTGTAGTGAGAATCTTCCTCAGGAAAAAAAAAAACTGTAGTGAGAAAATAAATCCGTGAGCCAAATTATTTATACTAAATTAAGCCTCAGGACACTTGAACTGTAAGTCTCGGTGTGTGAAATGAAGAGCACACTTGGAGAGGCCACTCTTGACCCATATAGTATCCTGACCATCCTCTATCTCATTAACCTGTTTCATTGCTTTATTAGCACTTATTAATCAATGAAATTATCTTTTTTATTTGTTCTCTGGTTTATTGTCTTCCTTTGCATTTACTCCATGAGAGTAAACCTTGAGAAATCTTTATTCCATAAGGGGGATCTTGTCTTTTGTTCCTTGCTGTATCTCCAGGACCTAGGACACTTCCTGAAAAAGTCTGTGGGCTAAAATTGTTACAATATCTATCATATAGCAAGGACCCAAAAAAACTTTGTTGAATAAATTATCAACTCAACCTCTTTGATGATATTTTTTTAACCCATAAACTGTGATTGTATATGTGCAATCTAGGATTTTCAATCAATTAAATTGAATAGTAACATGAGAAGCCCTTTGAATACGTTCAAATGTTGTACAGAGATTATTTTTTTTTATTTTTATTTTTTTCGGATGTACATCATATTTCGAATTCTGTATACATTACATCATGTTCACCACCCAAACACTAATTATAGTGCATGCCCTCACATGTGACCCTAATCACCCCTTTTGCCCTCCTTCCCCAATGGTAACCACCAGTCCAATCTCCAATGCTATGTGTTTGGGTTTTTTTTTTTTTTGTCGTTTTTATCTTCTACTTATGAGTGAGATCATATGGTATTTGGCTTTCTCCCTCTGACTTATTTCACTCAGCATAATACCCTCAAGGTCCATGCATGTTGTCGCAAATGGCCGGATTTCGTCATTTCTAATGGCTGAGTAGTAGTCCATCGTGTATAAATATCACATCTTCTTTATCCATTCGTCCCTTGATAGGCACCTAGGTTGATTCCAAGTGTTGGCTATTGTGTGTAATGCCGCAATGAACATAGGGGTGCAAGTATCTTTATGCCTCTGTGTTTTCAAGTTCTTTGGATAAATACCCAGCAGTGGAATAGCTGGATCATATGGTAGATCTATCCTTAATTTTCTGAGGATACTCCAAACTGCTCTCCATAGTGGCTGCACCAGTTTGCACTGCCACCAGCAGTGAACAAGGGTTCCCTTCTCTCCACACCCTCTCCAGCATTTGTTGTTTCCTGTCTTGTTAATTATAGCCATTCTGACCGGAGTGAGGTGATACCTCTCTGTAGTTTTGATTTGCATTTCCCTGATAGCTAATGATGTTGAGCATCTTTTCATATGCCTGTTGGCCATCTGTATATCTTCTTTGGAGAAATATCTGTTCAGATCTTTTGCCCATTTTCTAATTGGATTGTTGGTTTTTCTGTTGTTGAGCTGTATGAGTTCTTTGTATATTTTGGATATTAACCCCTTATCTGACATGTGGTTTGCAAATATCTTCTCCCAATTGTTAGGTTGTCTTTTCACTTTGTTGATGGTTTCCTTTGCTGTGCAGAAACTTTTTAGTTTGGTGTAGTCCCATTTGTTCATTTTTTCTTTTGTTTCCCTTGCCCGGTCAGACATGGGACTTGAAAATATGTTGCTCAGACCAATGTCATAGAGCGTACTGCCTATGTTTTCTTCTAGAAGTCGCATGGTTTTGGGTCTTACATTAAAATCCATTTTGAGTGGATTTTTGTGCATAGTGTAAGGGAATGGTCTACTTTCATTCTTTTGCATGTGGCTGTCCAGTTTTCCCAACACTGTTTATTGAAGAGACTCTCCTTTCTCCATCGTATGCTCTTGGCTCCCTTGTCGAATATTAGCTGTCCATAAACGTGCAGGTTTACTTCTGGGCTCTCAATTTTGTTCCATTGATCTGTGTGTCTGTTTTTGTGCCAGTACCATGCTGTTTTGGTTACTATGGCTTTGTAGTATAATTTGAAATCGGGGAGTATGATACCTCCAGCTTTGTTCTTTTTTCTCAGGAATACTTTGGCTATTCGGGGTCTTTTGTTGTTCCATATAAATTTTAGGATTCTTTGTTCTATTTCTGTAAAAAATGTTGTTGGAACTTTGATAGGGATTGCTTTGAATCTATAGATTGCTTTAGGAAGTATGGACATTTTAACAATGTTAATTCTTCCAATCCAAGAGCACAGAATATCTTTGCATTTCTTTGTGTCTTCGATTTCTTTCAACAACATTTTATAGTTTTCGGTGTACAGATCTTTCACCTCTTTCATTAAGTTTATTCCTAGGTATTTTATTCTTTTTGTTGCAATTGTAAATGGGATTGTATTCTTAATTTCTCTTTCTGCTACTTCGTTGTTGGTGTATAGAAACGCAACCAATTTTTGTACATTGATTTTGTATCCCGCAACTTGACTGTATTCCTTTATTATTTCTAAAAGTTTTTTAGTGGACTCTTTAGGGTTTTCTAGATATAAAATCATGTCGTCTGCAAAGAGTGACAGTTTCACTTCTTCTTTTCCAATATGGATCCCTTTTATTTCTTTTTCTTGCCTGATTGCTCTGGCTAGGATTTCCAATACTGTGTTAAATAAGAGTGGTGACAGTGGGCATCCTTGTCTGGTTCCTGTTCTTAAAGGGATAGCTTTCAGTTTTTCTCCATTGAGAATGATATTTGCTGTGGGTTTGTCATATATGGCCTTTATTACGTTGAGGTATTTTCCTTCTATACCCATTTTATTTAGAGTTTTCATCGTAAATGGATGCTGTATCTTGTCAAATGCTTTCTCTGAATCTATTGAGATGATCATGTGATTTGTATTCTTCATTTTGTTAATGTGGTGTATCACGTTGATAGATTTGCAGATGTTGAACCATCCCTGCATCCCCGGAATGAAACCGACTCGATCATGATGTATGATCTTTTTAATGTATTGTTGTATTCGATTTGCTAGTACTTTGTTGAGGATTTTTGCATTGATGTTCATCAGTGATACTGGCCTGTAATTTTCTTTTTTTGTGTTGTCCCTGTCTGGTTTTGGTATCAGGATAATGTTTGCTTTGTAGAAGGAGTTAGGAAGCCTCCTGTCCTCTTCTATTTTTGGAAGAGTTTGAGAAGGATAGGTATTAAGTCTTCTTTGAATGTTTGGTAGAATTCACCAGGGAAGTCATCTGGCCCTGGACTTTTATTTTTTGGGAAGTTTTTTTTTTTTTCCCCCACAGATTGGCACCTGGGCTAACAACTGTTGCCAATCTTTTTTTTTTTTTTTTTCTGCTTTACCTCCCTAAATCACCTCGTACACAGTTGTATATCTTAGTTGCACATCCTTCTAGTTGTGGGATGTGGGACGCCACCTAACGTGGCCTGACGAGTGGTGCCATGTCCGTGCCCAGGATCCGAACCCTGGGCCGCCGCAGCAGAGTGCGCGAACTTAACCACTCGGCCATGGAGCCGGCCCCTTCTGGGAGGTTTTTGATTGCTGTTTCGATCTCCTTACTGGTGATCGGTCTATTCAAATTTTCTACATCTTCTTGGTCCAGTTTTGGAAGGTTGTATGTTTCTAAGAATTTATCCATTTCTTCTAGATTATCCAATTTGTTGGCGTATAGCTTTTCATAGTATTCTCTTATTATCTTTTGTGTTTCTGAGGTGTCCGTTGTAATCTCTCCTCTTTCATTTCTGATTTTATTTATTTGAGCCTTCTCTCTTTTTTTCTGGTGAGTCTAGCTAAGGGTTTGTCAATTTTGTTTATCTTTTTGAAGAACCAGCTCTTGGTTTCATTAATTTTTTCTATTGGTTTTTTAGTCTCTATTTTGTTTATTTCTGCTCGATTTTTATTATTTCCTTCCTTCTGTTGATTTTGGGCTTTGTTTGTTGTTCTTTTTCCAGTACATTTAGATGCACTGTTAGATTGTCTATTTGGGATTTTTCTTCTTTGTTGAGGTAGGCCTGAATTGCTATAAACTTCCCTCTTAGAACCACTTTTGCTGTATCCCACAGATTTTGGCATGTCGTGTTTTCATTTTCATTTGTCTCCAGGCATTTTTTTATTTCTTCTTTGATTTCTTCATTGACCCAATCATTGTTCAGTAGCATTTTGTTCAATCTCCACATTTTTGTGGCTTTTCTGGTTTTCTTTCTGTAGTTGATTTCCGGTTTCATACCTTTGTGGTCAGAAAAGATGCATGGCATTATTTTGATCTTCTTAAATTTATTGAGACTTGTTTTGTGGTCTAATATGTGACCAATCCTGGAGATGTTCCATGGGCATTTGAAAAGAATGTGTATTCTGTGGTTTTTGGATGGAACGTTCTGTATATATCTGCTAAGTCCATCTGGTCTAATGTGTCCTTTAAGGCGAGTGTTTCCTTATTGATCTTCTGTTTGGATGATCTATCCATTGGTGTAAGTGGAGTGATAAAGTCCCCTACTATTATTGTGTTACTGTCTATTTCTCCTCTTATTTCTGTTAATAATTGCTTTATATATTTAAGAGCTCCTATGTTGGGTGAATAGATATTTACAAGTGTTATATCTTCTTGTTGGATTGTTCCCTTTATCATTATGTAGTGCCCGTCTTTGTCTCTTATTACAGTTTTTGATTTAAAGTCTATTTTGTCTGATATAAGTATTGCTACCCTCACTTTCTTTTCTTTGCCATTTGCATGGAATATCTTTTTCCATCCTTTCACTTTCAGTTTGAGTGTCTGTAGGTCTGAAGTGTGCCTCTTGTATGCAGCATATACATGGATCTTGTTTTTTTATCCAGTTGGCCACCCTATGGCATTTGATTGGAGCATTTAGTCCATTGACATTTAAAGTAGCTATTGATAAATATGTATTTATTGCCATTTTGTCACTTTTTCTTTTTTTGGGGTGTTTTAGTAGTTCTCTGTTCCTTTCTTTTTCTCTTGCTCTCTTCACTTGTGGTTTGATGGCTATCTTTAGTAATACGTTTGATTTCTTTTGTCTTACTTTTTTTCCTGCTTGTTACAGGTTTCTGGTTTGTGGTTACCATGAGGATCCTATTTAATATACTATGCATATAACAGTCTATATTGAGTAGATAGACTCTTTAGCTTGACCTCTTTCTAAAAGCTCTACTTTTCCACTCCCCTCCTCCCACATTACATGTTTTTCACATCATATATAGTCTTTTGTTTAGTGTGTGTCTATCCATTACCCTCTTATCATTGAAATAGGTAATTTTAGTACATTTGTCTTTTAACCTTCATGTTATCTTCACAGGTAGTTGATCTGCTGCCTTTACTATACTTTTACCTTACAAGTGATTTTATTGCCTGTTTTTTCTTGTTGTTTTGGGTTTTTTTGATAGTTTTTTTTTCTTTTATCTCTATTTGTGGTCCTTGCTTTCCCACTTAAATAAGTCCCTTCAGCATTTCTTGTAGAACTCGTTTCTTCATGATAAACTCCTTTAATTTTTGGCTGTCTGGGAAGCTCTTTATCTCTTCTTCCATTCTGAATGACAGTCTTGATGGATAGAGTATTCTTGGTTGTAGGTTTTTTCCTTTTAGCACTTCAAACATGTTGTGCCATTCTCTTCTCGCCTGTAGGGTCTCGACTGAGAAGTCTGCTGACAGCCTGATGGGCTTCCCTTTATATGTCACTTGTCTCCTTTCTCTTGCTGCTTTTAGGATTCTCTCTTTGTCTTTAGTTTTAGACATTTTGATTACAATATGTCTTGAGGTGGGCCTCTTTGTGCTTCTCTTGTTTGGAGCTCTCTGTGCTTCCTGAACTTGGATGTCTGTTTCCTTCCTCAGGTGAGGAAAATTTTCCTGTATTATTTTGACAAATAAATTGTCTGCCCCTTTGTTTCTCTCTTCTCCTTCTGGGACCCCTATAATCCGAATGATAGCACCCTTCATATTGTCCCAGAGTTCTCTTACACTGTTCTCATTCTGTCTAATTCTTTTTTCTCTTTTCTGTTCTGCTTGGGTGATTTCCTCTAATCTTTTGTCTAGCTTGCTGATCCATTCTTCTGCTTCCTCTACTCTGCTATTGAGTCCCTCTAGTGAATTTCTCATTTTGAGTATTGTAGTCTTCATTTCTGATTGGTTCTTTTTTATATCTTCCAATTCTCTGCTGATGTGCTCACTGTGTTCATCCATTCTTCTCTGCATATCTGTGAGTATCCTTATTATATTTTGTTTGAATACTTTGTCAAGGAGGTTGCTAGTTTCTGTTTCACTTAGTTCTTCCTCTGGTGTTTTGTAGTGTTCCCTTGCTTGGAAAGTATTCCTTTGCCTCCTCATTATGCCTCTTTCTCTGTGCTATTTTCTTTGTACTAGGTGAGTCGGCTATGTCTCCTGATCTTGGAGAAGTGGCCCTATGTATGAGATGCCTTATGAGGCCCAACAGTGTGCTTCCCTCTTGTCACCAGACCATAAGAACCAGGAGTGAGCCCTTTGTGGGCTACTTGTGTTCTTCTGCTGTGGCAGGGTTGCTCCTACTGCAGGTACCCAGGGAGTCTGATCTTTCCTTCCCTGGCCAGCTGTTTGCAAATCCGGTTTGGAGGGGCCTCAGCACTGTTGTCTACAAAGTCTATTAGCACACTCTTATTGCAAGTGTCCTCTTAATTGGGTTGGTACCTAGTGTAGCTGGTTGCTAGGCTCAGGGGTGTACAGTTGTGATAGGCCTGAGGCCAACAAGGCTGTTGTCAGTTCTCTTAGGAGTGCAGCTGAGTGGGGCTAGCCCTTGGCATGGGGGCACTCAGTTGTTTCAGGCTTTGGAAGGTGGGGCTGATCCTTTTTATGGCTATTTGTGAAGCACAAGTCTTCTGCCGCTGATAAGCCTCACCTCCCACTGGACCACATACACTGTCAACACAGTCTGGTCCATGCACACTTCTCAACCCTCTGGAGCATACCCCAAACGACACTGCAGAGGCCCCCACCTCTGCCCCAATGCCCCCCACAGTTCACCTGGTCCTCACACAAGCCCTGTCCCACAGAGGCAGACACCCTTGCCTGCCTGTAGAGGATCAAGGCACTCACTCAATGCAGGCTGAAAAGTAGCCTGAGGGCTTGCTGCTAGGTGGGGCCAGTCCCTAGGGTGGGTTGCCTGCTCTGGCTGAACTGGATTAAATCTGTGCTCTAGTGGGTGTGGCAGACCCCTGGGCTAACAGCCCAAGCGATGCACCTCAATGGCCCCCACCGGTGTCCATATCAGCACGCCAGGACCAGCTCAGAACAATGGCCCCCTCCTCTCACCAAGATGCCCCCAGAGCCCACCAGGTGAGTCTCGTTTCACCAAAGAACAGTCAGCCTTTTCTCTGGTGATTTTAGGTTGCTGCAGTGAGTGAGTTTGTGCGTGGGCCCTTTAAGACCTGGAGCTTTTCGGCTTTTGGCCGATAGCTTTTCTGGGGTGTCCTCGCTGCAGTTAATAGCCAGCAAAGCCAGATAGTAAGACCCCCCTCTCAGTTGGGCTGAGTCCGAAGGATGGTTATAGCAGTATTGCCCCCGCTGCGGACCTCACTCCTCCAGGGAGGGCTCGTACCTTAGAGTGGCTCCCGCCTGACCAGCTGAGAAGCTCCGCTGCTCCCAAAGGTGGCTTTTTTCCTCTCCGGCCGGAGTTACTGCCTCTTCTGCTTTCATCAGGACTGTCCCTTGTCGTGGGGGTTCTTTTTATCCAGTTTTCAGTTTTCAATCCAGGGTGATTCTTCCCAAAATTGTTGTAACCTGGTTGTGTACATGAGAGGAGGTGAGTTCAACGTCTGCTCAGAGCGCCATCTTGACGAGATCTCCTGTACAGAGATTATCACTGGTTTTGTTATTGGTTTGATTCCTTTGAAGGATAAATAAGCATAAACAGAAGAGAGAAGAGCAGGCTATAACAGATAAATTCAAAGTCTCCAAAGTGGGCTTCTCACCCTGGTAGACTAGTGGTTGACTCTTGGCTCTGTCACTTCCTGGGTGAACTTGGATAAACTATTTACCCTCTGTAAGCAGCAGGGTATTTATCTGATCATATTTATGGACTATCAGACACATCGATATAATAGATAATAGATAATATAAGTAAAATGTCTAATATGATCTCATTAATTCTAGATATTCAAGAAATGATTGCTTCTGTTTTTATTTCTTCCAAACTTTTTTCACTTTACAGAAATGTTTATGGAATATGTTCACTCAAATGGTCTTTTAAAAGTATCTGACTGTGTGTGTGTGCATTTAAATATGCATTTTCTCTTTAAAGAGAAAATATAAGTACACAGAAGGAAGCAGAGGGTAGATACTGACATATCAGCATTCACTTAAGAAAGGTAGGAGCAATATTCATGGATTTTAGAAAAGGAAATAATATGCTTCCCTTGGTCCCAATTTGTTTCCCTAGAGAGCAGCTATGCTAACACCTGCTGATTTCTCTTAGGTTCTATAGACATTGACCAGTCTAAGTTCTGTATTTTGAAGTGATAAGAATGATTCTCGTCCAAAATACACCACTTACTGGCTGTGTGACTGTGGGCAAAGCTCTGCATTCTCTGGACTTCATTTGTAATACAGAAATTATTCTTGCACCGTGTTTTCACTTGTTTACATAGCAAACATTTATTAAGCATCCCTTCCATGTCTGACACTGCACTGGTTGCCTCAGATTCATCAATGCACAAAGAATTCTGCTCTCTTGAAACTTGTCTAGAAAGGTAAATAGACAATATAATACCAAACTGAATAAGAAGAAAACCATATAGCATGTTAGACGGTAAGATATCCTCATAAAAATTCAATCAGGGAAATAGAGGTTTGGAGTGTTATGGGTGGGGGCTCCACAGGTTGAACACTAAGTAGGTCATCAGGGTAAGTGTCAAGGAGAACCTGAAATTGAACCAAATATTTGAAAATGGTGATGAATTAACTAAGAGATACCTGTTGGAAGAACATTCTAGATAGAGGAAACAGCTGGAGAAAATCCTGAGGTAGAAACGTGCCTACTATGTTCCAGGAACAAAGAATTTTTATGAAAACCAAAGGAAATCATGTCTGTGTGAGCAATTTGTCAGCTGTGAAGTAATGTATTAACATAGATGGTGTCATAACTGGTCTTGTTCTGTCACTAACTACCCATGGCAACTTGGGTAAGTCACTTTCTCTTGGCTCCATTTCCTCTTTTAAAGGGGGGGTCTTGAAAGCTAAAGTCTCTTCTAGTATAAAAATTCTATGATTAAGTCCAATTTTGGCATTCCTTTTAGCCTTACAACTTTTCTTATGCACCTACTGTAATAAAAGTAAACCAAATAAGAGTTGGAATGAGTATAAGAATTGAAGAGAGGGGAAAAGAGTTAAACAAAAATTTCTTTATATAAATAACCATATTTCATCATTTACCTCTTAGATATAAACCATGTTATTTTCTAGGTTCATAAAGACTGTATATGCTTCAAAAATATCATAGTCATGAAAAACAAGGAAGGAAGAAGAGAGTGTCAAAGATTGTTGCAGAGTAGGGGACATGACAAATGCAATGTGGTATCTTGGATTTGATCGTGGAAAAGAAAAACAAGTGAAATCCAAATAAAGTCTACAATTGCCTTAATAGGCTGTGCCTGTGATAATATATTGGTTTTGATAAATGCACCATGGTTATGTAAGATGTCAACATGAGGGGAAGTCAGATGATCCGTATACAGGAACTCTCTATACTATGTTCACAACTCTTTTTAATATAAAATTAATCCAAAATAAAATGTTTTTTTAAAAAACTGTTAGGGGAAGATTGTCTCATGATTTATGTTTTACTTGGATCCTAATAGTCATCATCTATTTTCAGTTATTGAAAGAAAATTGAAAACAAATAAGATATGAATAGCTTCATTATGTACAAAAAAAGCATAATATTTCCTTTAAAATACAATTTTTGTTTAAGAAACATAAATGGAATACTGTCAATGATCCCAAAGGGAGGAAAAACATAAGCTATAAAATTATTGCCCAAATGAAACCATGTAGAGAAAATGCTTAACTGCAAAACGCAAACAGTACAATGCCATCCTTTCTATGCTTAGAAATAAAATCTTCCAAACATGACTTAGTACAGAACCTGTACATAAGAGGCAAAGAGTCTGTATTTATTTATTTGATGTAAAATCATAGCTCCATTCACATCAGTCATTAAAATCTGCATACCTTTCTGGTTAGAAGTTTTAACGACAGAATAGTGTTTCCTGCATTGAGACATCCCCAGCTACGTTTCTAACAGGACCTGGCATAATCTTCTCTCTGTTTGCCAAACCTCCTTCTTGCCAAGAACCCATGACTTGTAAAATAAAGTTGGCAATGCTTGTCCTTGACCTTGAGGAAACAGTATAATCATGAATGAAATAATGTTTGAATAATACTCTGGGATCTCAGATGAAGGGGACCCTAACACTGCAACATAAGAAAAAAAAGCCTTTTTTTCTTGAAGCTGGTGATGGTTACAATGACTAATATATAGCTCTGTCCCAAATCTCAGTGTGGCCATTTCTATGTCTAATGAAACAATTGGCCTAGCTCCAATCATATATCTTATTCTCCATCAGTATACAACTTCTTGGCAGCAAATTGCAAGGAAATCACACAGAACTGGTCGGCCAGCAGGAGGCTATAAGTGCTATCTCATTGGCAGCATGCTCCAAGTTTCAGATGGCAATGCCAAATGTGAACCATAGAGCTCTTTGCAATGTGTTGCGCTTTTAAATGTGTGCCAGCATACGATACTTGAGCATATGAGGCGAAGGCTGCATGGAGGCACTGCCCAGTGGGACATAGTCATGGCGTGGAGAAGGGAAAGACAATTCGGAGTCTGCTTGTTAAAATAGCCCAGCAGAGAAAACAGAAAAAGGAACCAATTTTTCCATAAACAAGTAAAATTTACACTATCGGCTGGGCTTTCAACTAAAAGACTTTTATAAGCAACATTGCAGTGAACAGGCATTTACATGCAGCAGAAAGAAGAATAGAGCTTTTGGGACTTGAAAGGGATCATCTTTCTTGATAAAACGGAAATATGAAGAACACCAAACCAGAAAGTGTACTGAGCAAAAAGTTTTCCCTAATCCTCATTCAAGCTTGAAATTCTGAACATAATGTGAATAGAGAATACAACACAGAATTTCCTGATGACTTGAAATGGCTTTATCAGGGATGTCAGTATGATATTTCCAAGACACAGTGTTTGCCTTTATTTGAAATTGGATCCAAATATTTTGAAAAATTTAATCAACCTGGAGAAAGGAAAGGGATTCTCTCTCACCTGCTGTGCTGGTCACTCTTAACTCTGAGTCTTTCTTTACATGCCACTGCTCTCTTGGCCTTACACACACTTGAACAGATAGGAAATAAAAGAAGAAACATAATTTCTCATGGTGCTTCTAATTGGAAATTACACAAAGAGAAAAAAGGGCTTTATCACATTATTCTGAAATGCAAATTCTCTCTGAAAGCCTATTTCCCCCAAGATATCCTATTGGCTTTCATAGACGGGCACTCAGCAAGGAGCCTTTGGCAGTACATGGTACGGTGACGAGCAGCACCGAAACTAACTTGGTAACCTCAGTCACAGCTCAAGTATGAAATATTTTCCCACCGTGCTAGAGTTATAAAGTGCTTAGCTGGCCCACTGAGGTAACGTATTATTCCAGCTCTCTAGAAATATAGGTTCTCACTAATGTGTGTGGTGGATGGGAGGATGTGCAAAACTAGGTGGTTTTGTTGCTGATAGACCCTAGTAAATACTAGTCCGGGTGAAAAAAAAAAAGGAAGGAAGGAAGAAAAGTGAGATGGAAGGAAGGAGAGAGGAAGGGAGGGGTGAGAGAGAGAAGGGGAGACGGAAGGAGAAGGGGAAGAGAAGAAAAAATGGCTTTATTTAGGAAGAGGAAGGAATTCTGCGTTTTGGATAATGATTAT
Source organism: Equus caballus (assembly GCF_041296265.1). NCBI lineage: Eukaryota > Metazoa > Chordata > Mammalia > Perissodactyla > Equidae > Equus > Equus caballus. The sequence goes on from NC_091687.1 coordinate 76,886,638, forward strand.
AATTAATCATTCAAAGAGCTAAAATAGTCTATCGGGGTCCCCTACTTGATCATATACATTGTTTCAATACAAATACTAGCTATAACAAAGACAGAAAATTTAATTAGAAGTAAGAGTCAGGGGACAAGATCCAAGATGGCGCCGTGAGTAGTCCTCTTTGTCTCTCGCCCTTCGAGTCTACAATTATTTGGACACTTATCGCTTGACAAAGGATATCCAGACAGCATCTCAGGACGTCTGAGACACCCACGCGACTATACATCGGAAGGCGGACGGACTTTCCTCCGGGAGGATGTGGAAATAGGTGAAAACTCTCCGACCCCGACGGGCAGCCTAGTACCCACAAGCGGCTTTCTTCCAACGGACGCCCCCAGAGGAACCACACACAACTAGGGCAGGAGCGAGAACACAACAGAGGAGTGACGGTGGAAACAGGTGACCAGAACGCTACCTAAACCCCCCGCAATTACTCCTAAACGCAGAGGGAAACTTTGGAGTTGCACACCTGAGCCCGTGGGGAGAGTCTCTCCCCGCCATTGGCGGGGAGACCCAGCCTGGTGCTCGGGGCGCCCGGAGGGTCCCAGAGAGAGTCACGGAGGGTACGGAGGTCTCCCAGCTGCCGTTGCCCGCCCCGTGGGACTAGGGATTGCCGGAGATCTCGGAGAGGACCGGGGCTGGGGGAAATTTCAAAGGCCGGTTCTGCGACCCGGAGGGGAAGCGCCGGAGCTCCGCCCGGGCAGCAGACAAAACTCTCTGTCTGCCATTAGCAGAGGGGCCACGCTGAGCATTCACGGCTCCGGGAGAGGCCCGGAGAGAATCCCAGAGGGCGGGGCGACCCCCAGCTGCCGTTGCCCGCCCCGTGGGGCTAGGGATTGCCAGAGATCTCGGAGAGGACCGGGGCGGGGGGAACTTTCAAAGGCCGGTTCTGCGACCCGGAGGGGAAGCGCCGGAGTTCCGCCAGGCAGCAGACAAAACTCTCTGTCTGCCATTAGCAGAGGGGCCACGCCCAGCATTCAGGGCTCCCGGGAGAGGCCCAGAGAGAAGCCCAGAGGGCGGGGCGACCCCCAGCTGCCGTTGCCCGCCCTGTGAGACTAGGGATTGCAGGAGATCTCGGAGAGGACTGGGGCTGGAGAGAGTTCCAGAGACCCAGCTTAGTAGCCTAGGGGGAAACCCTACAGGCTCACAGCAGCCTTAGGGAAAGCCTCTGCACAGCACCAGTAGAAGGCACCCAGCCGCCAGCCACAAGGCTGGAAGACCCCAGGGCAAAAGCAGCATAGCTAGGTGTACTAACCACAGACTGTAGAAGATGCCAATAGCTCTCCTGCGACCCATAGAGGACAAGTGAGATTCGGTGTGTGCCGACAGCAACGGAGCGACAAATGTAAGTGATCCCACCCCTGGCCTCTGGAAAAGCCCATAACACCGTTGCAGACCCCAAGGAGAGAGCACATCTAGGTGGGCTGCAACAGTAGGCACCTGCAGCCTGAAGCCCCCCTGTGATGGCCCCCACGGCAGAGGAGGGAATCCAAAGGGCCACTGTGGCTACGAAGTGGGGCCCAGGCCCAGTTAGCAACTACGGACAGGGTTTCTGGTTGGTGAAGTATAAACAGCTGCTCCCCCCACCTCAGCAGCTGAAACAAGTGAAAGGAGCAACTAAACTCTATCTCCATGCGGAGGCACAAATCAACAACATCAAGCAATATGAAAAAATACATTAAATCTCCAGAACAGAAAGAAAGTAACAAATACACAGAAAACAATCCCAAAGAAAATGAGATATATAACCTAAATGATGATGACTTCAAAACAGCCATCATTAAGATTCTCAATGAGTTAAGAGAGAATTCTGACCGTCAACTCAACGAGTTCAGGAGCTATGTCACAAAAGAGTTTGATACGATAAAGAAGAACTAAACAGAAATATTGCAAATGAAGAACACAATAGAGGAGATTAAGAAAAATCTAGATGCTCTGAACAGTAGGGCCGATAATATGGAGGAAAGAATTAGCAATTTGGAAGATGGCAATATAGAATTGTTGCAGGCAGAGGAGAGAGAAGCAAGACTTAAAAGAAATGAAGAAACTCTCCGAGAATTATCAGACACAATTAGGAGATGCAACGTAAGGATTATAGGTATACCAGAGGGAGAAGAGAAGGAGAAAGGGGCAGAAAGCCTATTCAAAGAAATAATGGCTGAGAACTTCCCAAATCTGGTGAGGGAGATGGATCTTCAGGTGACAGAAGCCAATAGATCTCCAAACTTTATCAATGCAAGAAGACCAACTCCACGGCATATAGTAGTGAAGCTAGCAAAAGTCAACGACAAGGAGAAAATATTAAGGACAGCCAGGCAAAAGAAACTAACCTACAAAGGAACCCCCATCAGGCTATCAGCAGATTTCTCAGCAGAAACTTTACAGGCTAGAAGAGAGTGGAATGATATATTCAAAAATCTGAAGGACAAAAATCTACAGCCAAGAATTATCTACCCAGCGAAAATATCCTTCAAATACGATGGAGAAATAAAAACTTTCCCAGATAAACAAAAATTAAGGGAGTTCATTGCCACAAAACCTCCTCCTCAGGAAATCCTCAGGAAAACCCTCATTCCTGAAAAATCCAAAAAAGGAAAGGGGCTACAAAACCAAGAGCAGAGGAGATAAGTAGAAGGACAACAACAGAGAGTAGCAGCTCTACATCAGAACAGATTAAACCATGGGACGAGAAACAAAGGAAACTGAAGAAAACCAGAAAACAAGACACAAAATGGTAGTGGTAGGCCCCCACGTCTCAATAATGACTCTAAATGTAAATGGATTGAACTCCCCAATCAAAAGACACAGAGTGGCAGGATGGATCAAAGAACAAGATCCAACAATATGCTGCCTCCAGGAAACACACCTCAGCCCCAAAGACAAACACAGACTCAGAGTGAAGGGATGGAGAACAATACTCCAAGCTAATAATGAACAAAAGAAAGCAGGTGTCGCTATACTAATATCAGACAAGGTAGATTTCAAAGCAAAACAGATAAAGAAAGATAAAGAGGGACAGTATATAATGATAAAAGGGACTCTCCACCAAGAAGACATAACACTTATAAATATATACACACCCAACACAGGAGCACCAAAATTTGTAAAGCAACTCTTAATAGAACTAAAAGAAGACATCAACAACAATACAATAATAGTAGGGGACGTCAACACACCATTAACACCAATGGACAGAACATCCAGACAGAAAATCAACAAGGAAATAATAGAATTAAATGAAAAATTAGACCAGATGGACTTAATAGATATATATAGAACACTTCATCCAAAAACAGCAGGTTACACATTCTTCTCAAGTGCACATGGAACATTCTCAAGGATTGACCATATTTTGGGAACCAAAGCAAACATCAATAAATACAAGAGAGTTGAAATAATATCAAGCATCTTTTCTGATCATAACGCTATTAAACTAGAAATCAACTACAAGAAAAAAGCAGAGAAAGGTGCAAAAATGTGGAGACTAAACAACACGCTTCTCAACAAACAATGGATCATTGAAGAAATTAAAGAAGAAATCAAATATTATCTGGAGACAAATGAAAATGAGAACACGACATACCAAATCATTTGGGATGCAGCAAAAGCAATCCTAAGAGGGAAATTCATCGCAATACAGGCTCACCTCACTAAACAAGAAAAAGCTCACGTAAGCAACCTCAAACGACACCTAACAGAACTAGAAAAAGAAGAACAAACAAAGCCCAGAGTCAGTAGAAGGAGGGAAATAATAAAAATAAGAGCAGAAATAAACGATATTGAAACAAAAAAGACAATAGAAAGGATCAATGAAACAAAGAGTTGGTTCTTCGAAAGAATTAACAAAATTGACAAACCCCTAGCCAGACTCACCAAGAAAAGAAGAGAGAAATCGCAAATTAATAAAATCAGGAATGACAGAGGAGAAATCACAACAGATACCAATGAAATACAAGAGATCATAAGAGAATACTATGAAAAACTATATGCCAACAAACTGAACAACCTGGAAGAAATGGACAAATTCCTAGACTCCTACAATCTCCCCAAACTGAATCAGGAAGAAATGGAGAATCTGAATAGACCAATCACAAGTAAGGAAATAGAAACAGTAATCAAAAACCTCCCCAAAAACAAGAGTCCAGGACCAGACGGCTTCTCTGGAGAATTCTACCAAACATTCAAAGAAGACTTAATACCTATTCTCCTCAAACTGTTCCAGAAAATTGAGAAAGATGGAGAACTCCCTAACACATTCTATGAAGCCAACATCACTCTGATCCCCAAACCTGACAAGGACAACACAAAGAAGGAGAACTACAGGCCGATATCACTGATGAACATAGATGCAAAAATCCTCAACAAAATTTTGGCAAACCGATTACAGCAATACATCAAAAAGATTATACACCATGATCAAGTGGGATTTATACCAGGGACACAGGGATGGTTCAACATCCGCAAGTCAATCAACGTGATACACTACATCAACAAAATGAAAAACAAAAACCACATGATCATCTCAATAGATGCAGAGAAAGCATTCAACAAGATCCAACACCCATTTATGATAAAAACCCTCAGTAAAATGGGTATAGAAGGAAAGTACCTCCACATAATAAAGGCCATATATGATAGACCCACAGCCAACATCATACTTAATGGACAAAAGCTGAAAGCCATCCCTCTGAGGACAGGAACAAGACAAGGGTGCCCACTTTCACCACTCCTATTCAACATAGTACTGGAGGTGCTGGCCAGAGCAATTCGGCAGGAAAAAGAAATAAAAGGAATCCAAATAGGTAACGAAGAAGTAAAACTCTCGTTGTTTGCAGACGACATGATCTTATATATAGAAAACCCCAAAGAATCCACAGAAAAACTATTAGAAATAATCAACAACTACAGCAAAGTAGCAGGGTATAAAATTAACGTGCGTAAATCAGTAGCATTTCTATACACTGACAATAAACTAACAGAAAAAGAACTCAAGAACTCTATCCCATTCACAATCGCAACGAAAAGAATAAAATACCTTGGGATAAACTTAACCAAGGAAGTGAAGGATCTATACAATGAAAACTACAAGACTTTCTTGAAAGAAATAGGCGATGACATAAAGAGATGGAAAAACATTCCTTGCACATGGATTGGAAGAATAAACATAGTTAAAATGTCCATACTACCTAAAGCAATATACAGATTCAATGCTATCCCAATCAGAATCCCAAGAACATTCTTCACAGAAATTGAACAAACAATCCTAAAATTCATATGGGGGAACAAAAGACCGCGAATTGCTAAAGCAATCCTGAGCAAGAAAAACAAAGCCGGCGGAATCACAATCCCCGATTTCAAAACATACTACAAAGCTACAGTGATCAAAACAGCATGGTACTGGTACAAAAACAGGTCCACAGATCAATGGAACAGAATTGAAAGCCCAGAGATAAAACCACACATCTATGGACAGCTAATCTTCGACAAAGGAGCAGAGGGCCTACAATGGAGAAAAGAAAGTCTCTTCAACAAATGGTGCTGGGAAAACTGGACAGCCACATGCAAAAGATTGAAAATTGACCATTCTTTTTCAGCACACACCAAAATAAACTCAAAATGGATCAAAGACCTAAAGATTAGGCCTGAGACAATAAGTCTTTTGGAAGAGAATATAGGCAGTACACTCTTTGACATCAGTTTCAAAAGAATCTTTTCGGACACTGTAACTCCTCAGTTGAGGGAAACAATAGAAAGAATAAACAAATGGGACTTCATCAGACTAAAGAGCTTCTTCAAGGCAAGGGAAAACAGGATTGAAACAAAAAAACAGCTCACTAATTGGGAAAAAATATTTACAAGCCACTTATCCGACAAAGGGTTAATCTCCATAATATACAAAGAACTCACACTGCTTAACAACAAAAAAACAAACAACCTGATCAAAAAATGGGCAGAGGACATGAACAGACATTTCTCAAAAGAAGATATGAATATGGCCAAGAGACACATGAAAAGATGTTCATCATCGCTAATCATCAGGGAAATGCAAATCAAAACTACACTAAGATATCACCTTACCCCCGTTAGATTGGCATGCTCAGAAACTGATGATTGCATAAAGAAGATGTGGTATATATACACAATGGAATACTACTCAGCCATAAAAAAAGACGAAATTGGCCCATTCACAACAACGTGGATGGACCTCGAGGGCATTATGTTAAGCGAAATAAGTCAGTCAGAGAAAGACGAACTCTATATGACTCCACTCATAGGTGGAAATTAGTATATTGAGAAGGAGATCTGATCGGTGGTTACCAGGGAAAAGGGGGGGTGGGGGGAGGGTACGGAGGGGGAAGTGGTGTACCCACAACATGACTAACAAAAATGTACAACTGAAATCTCACAAGGTTGTAATCTATCATAACATTAATAAAAAAAAAAAAAAAAAAGGAAGTAAGAGTCAGGGTTCATTTGCCGTTTCAGAAGCAATGGTGTTTTCTATTAAGCAGAAAAACAGTCTTTGGTTCAAATAATAGCTGATTTTCTTTATGAGTAAAATTTTATTCAGAGGACTTTATTATATACAAGGAAAGTATAGAAGGGTATTTAAATTCAATAAAATAAATTTTCAAAATTTACTGAACTATAAATTATAAATTTGTAATTCTATTTTTATTTTGAAAGTAATTTTTTAAATCCATAGTTAAAGAATTTTTTAAAACATGAACACTTTCAATCCCACCCCACTCCCAATACTATTACCTTGCTATATAGTTTAATTAATTCTGTTTGTTCAAGAAAGGAATATTTAAATTATACAAATTATTCTACTCTACTATATGAAGGCATTGATCAGAAGGAGCTAAGCAGCCGAGTGTCTATAATTTGTAAGATTTTGTCAGTTTTTAATAAGCATCAAAGTAGGACATCTTGCCTTCCAAAAACAAAACATGTAAACAATTATTCAGCTGCATTTTATTTCTACTACAATGCATGTATCATGATCAATTACTAACTCAATAGAGAGCAATGTGGTTTAATGGAAGGACCAAGAGATTTCAAGTCAAAAGACCTTTGTTTGAGTCCTGGCTCTGCAATTTACTAGATATGTGACCTCAGGCAATTGATTTAATCTAGCTGAATGTGTTTCTTGCTGTGCACACCTCTTGTGGGGATAAAATGGGGTAATGTCTGTGAATGTCTATTCTACCCAATAGTAGGCATGGAATGGTCAAAAGGCTGTCCTCTGAGCTACCACAACCGGCGAGAGTGTTTAACAGCATCACACAGGACTGTCATAGTGCTGCATAAAGGAGGAATCAGTTTTCAACTTCAACCTCAAAAGAAAGTTACTTTTCAGCCCAAGAGAGTACAAAATAATCCTCCCCATGCCTCAGTGTGGCAGAGAGAACACTGTGTTTGAGAGATGGAATACAGACATATAACAGAATACCTTTTCTCCTGACTGGAGAAAAAAAGAAACACCACTCCTGAAGCATTAAATTAATACAGAAGACATAATCCAGTATAAATGGGAAGCAGTAAACTCCCTAGAAATCAGCTTATAAAAGAAGGGGTGCTGGACGTAAACTGGACAATGACCACAAAAGGGACTGAGATAATTTACAAATATTAAGGACTGTGAATAAAGAAAATAGCCCTTGATGTATTGATGGAATACGAACATGATATAGGGAGAATTAGGTGAATTTGAAAGATAAGGAATCCACACTATATCAGAAATAAAATGTATTTCCCTAGTTTTTATGTATGTGTATATGTGTATTTTATATATAGACCCAAACACAGACACACAATATATATAAGTTGTATATAATTTACTGTGAAGCTATACAGATTTCATTCCAGGGTCCAGTCAATCTCATTTACTGTGTTGTCTATTGCCCAAATTTCTGAGTTACCTAAAGAATCTGTGGCTGTTGTTACAATATGTAACTGGAAGGAAAAGACTCTACCGTAGAATTTCAGTTAGGATATTGGAAGCCCAGTTGCATAAATGTCAGTAAATGACGTAATTTAGTCAACTCTGACTATTTCTGTTTGGAGATGCTCCTCATGATAAAAACTCTTAGCAAATCTAGAAGCTTGTGTGAAGGGTTAGCTATTCCAAACTGTGTCTCAGCTACTGAAATATCCTTGACCAAAGAACGGTCTTCCTAAGTCTGGGAATATCTTTGAGCAACAGCTCTGAAAAAGATGCCCATGGAAGGGAAATCAAGTTTCATTTACTCATCAGTTGGAGTTAGTCAGCTCAAACACATGGATTTGGCACTCAGTAAAATTGATATTTCAGTAAGAATGTGCTTATATTTAACTTTGGGAAATGTGAAACATTTTGCGAATATAAGGGACGATAACTGGAATATGATGTAAGCATTATTGCGGAATTTTCATTGATTTACTGGTATCTCAGTTATCACGATCACTCAGTCACAAGACAGAAAAGTGTTGTCTGCTGTCATTGTGACAGAAGCTGTGCCTAGAGAGGGCCTGGGAGTCTCTTCCATCTGGTGAAAAAACAAAAAACAAAGCAGAAGCTCTCTCATGAGTAGATATTTTCACTCTGCTTTAAACCGAGAATTACCGCATATTGGAACAATGTATTGTCAAAACAGGTATAGTATCAGAAGTTTTATAAAAACTTACTATCCTCCTATAAGCTTTCACCTTTCATCGTAATCTGGTTTCTTCTAGGAGATATATTTACACTTGGTAACTATGAGCCTAACTACATTTTAAAGCATGGGAAACATTTTAAGAAATGCCCCATAATGTATAGGTTTTCAACTATAGCTTTGCAGTTTGGGTATTTCTGTGGTTTCAGGTCACAAAGTTTTTTCTACAACAAATTCCTGTAGGAGTTAGTCAGAAATGATTGCAAGGACTGATTAATCCAAGCAGGACTGATCTTTTCCAGGAAGTATTCTGCGACGATGCCTCCGAGAACCTCTCCAGTTGGGATACCGATAGAGTGACTGCATTCCTTGGGAAGGAAATATTAAGAAAGCTTCTGTTTTCGATATCTGAAGAGGTTCTTTCAATTGGTCTTTTAGAAAGACAGTCAACCGAGAAGAATTATTTTTGTACTGTAAAATAAATTACATGTGGTTACTAACAGTTAATGTCTCCGTAGATGCTGTATGGAAAACGATAAGTATATGCGTATGGTTCTGGGGCTTCAAGCCTCTCCTCACTGAGCAGTGGTGATCCTTTCACCAGAAATGGCCAGTGCTGCTTCTCTGGTCCTGGTCTGGATCTCCTTTCAATCTGCTTGTTTTATGCTGTCCACCTTTACTGATCTCCTCTCTGTTTCACAATCATCTGGTTGTTTTCTAAAATCATTGCTGATAAGTTACAAAGTACACACATCCACTCCGTCTTCAGCTGGTCATGGCTCCATTCAGAGAGTATAAGTTGAGACTTTTTCCCCTCAAAGAGAATTTTACATTTGTGTTTCAACTGTTCTTGTTTTTTCTACTTCTGTTTATAGTTGATATTCCATGGATCTGTGCAAATTAGAAATATCAGTTGATGTGATTTCTATGGAACTTCCTTCTAATGTGAATGCACATCTTTTCCACAAAATCTTTGTGGTTTTGAAGAAGAATTTCCTTGCCTAAATGCTACTTGGAAACATCCATGAATAAACATTATTAATGTTTATCCAATGCTTACTACAAGCCAGATACTCGTCTAGGTTTCTTACATGTAGGTTTTATTTTAGTACTCATAATAGCCCTATGAAGGAAATATTCTCTTTAACAGATGGGAAAACTGGTGTCCAGAGAGGCTGAGTGACTTGTACGAGATCATACAACCAGACAACGTCGGGACAGAGTTTTGAACCCGGTTGCTCCGACTCCAGCATCTCCATTATTAATCTAAATGCCGTCTTTAAAACATCTGTCATCTAGTCATTTCCCATGTTTCTTAACAAGTGTCCTCCAGTGAAAGCATCTGCTTCTGGAGCTGAAATTTAGCTCAGCGAGCTGATCCAGGGATCTGCTCTTTAATTGTACTTGCCCACAACACTTACACAAATCTGATAAAGATATTGATCACTTAAGGCCCATAAATATCCAGCTCCACTTGGTGTGGCACCAAGTGTAGCATTTCTCTTTTCTTTCTGCTTTACATGGAAGCTTAAGTTGATATTAAAAGGTTGTGGTAGCATGAAACCTGCTTTCAGACAATCAGCTTAAGTCATTGGCTCTTCACTGTCATCCTATTTATACCAGTTCATTATAGTGTACTTAATATGAAATTACAATGACGCACTCATAAGTGCAGCTTTTTTAGGCTTAATTAGACACTGAAGAATTATTAAAAATGTGACAGACAGTGTATTGAACATTTGATCTCGGTATTCAATTCTCATTGATATTAATGCACACACAATGCAATGTAACATGTTCCTCTGACTGTGAGCTTATGTAATTTTTCTCAATTTAACAGCTTTTTGGATGCCCGATTCTGTCAGATGTTTGGCACATAAATATTTTCTAACAAGTTATATGTTACTCAATTAAAGATAGGAAAATTTGATCAGGTGAAGAACAGCATAAAGACCATTTCAAATAGAGGAAGGTCATCTGGGTTCCAAATTTTCAGTCAGCCCCTAACTATGTCAAATATTTCAGATGTGTTACTTAAATGTGTTGGTTTCCTCATCTCTAAAAATCAATATATTAAACAAGATGTTAGGTTCCCTTTTTAGCTCTAAAATATAATGATTTAACAAGTTGTTGTTGTAAATACCATCATAGAAAGAGCCATATTACTTAATCAGAGGTCTGATTTTGCCAAATTCAAGTATCTCATAGCTTTTGTCAAATTGCTTATATTAATAGGCATTAATAGATATGAATTCTACTTGGGTTAATCTTATATTTCTTTCTTATTTATTAAAGCCTTGAAAATATTTTTGTTATAAAGACCAAATTGAATAAGAAAATGGGTAAATTAGACTCACATAGAATTTTAAGTAAATTAAGATCTGTATGCAAATATCGTTAGTGATAAATAAACAATTCTTCTACTATGGAAAATATCTAGGAAATTTGTAAAAATGGCAGGTTGAGAAACAAGGATTTAGCTTAGCTCCTAAACAGCTTCAGCTGCGCCACCAGCAGTGCATCCTGGCCTGTGGAAAAGATCTTTTGGTTTAAACATGTTTTTAAGCTTCTTGGATTTATTAGATCTTGAAAAAATGATTATTAGTAGAAGAAAAATAAACGTTAACTTTGTACAATCTAATATGTAATCATACGCAAATGTAGCATAATAAACTGTTTTTATTACAATTTCATCATCTGAATGGAAATTATAGTGTTAGCGCTTTCAGGAGATGGTTCCATCTGCATGCACAGTGAGGGAGAGTTCACATAATGGTCTGTAAGGCATATCAAATTTATTCTGTGAGGTAGATAAAGGTCTTTTAAAGGTCTGACTCCACTTGTGGAATGAATTTCTTATCGTGTATGAATTCTGAGTGTAACATTTTTTCCCCCCGAAATGTGGTTTGTTTTTAAAAAGAAGAGAATAGCTAAAGAATTTCACCACTGTATAGTAGAAAAATTTTTAATTAAGGAAAAATTATACCTGGCATGGTTATTAGCATTTAAAACAATTAACCATTATACAGAAAAGTATTTAGGACAAATTATATAGACATATTTATTCATAGAAGGAAGGAAGTATGAACACTGAAACATGACCATCAGGAATAAAGCAACATTTTATTTTTAAAAATGATGGGGGTGTGGGGCTGGCCCCGTGGCCGAGTGGTTAAGTCTGCGCGCTCAGCTGTAGGCGGCCCAGTGTTTCGTTGATTCCAATCCTGGGCGCGGACATGACACTGCTCATCAAACCACGCTGAGGCGGCGTCCCACATGCCACAACTAGAAGGACCCACAACGAAGAATATACAACTATGTACCAGGGGGCTTTGGGGAGGAAAAGGAAAAAATAAAATCTTTAAAAAAATAAAATAAAATAATGGGGGTGTGTGGGCACAGTATTTTTCCCTCTCTGGAGTATGTGTAAGAGATAGTTGAAAAGATATGCCAAAAGTACATTTTCCTTTTCTTACAGTTCATCATCACAAAGTTTTCATTTATAATAATCTTTTAAAGTATATGTTTAAATGAGATTGACAAATTGAGTTTCCTATGCCTAGCATCTTATGAAGATTTCCAAAGACAGTATACATTATTCTTCACAACCATATAAATATTGGTAATATTTTATTATTATTATCATTATTATCCCTGTTTATATACAGTAGCCCCCCCCTTATCTGAGGGGGATATGTTCCAACATCCCCAGTAGACATCTGAAACCACAGATAATACCGAATCCTGGATATATTGTTTTTTCCTATACATACATAGCTATGATAAAGCTTAATTCATAAATCAGGCACAGTAAGAAATTAACAACAAAACTAAAAATAAAATAGAGCAATTATAACAATATACTGTAATAAGAGCTACTGTAAATCTTGGCAACCCCAGCGTACAATTATTTTTCTTTCTTTATGAAATCAAGAACTTTCACATTTTCACTTAAGGGAAGCACTTTACAGCTTCTCTTTGGCGTATCCGAATTGCCAGCCTCACTACTCTTGTGCTTTGGGGCCATTATTAAGTAAAATAAGGGTTACCTAAACACAAGCACTGCCATACCACAACAGTTGATGTGATAACTGAGAAGGCTACTAAGTGACTAATAGGCAGGTAGCTATATAGCATGGATGTGCCGGACAAAGGGATGATTCACGGGAGGGATGGAGTGGGGTGGCATGAGACTTCATCACACTGCTCAGAGCAGCATGGAATTTAAAACTTATGAATTGTTCATTTCTGGAATTTTCCATTTAATATTTTCAGACTGCGGTTGACCACAGGTAACTGAAACTGTAGAAAGTGAAATTGCAGATAAGGGAGGACTACCGTAGTTGAAGATATTGAGGGGCATAGAGGTTGAATACTTTGCTTTTTTACCAAACTTTATTTAATTCCTACTATGTGACAGGTACTTTACTTGGCTGGGGGGAAAGTTACTGTCTTCGAGAAGATAAAATATTGAGGAAAAAAATAAACAAAAAAATAACCATTATTATAAAATTTGGTGATATGTAAAATAATGTGATCCCAATGCTAGTCATATGAGAAATATAAATTCAAACATTTTAATGGTTGATATAATTTCTTGATGCACTAAAATATCTTGATGCACTAGAATATAACCACTATGAGGCAAAATTGTTTGTCTGTTTTATTCACTGCTGTGCTCACAACTCCCAGAGTAGAATCTGGCACATAAGAGATCCTCCAAAATATTTTATGGAATAAATTAACTGTTGACGAAAGTTACTACTCTTTTCCCTATTCCCCTTACCCACCATAAAGAGAGAAATCTACCATGCCTGGCATGGCCTTTTGTTCATGACATGAGTTTAGTCAAGAGTTGTTAACTACATAAGGAAATATACAAATCATGACTAGTTGAAGGTTTTATTACCAATTTGGAAGTATTACAGTGATTGATAAAACTTATGGATTAAAGTTTTTTTGGTCTTTTTTTTGCTGAGAAAGATTTGCCCTGAGCTAACATTGGTGCCAATCTTCCTTTATTTTTTAGTATGTGGGCTGCCAGTACAGCATGGCTGCTAACAAAATGGTGTAGGTCTGCACCCAGAACCACACCTGGCACACCTGGGCTGCTGAAGTGGAAGGCAGTGAACTGAAACACTAGGCCACTGAGGCTGGCCCAGAAAGTATTTTTATCTTCATCTTCACAAGATTTTATCATTTTGAATCATTCCAATGATATAAAAATATATTGCCTTAGACACGAGTTCTCTTATTTTCTGGGTTTCAATGTTTTGTCTTAAGTCTCATGGCTATTTCAGGTTTCTACAGTATTGTAACTGATATTTGTTTTCCTCACACATTTTTTTCCTATCATGTTTGGCAGCCCTGTGCAGATGGAATATACCAACCAAGTTAAAATAAGAACTAATGGAAAGGAATAACAAAAAGAAATCAACAAAGAAGAAATATACTTTAGAGAAATACCATAATACTTTCAACAACACAGATGGATATCAAAAAGCCAGAAATCAAATCAGATAATGCTTTGAGTTTCCAAGTAATTAGGATTAGAAGTCAGGTAAAATCTCTGAGCTGAAGAAGTAAATGATGGGAAATTTGAATTACTTGTCCATGATAATATAGCTTGGAATAAAATATACTCTTGTTTTCTTAATTTCTTAGTGTAGCTACTAATCTTCTTTAAGTTTGTTTATAAAACTGTTCCAGTAAATAAAAGATGAAACTGCCGTCTGGAGACGTAGAGGTTTTTTTCCTTACCTGAAGTCTGGGCTCTGCTTCATGCTCCTTGGAGCTATTGAATATTGTGAGTCAATCAAAGTAAACAATTTGAAATTTAAAATATTTACCATGTCATCAAAAGTGCTACTGTGAACATCCTGTTTGTGTTTTCTTATAGAGACATTGTGTGTTCCTCTAGAGAATATGCCCAGAATTGGAACCAAATATCAACAATACCCACAAATCATCATCCAAAATATTCCACTTTATATTTCCACCATATTGTTTCAAAGTTCTTATTTCCTCTACCCTTGGCTAACACTTAGTATTATTAGACTTTTTCACCAACCTGACATTCAAAAAATATCTATGGTGCTCTAATTTGTATTTTTTTGATTACTAGTGAGGTTGAATACTTTTTTAATATTTATCAATCAAGTATGTTCTCTCTTCTGAAAATACTCTGTTCACATCCTTTCTCTTCTTAACTATATTTTTTGTCTTTTTTCTTGTCATTAGTAGGAGTTTTTTATATCATTTGAATGTTGATTGCTTTATTTGTTCCTTATGTTCCAAATATTTTGCCTAGTCTACTACTTGTATGATATTTTTATTTAGAGTAAGGTCATATATGCACACATTTTTCTTCATGGCTTTTGTTTATACAGGAAGACTTACCACTCCAAGTTCAAAACATAGCTTCCTATATTATTTTCTAAGAATTTACAGGTTTTCAAAAAGATCTTTGTCCATTCTATATATGCTTTATTAGATTTAAATTTGTACATAATTCCATGTGGGTAAACAATTTTCCCAATATCATTTGTTATATAATCTATTCCTTTACCCACTGATTGACAGGCCATTGTTATAAAATACTAAATTTTCCTATGTACACAGACTAGTTTCTTTATACATTCCCGTAGAAATATTATCTAATTAGTTTTTAATCATAACTTATGTAAACCTAAGTTTCATTTATTACTTTGTTCATTAATGTTATTTACATCCCTATTTTATCCACTACAAATATATTTCACTTGTTGGAGTCTTCCCTGAGAAATCTGTGGTGGTCAGCTGAGTCTCTGTGTGTCTGAAAATGTCTTTATTTCAATCTCACTGAGTAGTCATTTGGCTGGGTTTAAAACACTAGTTAAAATTTCCTCCCAACCCATCCTGCCCATTCTTCTTATATTCAGTGTAGCTGATGGGACTCTGATGGCAATTTGGCTCTCCTACGTTTGTGGATAGTGTAGATGTCTTTCCTTCTCTCTCGTACTGGATAAGTTCTACTGTTCCCTTTTTAGATCTTCTCTTACTTGCTGTTATTCTAAACTCACAGTATTCATTTTTGTGAGTTTTTTTGAAATTTATTTCTGTTGAGTACCTAACGGTTTCCTTCAATCTGAGAACTTGCATCTCTCTTCAGTTTTATGATGTTCTACTTGCTTTCTCTCCATTGTACCTATTTTTTCTTTCTCAAACTGCTACTGAATTGATTTGGCGAATTCTCAACCCTTCCTGCATGAGGCTTTTCTTCGAATGTTGTATTATCTTGACATTTTATCCTGCATTCTGAGAATACTTCTTATCTCATTCAACCAATAAACTAATTTTCCCTCACATAAATCTGTTACTGAGCCCTTAGGGACCAGTGACCCACAATTGAGTCCTTTTGCCTAGAGTCACTAGTGCCAGTAGAATGAGACTGGGTTCAGAACAGCAGAGCAGAACCTTTATTCATTGATCAAGGAATGGAGGAGGGAGAGCTCCTGCTCAAAACACCTTCTCCCCAAAGACAGAGAAATAGGGGACTTTTAAAGGCCAAGGGGTCATGGCATCATCAAGGTTCCAGGAAAGGGGTGGAGATTTCCAGGAACAGTTGGTGTGTGCAGTCCTCTGAACTCCTTTACACATGGCACCAAATGTGCCTAGCAACGTATGCAGTGGGCAGGGGTGGGGCTGGGGGGGGGGGAGGAGGCAGATTTTTGTATGGTAATGAAGCAGAGGTAGCTTCAGGTCACCTCCAAGTCCCCGTGCACAGGCACTGCTCTAGCAATTGGCTTAGACCTGATTTAGAGAGGTTTGCAGTTGTGATTTCTCTGAGGCAGAAGCCCAGCTCAGCTGAAAAACATCTCAAAGGGAGATGTTACATGTGGGCCAAAGGTAAGTTCTTCTGTTAGAAGTGCATGTCAGTGCGCCAGGGATATGTATGGTGACAAATCTATTCTGTTATTCATTCCAACAATTGAAGGTTTATTTTGTGCCAATAATTAAAATGTCCATTTCAATAACTCCTTCTACTTCTTTCACTTTTCTCAGAATATTATTACAATTTATTTTAAAGCCCTCTACAGCTTACATTTATTAACTCCGCTTACTCAGATGTGTTATTTTTTTAGTTGATCATCATTCATTCATGATGTTGTCTTTCCTTGATTTTTCTTTTAGCTTTTTTGAGCACTTTTTTTGGAGTTCAGATGCTTTTCTAGACTCTGCTCGCATAGTCTGCTTAGGGGAGAGGCAGGACATATCAAGGCTTTTGTTTTGGTATGTTTTAGTAAGAGTAGTTCTGGAGCATGTCCACTAGCTGCGACCAGCCTTGGGACTTGCATAAGCTCTTCACTTCTTCCAAGTGTTGCACTCTACCTGGGTCTCATTCTTTGATTCGAAGTCCCATTTCCACTGCCCTACTTGGAGGAAACCCAGCCATTCCATTGTGGCTGTTTGTCTCAAGATGTCCAAGAGATTTCTGGCTGCTCAGGCTGTGACAACTCAACTAATCTCTCTGCTGTTTTCCTCTGTGCCTTCTTTTCTTCCTCCAGGTATCCACCATCTCTGGGCAAGAAGCATGTTTGCTATCACTACAACTTTTGCTATAGTGTCATCCTTCATAAATCTTGAGCTATGATTTCCTTTTTTAATTAGATACTGTCTGCTTTCAATCTGTCAAAATTCTTCACAATTTCTAGTCTACCATGGAGTCTCTTTGTTTTCAAAAAACTATGAATTTTGGAAATATACATTTTCTCTCATTTTTATGGATTTAAGGAAGGTAGGGGAGGCTATAGAGTGTGCTCCAAATATGTTACTTTATAGGGAATGATTTATTTTAAAAATTTCCTGGAAGAACATAGAATAATTTAAATTCATATAAGGTATAAACATTCAATATCATTGAACTCAAAGAGAAGTGTGCCTCACCTACTTGATATCTGAACTTAAGCAACTTGCCTTACTACTTTGAGCCCATTTTTCTCATATACAAAATTGTGATGGTTTGCCTATTGTAACAGCTCCTCCCCAACTTAGAATCCTTTGGAAATCCTCTCAAGCTGTCTATGGAGAACGACTAGTTTTTAGCCCTGTCAAACTGTCTACGGAGCAGGTCCACTTTTTACTGTTCTCATTGTTCTTTGTTTGTTTTTAATTTATAATCTCTCTCAGACAGATATTTTCATGAAGTGCAAAGTCATGCACCTGGATTTCCTGGTAATGCCAAATTGCTATAAAAGTTTCTAAATTCCCACTCTCACTTTTTCTACTTATCTCATTGTGGACCAGTAAGAGAGTCTGCAGGCTTGTCTCAGTTCAGAAACCACACTTTGAGCATGACTGTTCTCTTAGACAAAGGATCAGTTCCTTTCAGTGGAAACCCAAGCTGTGTCTTCTTCTTTGCTTTAGCTTCCATCACTACACACTGCCTGAGGCTCATCCCACTCTCTGCTGTATCAGACTATTTGCAGGTCCCAGAAAATGTTATGGGCCCCCACGTGATTACACATAAGATATATTGTCTAGAATTATTTATCTCACTTTGCTAAAGCAGTAATCTCCCTTATGTTTTTTACTGGTCTGTCCGCAAAACTGAGCTCAAGCACCATCTCATTTTATGAACTTCCTGACTTTTTGAGGTAGAGATGCATCTTCTTCCTCTCTAGGCTCATAGTCATAATATTCTTTACCTACTTACCTATATGCTTGCTTGTTTGGCCTCCATCTTTCAGAGGATTACTTCCCCTCTACTGCTTGTGATCCTGTTTCTTGTGTATGTTTCTTAAGAGCATAATGGCATGGTTGAAAATGCTTAGTAATTACATATTTAGGAATAAATGCAAATAAGTACTATGTTTTATAGTTGCTTCAGTGCATAACTAATCACTCCTTTAATTTTTCTATTATAAACTCAGTCATATAAAGCTATGCTTTTTCAATCAGATGACTACTGCTTTTATTCAATTCTGAGAAACTCTCAACTACTACTCTATCAGCTATTGTCTCTTTCCTAGTCTCCTTGTTCATTCCTCTGGAACTCCTATTCAATGTGTATTGAACTTTTTAATCATTTATTCTCTGAGTCTTTAAAACTCATGTTTATTTTCTATTTCTTTATCTTTTGTTCACCAATATTTTTGGTCTCCTCCATACACCAAACTCATCTTCCAATTAGCTTATTCTCTTTTTATAAACCATTTGTTGAAGAAGGAAGAGAAAGTTGTAGCTAAGATGATATCTTTACATTTGCAGTGAAGTGACCATAGACTGCAGTAACAGTACAGATGGCAAGTGACAACAAGGCAGAAAATGAAATTTTGCATTATTTGAAATAGCATATCTTA
The DNA here is from genome assembly GCF_041296265.1 of Equus caballus. Lineage (NCBI taxonomy): Eukaryota > Metazoa > Chordata > Mammalia > Perissodactyla > Equidae > Equus > Equus caballus. The sequence continues at coordinate 76,905,653 of NC_091687.1, forward strand.
AAAATATGTGTTCTGAATGATGTCAGCATCATGGTGGAGTGAGCTCTGCCTGTACTCTCTCCCTGTCTAAAATACAATGAAAAGGACATTCATATTCCAACAGAGGACATCCATACAACACAAAAGATGTCTGAGAAACCCTCATAGCCATACATCAGAAAGTGGAGGTGCTGGGGGCTGCTCCCCTAGGAAATGGAACAAAGTAAGAGAAAGCTTCTCTTCTTCCCCAAAGGGCAGCAACTCAGGGATTGTGTGCAGCTTCCGAGAGCAAAGGGGGGAGGGAGTGGCAGCCCTCCATAGGAACACCACAGATCTCCAGGGTCCCTCACAGCCCTGGGGAAAGCCCCTCACAGAGGTGACCAGCTATCACAGGGGTGTCTTCATCAAGCCAACCTCCCAGGAGAGCAGATAGTGAGCCCTTGAGATTGTGCAGGAGAAAGAAAGTGCCACTCCCCCCAACCTGGCACCCCACACCAGCACCTGGGAGTTGTCCTGCAGATTGTAGCAGGCTCAGAATATGCAGCTCTTGACCCCCACCCAGTGTTGTCAGGCGGAAGCAGTGATCAAATACTACCGCAATGTGGAAACACAAATCCACACCATCTAGCTGTGTGAAAAAATATGTTAAATCTCCAGACCAGAAGGAAAACAACACATACCCAAAAGTCAATCCTGAAGACACAGAAATCTATAACCTAAATGACAGAGAATTCAAAATAGCTATCATTGAAAAACTCAAGTTAAAGGAGAATGCAGATAGACGATTAAACAATTTCATGAGCTACTTCACAAAAGAGATTGAAACTATAAAGAAGAACCAATCAGAAATATTGGAGATGAAAAACATAATGGATGACACAAAGCAGAATATGGATTCCCTGAACAATAGAGTTGATATCATGGAGGAATGAGTCAGCAACATTGAGGATAGAAACAGAGGAATGTTTCAGATGGAGGAGGAGAGAGAATTAATACTAAAAAGAAATGAAGAAAATCTCCGAGTCAATCAGGAAATGCAACATAAGGATTATAGGTATTCCAGAAGGAGAAGAGAAGGAGAATGGAGCAGAAAGCTTGTTCAAAGAAATAATAATGGAGAACTCCCCAAACCTGGGGACAGAGCTTGAAATGCAAGTGAAAGAAGTCAACAGATCTCCTAGCTATATCAATGTAAAAAGACCTACTGCAAGGCACATAGTAGTGAAGCTGGCAATAGTCAATGACAAAGAAAAAGTAGTAAGGGCAGCAAGGCAGAAGAAAATAACTTACAAAGCAACCCCTATCAGGCTTTCAGCAGATTTCTCAGCAGAAACTTTACAGGCTAGGAGAGAGTGGAATGATATATTCAAATCTTTGAAAGAAAAAACTTTAAGTCAAGAATACACTATCTGGCAAAAATATCCTTCAGATATGATGGAGAAATAAAAACTTTCCAAGATAAGCAAAAGCTAAGAGAGTTCATTGCCACAAGACACCCCCTACAAGAAATCCTCAAGAAGGCCCTCATACCTGAAGAAAAAAAGAAGAAAGGGTTACAAAGCCCTGAGTAAGGAGATAAACAAGTAGACAAAATCAGAAAATTGTAGCTATCCATAAGAACAGGTTAACGAATACTCAAGTAAAACGTTAAAGATAAAGGGAAGGAAAAGACCAAAAACAAAGATAATCTTACCATTTTAACCATAAATTCACAACACAAAATGGAATAAGATGTGACAAAAACAACTTAGGAGGGGAAGAGGAAAGGGATAGAATCGGCTTAGTCTAAGGAAATAAGAGGTCATCAGAAAATGGACTATCTCACATTTGACATTTTGTGTACAAAGTGTAGAACAGAGACATAAATAATGAATGTAAACCATTTCTTGAATTTTTAATTTCAATGAGTATATTAATTCATTCTCAGACTTGCTGTTATAATAAAATCCTACTACAATATAAGAAAAAGGGTCCAAAAATTCAATCATATTAAATATGGAATTGAGTTATTTCAAGAGAAATATATCATGAAATACTGTCTCCAGCAAAGGCATTAAAACTCTCTCCTGGTACAAGGTGTGTACCTAGTTCCTATGGCTTCATAGAACATTCAATTAAATTCTTCTTTTTTTGCTGAGGAAGATTGGCCCTGAGCTAACATCTGTTGCCAATCTTCCTCTTTTTTTCCCCCCAAAGCCCCAGTACATAGTTGTATATCCTAGTTGTAGGTAATTCTAGTTCTTCTATGTGGGATGCCACCACAGCATGATTTGATGAGTGGTGCGTAGGTCTGTGCCCAGGATCCAAACTGACAAATCCCAGGCCACTGAAGTGGAGTACATGAACTTAACCACTCAGTCACAGAGCTGGCCCCTAAACTCCTCTATCAATCTGAATTTTCAGTTCTTCTTTATTTATAGCACTCAAGAATTGTTCTTTCATACTGTGAAAATGTGTTAAGAAAATATTAACTTATTATATTTTATGGATTGCTAATATGGGTTTGATATAGAGGAGTTTATCATGTCAGTTCACTTTACTAATTTGACTAAAGTGTTATTTTATTTCTCCATCTCGTGGACTATGTGTATCCTAGGCTGGGAATTTATCCTCTGCCTTCTGCTCACCATGATGGCCAGTCAGCCCAGATGTTCTAAATTAGTACTCCCAGCCCTTGACATCCTGATCTAATAATTCTTCACATAGACATCCATTTAATGCATATATTCATTCTCTCTTGATTTTGACTCACTCATAGTATGAGGTTATTGAAGTGTATATCTGTATGAAGGTCTTTTGGGGATTCCCTCTCCTTTCCTAAACATATTTCAATGTAATATTTTGAAAACACATTTGTACTGAGTAAATTTACTAACAGTTGGTAAGCATGTACCTTAGAATTCTACGTCTACAAGCAATTAATGTCATTCACAAACTTTGTACTTGAAGGTGCTGGCTTGGATGGTATTTCTGATGTAACCAATGAGAATGTCCAATCAGAAAAAAATCATTTACTTCAAAGTTGATTCTTCATTTGGAATTAACATAATTTCATTGTTTTCATTTTTATTGCCTGTTGAAATGGTACTGAAGTAACTTTGAAGGACAACAGAAGTCTAGAAGGAAGACTACAAAAGATTCTTTCTCTATATTTAAGAAGAGTAACAAAAATTTAGGTAAACAAGTGAAAAAGCATACAGCAGCATTCATAATAAGATAGGATGCAAGTGCATATCAGAAATTGTGAGATGAGCAATGCAGTTATAGAGAGGGAGATATCAAAAATCCACACAGCTACTCTTCCACTCTAGAAGCTATGTGGGAGGACAATGAGTTAACACTACCTTGAAAATATATATTGATACCCTACAAACAACTTGAAGGGAATCAGAGTGAGAGGCATGGGTAGGGAGTCCAGGAGAAAACACTTGCCATTAACTTGAAAAAAACAGAAAAGTTGTCAGGTCTCACCATTCTTACTGGATGGAAAAAAGATAGAGAGAAAATTATGGATAATAAATCAGCACTTATTAGTCTCTGCAACTTTAAACGAGCAATTATACAAATAGAAAAAAAAAAATGAGTCCTTGAGAGAGGGCAGATGAAGTGTAGGGAGAATCAAAGTTCTAGTTGATGCACTCCTCTAAAAAGAAGAACTGATTACATGAGCCAAATTATTGAATTCACCTACTAGAAGGAAATGAGAGTTAAAAACTCCTACAGTGGTAGGAATGAAAGGAAAACAAATATTATGTTACTTGGGGTTTTCTGAGAAGGAGACACTAGGATAGGATTAAATGTGCAAGGATTTTATTAAATGCCTGCATGAGAGAAGATGGGAAGGGAGCCAGGAGGCTGGGAGAGCTGTCAGATCATGAGGCAAATCTGACGAGTAAAGGAGAGAATGAGGAAAGATTGTGTGGTAGTATTGAGGCTGGCTAACTGAGGACTACTGTAAATATCCATAAGGACATGGTTACCCTCTGAGCTTGTTCCCAACACAGACACAGATGAAAAGAAGTTAACAAATAACCTTAGTTCTCGTTAGTTGTATTTGTTAAACCCAAATCCTTGCTTCACGTCCTGCGCATAATTATAGCTTGCTAACTTGCTGTTTTCTTGTCTAACCAAAGAGGTGACTCAAGGATAACAAAGGTTTATAAACTTGTTTTGCAGAGGAAAAAGAATGCCTTTAAAGAAGTTATGACCATCAGGTAACCAGCCCCTAGCTGCCACTGATGCCAGGAAGTCTGGTTGCTCAAGGACTTATCTGAAGTGAAAGAAACATAGACTTCCCCTTTGTTTCCCTGAAGCTCCTCCTCACAAGCCCTTCAGCCCCATAAAGATCTCCTGCTTCCTTCTTTGTTAAGGTGAATCTGAGAGAAGCTTTTCTCATGCTTTCTCATTTTGGCCAATTCAAATAAACATTTCTCTATCTCCAAGCACTGGTGTCTCAGTGATTGGCTTACTGTGCATCAGACATGGACCTGAGATTGAGAGGTTCATTAGGAACATCCTCGATTGTTGGACAGTTTAAGGAATATTCAGCAAGATTTTCAGGGCACCCTGAAGCCAAAGTTGGCCATCAGTAGAGCCTCACGTCTCCTAGGAATGGACCTAATTTAGTATCCTTCCACACTGAGTCATTGGCTAGAAGCAGCCCACAGTAAGCATGGCCTCAGAGAAAACACAGTAATGCATTTCAGAGCACAGCAGCTGGGTCCCTTGGTCAATTATCCACCATTCCATATAATAATAAGTCTGTAGGGTGCATTCTCATGGCTGCCACAAAGGATATATGCCAAAACTCTGCAATAAATATCATATTTAATAGTGAAAAAATTAGAAATATTCCCTTTAAACCTAAGAAAAAGATAACAATATACTGATGATCTTGGTCAATGCAATATGACAGGTAAAGTAAGAGGGAAAAAAATTGGAAATGAAAGACACAATTGTTGCAATTTATAGACAACACAGTTGTCTATCTATAAAATCCAAGTCAATGTATTTTAAATTCTTAAAGCTAATAAGATAATTCAGTGTGTTAACTGGGTATAAAATAAACATAAGCTAATCCTATATAGAAGCACATCCAAATGTAAAATGTAGTAGTAAAACAAGAATTTCACAATAGCAACAGGAAACCAAAAACACTGAGTAATAATTCTAAGGAAAGAGATGTAAAACATTTAAGTGTAAAAAATTTTAAAGCTATTAAGGGCACGGAAGAAGATTTGATTTCATAGAGAGATATGGCATGGATAGAAAAACTAAAAATTGTAAATATGTCAATTTTACTCCAATTAATTTATAAAGTAAATGCAAGAAATATCCCAATAGAATTTGTTGAATTATGTAAACTAATTCTAAAATACATATGAAAATGAAAAGATATAAGAAAAAACAAGATAATTTTGCAGAAAATCCAGAGGACTGAGGGTCCTACCTTATCAGATAGGAGGTAAATAAAACAGCATGTTATAGGTGCAAGATCAGAAAAATTCACAATGGCCAGAATATTGTGAAAATAACAGGACATAATGCACAGATATTCAAATTTAATGTATACGCAGGAGTCAGTATTATAAATTCATGAGTTGAGTATGTGTTAATGTTTTAAATAGCATCACAACACATATTTCTATCCATATGGAAAGATAAAATAAAATTAGATCATGACCTCACTCCAAACAGAAAGAAGGTAGATTAAAATCTTAAATATGAAAATTTTAAAACTTTTAAACATAGGTGGCCGTATGGAGAATCTATAACCTTGGAATAGAGAAGGAGATGTTGAAAAAGACGGAAAACGCTTTTAAATCATAAAGGAAAAGACGGATGAGTTTGATTACATCAAAATAAAACAAAACTTTTAGTAAGACATAAAAACTACATATATATAAATAGAATAAGTATACAACAAGAGTTTGAGAGAAGATCTTTACAGTTAACAAAAGATATTTATTTGAAATATAATGTTTATTAATCCTCCAAATCAATAAGGAAAAAAACATGTAATTCAAGAGTAAAGTTGAAAGACTAACACGAGAAGATGAACAACTATTCTAGCAGTTATGGAAACACAAGGAAAAACAACAAAAAGAAGCCATTCTATACCCATTCAACTGGAAAAGATAACTGACATTCCTAACTATCAGTAAGGTTTGGGGGAAAATTTAAATTTGCAGCATGCTGGTCAGAGGGTAAGCTGGAACAACCGCTTTGGAGAGCAATTTACTGATAGGTTGTAAAACTGACTATGAATCTCGTCCAGTTCTCAGCAAGTCTTGTCTAGGAACAAGCTCAGAGAAACTCTTGCATTCGTACACCAGGAAGCACACATAAGCATATTCTCTGAATTATGAGTAATATGTAAGAAAAATTGCAACCATCCCAAATCAGCGCTATTCAAAGTGCTTAGTATTGCCTAGTACTGCTCTGTGAAGTTTGTCACCATCCTGCCTAGAGAGCTTTCTAGAGAAGAAGGCAAATCATTACACATACCCTGGTTCAGCTAGACTGCCTCATTTACACAGCGAGTTTTGTTTTTTGACATGATTTTCTGGATGAAGAAAACATTAGATCAATGTACATTAGATCAGTTTGTGAGGCAAGCTCCTTATCTCATCCCAACCGGGTGTAAGCAGTTTGCAGACCATGTACTTTGAGTAGCACTGACTCACACGATCTTAACAAAAGAAGGAATTTTGAAATTATAGCATATTCATACTCTGCAGTGGCATATTTGTGGGGAAGGATAGTTGAGGTGTTCTTCCTGAGTGCAAGCACTCAGGGGCAACATTGCAAAAAATTTAAAAACAGCAATGAAACCAACAATAAGTTGTCAATTCTAAATAAAGTCAGTGATAAAATACGACTACCTACCTGCACACAGTTCCTACCCACCACCTGCTTCCCCCTCCACCCCCACTGTGGTTTGCCGCTGATACAATGTAATACCAGACAGGAATTAAAATGAACTAGAATACGTACATCCATTTTTAAAATACCAAGAAATCACAGTGAACTATTCCTAGGTATTTGTTTTATAATTATGTTATCAAAGTATAAAACTGTGGACAGCTAAACTAGATAGCAACTTCATGTTAATAGACAATGATGGTGGAGAATTAGACAGGGAAAGGGCGCAAAAGAGACTTCAACCGAGTTTGAAATGTATTATTTTAAAAAATCTTCTGAAACAAATATGATAAATGAAAGGACATATACTGAATATCACTTTCCAATTTTTTAATAAAATATGTCTTTCTAAACACAATGCCTGTTTCAACCTTTTTCTCCTGTGATTCATATTTCTATACTTGTCCATTTGTTTTACAAAAATTACTATTGGATATAAAGGGAAAAAAAGGAAGTACACAACAGTTTGTGGCATCTGGATTCTTCTGCCAAGATTATTACTACTCTTTCTTTACTTTTGTAGGATAACTAGTAACTAATTGATAATTATCACTTCTGCCTAAAGATATTTTTTAACAGATTGTCACATAGTTACAATTTTCATCAAAATTTGCAAGCAGAAAATAATTAGTAAAGGCATTTTAATCTTAGGCCTTGTAGATGAACATTTTGAAATCATTACAAACTTATATCTAGAATAAATTTTTAAGATACATAAAAATGTAATGCCATTGCTTTGAATGTCCAAAGAAAGTTAATATTTAAAAAGCTACAGTGAGATGTAGTTTTAAGTGCTAGAAGGAGAAAAAACCCAATAATATTTTGCAGTTTCTTTTTATAATATAGATAAAATTACAAAACCTATGGTTACTTTGAAAAGTCAAGATATTATCCTTTTTCAAACGGAAATATACATGAACTCTCTGATACTTTCTATTATTGTTTTACTTAAATCACATTCAATTAAACCGTCGACAGCAATGAGAGCTTTGTATTTTAATTAAGTATTATTAAGTTCCCATATAATGAAATTGGCAGATGCTCTCTGTTTGGGGGAGAGTGATTAGGAATTAAAGCAACAGAGAAAAGCAATGAGGAATCAAACATAATATGAGATATAAAAGCATCATATGACATCTATTATTAATCCATTGTTTTTCTAATACTGCACTTATAAACCTGAGTACTGACATTAACGCTAAACTAATAAAAATGAGTAGAGTAATTTCTTTTATAAAGAATGCAGTTTGGGGGAGGTTTTTAAGGAAAGAAGCTTTTTAAAAATTCTAAAAAGGATATAATGCCATCTTTATAAAGTTATTTTAATTTTCTGGTTTTTAAAAATCCTTAGGGTGCTGTTTTTGAAATACTATGCCTGTTCTTTTCATCTCTTCCATTAGAGGAAAGCGATCTATTCTCAAATGCAGGGAAAACAAAATAGAACACTATCATTTTTTATTTAATAATGCAGATTAGATTTAAATTTACTGCAGAAATGCTGCCTGAGTTCCTTCTTTTGAGAATGGAATGCTATGATTTACCCATTTAGTCCTATCAGAATATTCTTAGTACTAAAATGCTCAGAAGATGAGTTCTTCTTGTGCTGGAAAACCTGTTCTGATGGTATATTTTCCAAGAATTGCTGTCATCATCATAATTTTCCTAAAATACCTCTGTGCATGGCCACAAGATATACAGTGCCATTGCCACGGCTTCTATTTGCCTAAGAAAGAGAAATAGAAATAGCGCCAACCTCTGGAAAAATTGAGTCAGTCAAGTTCACCTTTGTCATCTTCAGTTTTTCCCACACCAGATTTTACGTGTCAAAGAGCTGAAAGCCATTCTCCCTTCTTCTAAAGGAAAGAGAAACACTTCCTTTGGACTGACCTTAGATACAGAATGGAGCCAAGTTCAAGAAAAGGGTCTCCCCTCCATCCCCACTCTATTCCTACACCTTCAATGTTCACAGCACTCGAAGGCAGGGAGGATGAGATTTGGCTCTTTGTTACCCACACTTAGAGAACATCCTTCAACAGGAGACTATTAGTGATGAAAGGCTTAAAATGTAAATTCCCAGGACGTTCTATAAAAATGAGTTTCAGTCAAAATGCTATTAACTAGCTGGTAGTCATTTTCAGCTGCCTTAAGCTCACAAGCAACCAGGGAAATTAACATGGGTAGAGGGGATCCACCGAAGGACCCCTCAGGGGGCTGGAGAACAGTGGGAATAGCAGCGTGGAAGATCATGAATGGAGCACAGTCATAAAAATAATGATAATCATAAGAATGATAGCCAACGCATAGTGCTTAATTTGTGCCAGGCATTGTTTTTAGTGCTTTGCATACGTTATTTAATCTTTGCAACAATCCTTTGAGGTATGTAGTATGATTATCCCCATTGTACAGGTGAGAAACTGAGGCACAGAAGAGATGAATTAACTTGCCAAAGGTTACAGCTTGTATGACTTGACTATTTCAGTATAGACCGAAGACCCTGGTTATTAATTTAAATTTAAAAAATATTTTAATTAAAAAAAAAACTTAAATAAAGCAACTCTGTATTTTTCAGTTTCTCTTGTGTTTATGGATGATAGTGATGATCACTAATTAATGTATGATTTCAAAGAAACTTAGAGATAATACTAACAGCTAACGTTTATTGAGGACAGACTATATGACAGACGCTTTTCATTTATTTTAGGTGCTTTTCATTTATTATCTAATTCAATCCCCATGGCAATTTCTTTTAAAAAATAGTATTATTACCCCATTTTTATACATGAGGAAACAGGAGATGGAGGTTACTTATGCTGTTCAAGGTCACAAAGGAGGCAGAGGATCCAGGATCCAGGATCCTAACCCAGGAGCTTTAGCTCATGGGCTGTGGTTCTGAATCACTATGCTGTGGGTTATACAAATTGGACAATGAAGAGAAAGGCGAAATGTTTTTAATTGCATAAAACAATAGTAATTGTTATCATTTATGTAAACCAATGATTATTTCTCCTTAATTACTATAAATAATGACAATTACGGATACTAATTAATTTTGCCATGAGATTTATTTGATTAACAACATAAAACTCTATTCATGAAAATTCAGTCTTTATAGTTTGCAACTCTTTCATCATGTCCACCTAGTTACAACACAATTTCTAGAATCTGGGGCATTGTTTCAATAATAACGGTATTTCCAGAGGTTTGAAAAGTAATCAACCCTATGCATCTATCATAGCTGTCTACTGCAGTCCTCCTAAAGCAAGAAATAGTAGTTACTGAGTAACCCAGGTATACTTTCCTCCCTAAAGTAATTCCTGATAACCCAGCCCTATATTGCTATTCTCATATCTGAAATCACAGAGCAATGTTGAAAGTTATTTATCATGTATAAACCTAATTCCTTTGATTTCATTGTAAATTTTTTAGTGGTAGAACCGTGCCTCATACATCAGTATTCCACCTTTACTATTTTTAATAAATTGAGCTCTACATAGCTGAAGATCCTTATATGGCTCCCGCCACCCCACCCCCCCAACACACACACACACTGATTAATGATTGATTGGTTCGTAAAAAACAGGCATCACAGGCTAGGATGTTCTAGGGTGAATTGTTCTACTGCTATTTGATACCCACTGTGGTTCTTAAACTTGACTGAATATAAAATTCTTATTTAATTGATTTTGGATGGAGTTCAAACATAGGCATTTCTTCAAAGCCACCAAGGTGATTTTAATGTTCAGTCAAGTTGGAGAACCACAGAATTGGAGGCTCTGAAAAGCCCCTGAGGCTGACAGCTGACCTGTCTAAATACTATAAGAGTGATTCACTTATCCCTTGATTAACTATCCCCAATATACAATCATCAAGGCCCAGCAGAGGCATTAACTCAAAATGTTTCTTGAGATCTGAATCAGAGGAGCTCAAAATCCAGTACGTGTGCAGTGAGATCCACGTGTCCCCAAATCTCTTTGGAGACGGCAGGAGCCAGATGTCTAACATTTACCTGGTCACCAATGGCTCTAAATTCCCGATTCTGTATAATCTTTCCACTTATTCACCTCTTCACTGTCTCATGTGTGGATCCCAGAGCTTTTTGTTTATTTACACACATCGACACCATCACCACTTGGAGAAGGCATTAAACTTGCAATGTGGACTTCACAAGAAATTAAGCAAAGTGGAGGGAGATTCGCATCAGACAAGGAAAATAATTTGGAATTGAACAAATTATGTCATATCTCTTTTAAAAATTTCTTTATGGGGCGGCCCAGTGGTGTAGTGGTTAGGTTCACGTGTTCCACTTTGGTGGCCCAGGGTTCACAGGCCCAGATCCCGGGTGGGTACCTAGCACTGCTGTCAAGCCACACAGTGGTGGCATCCCACATAAAATAGAGGAAGATTGGCACAGATGTTAGCTCAGGGCCAACCTTCTTCACCAAAAAAAAAAATATATATATATATTCTTTAAATAGCTTTTCTCCAACTGACTTTAGCCTTCCCAGTCTCTCCCTGCTCCTCTTTACTCCTTTGCTTTCAGTAATTTCAAAACCTATTCCTCATACTTTCTTAGGCAAAGTAACTTAGTCATGCCTGATACACGCAGCTCTATTTCTTCCTTTGAACATTCAAAGTTGATTTCATAAACCTTTCTAAACAATAGGCTTTCCTCTCTGACTCTTACCATTTCTCCAACTCTTATCTATCTATCAACAAGAAGAGAACAGTATAGAGATGTGTTTTTCCAAAATTTCAGATTTTACTGTGACTCTTCACTCCCACCCTGTCTATCAGAAGGAAGAAACAGTTACACTCAACTTTGGAATAAATGAGAACTCCTTAAAAAAACCTCCTTTAATATATTATCCATTACATTTAATACAGTTTTTGCTGTGATCAAATCACATGCATCTTTGAAATAAGCAGTAAAATTTGGAAACGTTTTATTTGCTCATGTCAGATTTTGCCACTTCACAGCTGTGAGTCCTAGCGTCAGTCATTTGTGGCTTTCTCATTTGGTGATAACTAACAGACTGAGCTCACCTACTACCACTAAATGATATCTGACACAAACATGTTTGTTGCTAAAGAAAGTAAGCAAATTGCATAGTAAGCTGCCACTATTTCGGAATTACAGAGTAGGGAGACGGTATAAAGCATCCCCAGCTGCATAGTGGAATTTCCTAGACTTTCCATGATGACAAGTGACCTTTGGACACAAATAATCCCGGCACGAATGTTCACTTCGGCTCTCTCAGCACTAATTCCTGGTCTAAGATGCCATCTCTTCTCTTCATTTGCAATAGCCTCTTCACAGTGCTCCCTGCTTCCACTCTTGCACCCCATTCTTTATTCACAAAACACCAGCAGCGCGATCCGTTTCAAACAGTCTCGTAGATCTGGTCACTACCCTGCTGAAAGCACTCCAATGGCTTCCTACCTCCCTCAGTAAAAGCCCTAGTCACCTCTCTCACCTTCTCTCCCTCCCACTCTCCCTCCTGCTGATCCTGCCCCAGCCGAGCTGGCCCTTCTCTCCCTCGAACACACCAAGCACAGTTTTAAGATATATATGTACGCTAATTCCTCTACCCTTCTGAGGTACGTGCCATTATAATTGCCTTTTAGTGGAGGAAATTGAGCTTTGAAAAAGGTAGTTAGTTATGTGCCCCCAAACCACACAATTATTGTGTGGCAGAGCAAACTTAAGCAATTTAGCTCCAGATTCAAGTATTTTTTAAAAAATAATTGTTACACTCACCAAAAAACGTCACTTTTGGTCTATTTGTATTTCTTAATTCATTATTTCAAAATGTAGGCATTCATTCACAAACTTTTATATTTCTTGGCGATGCTGCTAAATTTTTGAGGCCTTAAACAACTTCTTTTTATTTCTTAATGCTCAGACTCAAGGATGATCTCATTCAGTTTTGTCTCTCGTCATTACAAGGTTGTTTGCCAAATCGGAGTCGGTGGCTTGAGCTCCACCTGTCTGTACCTCCACGTCCAGCCTGCAGAGTTCATCACCCCAGCCCTGTGTTACCTATTACAGACTACTGAAAGTGTTTCTTTATGTGTCTGTGTCACTGATACACTGTGAGCCCTGAGAGGACAGGGAGTATATCTCATTCATTAAAGTAAGGTTGCTGAAGAAATGAATGGATACTTGAAAAAAATCAGTGAATGATTCTCTTTCCTGAGCTTCAAATCTTGGTTGCTAGTTGCTTGCTAGTACTTTACTTTTTCTTGCCATTGGTATAATTGTTTTTCATTAATGCTTTACTTTTTTTTGTGAGGAAGATTGGCCCTGAGCTAACATCTGTTGCCAATCTTCCTCTTTTTGCTTGAGGAAGATTGTCGCTGAGCTAAGATCTGTGCCAATCTTCCTCTATTTTATATGGGATGCTGCCACAGCGTGGCTTGACAAGCAGTCCTAGGTCCACACCTGGGATGTGAACTTGCGAACCCCGGGTTGCCAAAGAGAAGCAGGTAAACTTAACCACTACACCACCGGGCTGGCCCCCAATGCTTTACTTTTTTAGAACAGTTTAAGGTTCACAGCAAAGTTAAGGGCAAGGTACAGAGATTCCCACATACTTACCCCACAAATGCGTAGTGTCCCCAACTCTCAGTATGTCCCACGAGTAGTGTGTTTGCTACAACTGATGAGCCTACATTAACACATAATATTCACCTCAAGTCCATAGTTTGCATTACGGTTCACTTCTGGTGTTGTGTAGTCTATAGGTTTGGACAAATATATAATGACAAATATATAAATCCATAATTATGATATCATGCAGAGTATTTTCACTGCCCTAACAATCCTCTGTGCTCTGCCTATTTATCCTCCCCATCCCAACCTCTGATCTTTTTACTGTCTCCATAGTTTTGTCTTTTCCAGAATGTCATATAGTTGGAATCACACAGTACGTAGCCTTTTCAGATTGGCTTCTTCCAATTAGCAATATGCATTTAAACTTCTTCCAGGTCTTTTCAGGGCTTGAGAGCTCATTTCTTTTTAGCACTGAATACTGTTCCACTGTCTGGATGGACCACTTTTTGTTTATCCCTTCACCTCCTGAAGGGCATCTTGGTTACTTCCAAGTATTTGCAATTGTGAATAAAACTCTCATAAACATCCATGTGCAGGTTCTTGTGGGGACACAAGTTTTCAATTCCTTTGGGTAATTTACCAGGAGCATGATGGTTGGGTCATATAGTAAGGGTATGTTTAGTTTTCTAAGGTACTGCCAGTCTGTCTTCCAAAGTGACTGTACCATTTTGCATTCCCACCAGCAATGAATAAGAGTTCCTATTGCTCCACATCCTTGCCAGTATTTGATATTGTCAGTGTCCCAGATTTGGGGCATTCTGACAGGTGTGTAATGGCATGTCATCATTGTTTTAATTTGCATTTCCCTGATGACATCATGTGGAGCATCTTTTCATATCTGTATTTGCCATCTGTATAAGCTTTTCGGTGAGGTCTCTGTTAGAGTCTTTGGTCCATTTTTTAATTAGGTTGTTTGTTTTCTTGTTGTTGAGTTTTGAGAGTTCTTTGTTTATTTTGGATAACAGTCCATTACCAGATGTGTCTTTTGCAAATATTTTCTCCCAATCTGTGTCTTGTCTTCTTGCTCTCTTGACATTGCCTTTCACAGAGCAGAAGTTTTTTGTTTGTTCATTTGTTTTTGCTGAGGAAGATTAGCCCTGAGCTAACATCTATGCCAATCCTCCTTTACTTTATATTTGGGTTGCTGCCACAGCATGGCTGACGAGAGGTGTAGGTCCATGGCTGGGATCTGAACTCACGAACCCAGGCTGCTGAAGTGGAGCATGCCAAACCTAACCACTAGGCCATGGGACCAGCCCTTAGAAGTTTTTAATTTTAATGAAGTCCAGTTTGTCAATTATTTATTTCATGGATTATTCCTTTGGTGTTGTAGCTAAAAAGTCATCACCATGCCCAAAGTCATCTAGGTTTTCTCCTACGTTATCTTCTAGGAGTTTTACAGTTTTGTTTTATACACTTATGTCTGTGATTCATTTTGAGATAATTTTTATGAAGGGTGTGAGGTCTGTGTCTAGGTTCACTCTTTCGCATGTGGATATTGAGGTATTCTAGCACTATTTCTTGAAAAGACCATGTTTACTTCTTTATATTGCCTTTACTCTTTTGTCAATCAGTTGACTATATTTATGAAGGTCTGTTGCTGGGCTCTGTATTCTGCTCCATTAATCTATTCATCTTTCTTTCTTCCTTAACCAACACCACATTGTCTTGATTACTGTAGCTTTATAGTTAGTCTTGAAGCTGGGTAGTGTCAGTGCTCCAACTTTGTTCTTCTCCTTCACTATTGTGTTGACTAGTGTGAGTCTCTTGCCTCTTCATATAAACTTTGGAGTTGGTTTTTCTATATCCACAAAATAACTTGCTGGGATTTTGATTGAGATTTCATTAAATCTATAGGTCAAGTTAAGTAAGAAATGACATCTTGACAATATTAAGTCTTCTTATCATGAACACGGAATATCTCTGCATTTATACCATTCTTTGACTTTGTTCATCAAAGTTTTGTAGTTTTCCTATAGATCTTGTACATATTTTGTTAAATTTATACCTAAGTATTTCATTTCTGGGGGTGATAATATGAATGGTATTCTGCTTTTAATTTCAAATCCCACTTGTTCATTACTGGTATATAGGAAATTGACTTTTACATATTAACTGTGTATCCTACAACCTTGGTAAGGTCACCTATTAGTTCCAGGAGTTTTTTTGTCAATTTTTTTGGCTTGTCTACATAGATAATCATGCTCTCTGTGAACATAGACAGTTCTATTTCTTTTTTCCAATCTATATACCTTTATATGCTTTTCTGTCTTATTGTTTTAGCTAGAACTTTCAGTATGACGTTAAAAAGGAGTGGTCAGAGGGGACATGTCATTAATTTTTAGTGAGTCAAAATAATGGAATCAGTGGTTCCTTGGACAAATCAGCTGGCCTCTCTCAGGATCAATTTCTTTGTGTCTAAATTAGGTGATAATATAAACTATATTGGGTTTTGCTGAAGGACTGAATTAATGAAGCAACATATACAAAGCAGTTGGGTGCTCAATGATTGGAATCAATTTTTGTTTTAAAAATAAATTTTAAGTTATTTGATTATAAAAATAATATAAATTTTTTGATTTGGAAAAATGGAGAAAAGTTGACAAAGAAAATAAAAATCACTTTTAGTAACACAACCAGAACCATCTGTCTCAACAATTTAACATATTTTCTTTCATTGGTTTTATATACATTTTACATGCATATGTATTTTGACAAACAATGATGACACCTGAAAAATTCTGAACAGGAAAATGGTGTAGATCAAACTTAACTAAAGTAGAAATATTAAAAAGTGATTCCGGTAGACATTTCGTAGAGGCAGCTTGTCACAAACACAGCATAATAAACTTGTGGTCTTCTAGGGAATTCATAAACAACTGAAGTTTATTTCTTTGATTCTGCTTAGTAGGTCTCTGTAAGGACAGATTGGCCGGACTCACCTCTTTTTAACTGACCACTCACCATTTACTCTGAATATGTGGAAACATAAAACTCCTCTCACATTGGCCATAGTTCGTTTGTCCTCCCTCTCTCCTCTTTCTCTCATAACAAGCTTGTTTTCCCCTTTGTTGGATAAGATCAATCTATGGATTCATCTGTGTTGCATGTGAGTAAACAGCATGCTGGTAATTAGCTTGATATCTTTGACACACTCATTTGCTTTTTGTTATGTGATTTGTCCTAGAATGATAGTGATAAATAACAGCCACGAATGTTTATGTTCTATTTCTTCTTCCATTTCTAATAGCTTTCAATTTATATAATTAGTTGGCATTCTCTTTGTCATATAAACATTCTTAACTACTATAAGGACTGCCTAAAAGTGAATGGCACCTTTTATCAAATACAAAACAACCATTCTGTGTCTTTTTATGATTTTCACCTTAAATTCTATTTTGCCTGACGTTTGTATCGTAGCTCCCTTTACTTTGTTTCTCTGCTTCTGATCTAGCTTAACCAATCTTTCAGTTACTCTTACTTTTTAATTTGTATTTAAAAATTTCTTTAAAAATATAATTTATTAGGATTTTCATATTCTTTAACCCTGAATATTTAATATTCCTGTTTCAGAGTATAAATTGAATATGGCTGAGTATGGTTTTATTTTCTCTTTTGTCTCAAGAAGTGTTTGCTTTGCTTTTAGGTTTTACTTTAATTTGGCAAATAACTATCCTGTTTTTGTTTCAAATAACTTTGGACTTCTCCTTATGTTAGGTGTCAAATTTAGTAAGCTATTATTTCTTCCACTCTCAGATCAGCAAATCTTTACTAGTATGATATGAGGTTGTTGATCAATATTATTATTGTTATTGATTTTTATTATATAACTTCTATTTCAGTGTAATTTTACCATGAATTTGATGTTGTCTCCAAACAGAAACAATTATTTAGACAATCTATATATTTAATTCTTGTTACTATTCACCAAAGTCCTTATATTCCCAATATTCTCATTTTTAGATTTGCTACCTCCTTTATTCCATCCATCTTTGTATATCCAATCTTAATTAAGCTTGGATATAATATTTTCTCATTCCCTGATATTTTAATAATATATTTTTGTTTCCTTTACTCATGAATGACATTTGGCTAGGTAATGTCACACTCAGTCATCTAAAAATTTAAAAGTACTCATTATAACAGTGCACACTGTAACTTTTGAAATATTGGATTGTTTCAAGAAAATTCTTGAACTGACAATATATTTATCATAGAATAAATGCACCAAGAAATGTTATCCTACATCAAGCCTACATAGCCTAGTATTTCATATCTCATAATAATGTTTTATCTGTTTATAATAAGTGTCATGGTCTCACTTAAAACAATGAAGAACAGATTATAAATATTTTCACAATCTGGAATAATGTGTTTGTGAAAAATATAAATTACATGTATTTCTATTTAAATTTTATATTTCAAATTTATATAAACATACATCACATAAGTGAATAGACTTCAGTTCTTCAAGATTAATTTTGAGGTTAAAAGAACTATTTTATTTTTGCACTGTTTCATAGTTTTAAAATCATTTTTGCCTCCATTGTCCCACTTAATCCTCATGGCCACCATGCGTAGTGTCCAAGAGTATCATCCAGAGGAAGGGAATGAGTGTCAAAGCAAGTAAGCGATTTGCCCACGTCTGCAAACCTTTCAAGTGGCGGGCTAAAACACAGGTTTTCTGTTTCCAAGTGCAGCATGCTAGGTCTGTAAAGTACATGTTCCAAAATCTGGTCAAAAATCCTTGTAAAAAATCGACACTCTTCTAATAGAATTAATGGTCCTACCTTGAGTCCAGTTAACTTATAAATCCTTGAAAACAAGGCTACTGAGGTTTATTGGGAAGCGGGGGGATATCTTTTAGAATGTTGACTCTAAATAGACAAAAATAATCTATTTAGAAAGATTCCCCCCAAATTAATATGTGGCCAATGAAAAGCAAGACAAAAAAAGGAATGGCAGGAGAGAGGAGGGGGAAAACAAGGACGGTGAGCACTGTGATCTGGTGGGATAGATAACACTTCTTATTTTCATTGTCTTAATTATGCTTCACGTTGTAAAAGTTAATGTTGCAAAAAATCATTTTAAAAATCATAAAAAGCATTCACTCTAGTGCATCATCCAGTTAAAACTTTAAAATCAAATAAAAACACAACGTTTTAATAATGCCAGGTACATTTTAGAAAGTTTTATTGTAAAATTCAAATCTTCCCTGAATGCTGTTGTCCACTTAATTATATAGTAAGAAATATATGGTGATATTACAGTTACAAGGTTATTCTCTATTAAACCTATAGTTCATAGTATTTTAACCATAATTACTGTCTTAAATAATGCTGCAAAGCCAAATATTCTGTAACAAGTAACCCTTAACAACTTCCAGTATGCAGTCTTAAATAATTTGGATGATCCCTGTTTATTTGATTGACCATTTTTCTTTTCTAACTCCTTTATGTGGTCAGTAAATTGCCCACCAATTGTAGGGGGAATAATCTACAATTTAAAAGGGATTAGAGAGATGCCATTATCCTGCTGAGCTTCCTTTGAACATTCTTTCCTACCAAAATTATAAGTCTCTCAAAATTGAAAAGGCTAGCTGATATTTTTTATTATTGATATCATGGACAAAAAAAGCACCACTATCATCAATCTTCCGTATCTCTATGAAGGTTATTATTAGGAAAACTAAAACAAATTCTCCCCCACGTGCCTATGAGCAAGTAGGAGAGTCTCCCATCCCGCAGTCTTCCCTTTTACTCCGAGTCTAAGCACAACTACTGATTGCTCCCTTCAGTATCAAGAAACTGGTCCAGATGAGTGAGCTGTGCCACAGGAACCATCCACAGCTGGGTAGGACACTTTTGGTGAACTATGACCTGTTGAGGATCTTACTCCTTAGGTTTTAGGCTATTGTTATTATTTGTTGAATGAGTGAATGAATGAGTATTTGGTGTTTGGAATGAACATAAACAGGTACACAGACAGGTACACAGTACCCCCCTGTTCCCGAAAACTCATGCACATCTCTCTAAGAACTCTCTTAGGAAACTCCATTTTATACTGTTTGCAAAAAGAGGCTTCAGTTTAGATCAACAAATTCGGTTCTATTCACAAGTGAGTTTGATTTAACTACAGACTAAGTATGAAGAAATACTTTTTAAAACACTCAAAATAAAAGTAGCTACTATTTAGTGGGCTCTAACTATATGTCAGGAGTCTTAAACATGTTATCTCACTTAACCCTCAGGAGGCGCCCTTAGAGAAGATCTTAATGCCTATTTTACATAAAAGACCATAGAGAGTTAGAGAGATTAAGTAATTTGTTGGCGTGACACAATTAGTGAAGTAGTTGAAATGCTTTTTTGAAGTCTGGGTTCCTACTAGACGAAGTCCTCTCTGCTCAATTGCCCCAAAGGTCTGCTTTTGAGTTTCTAGAGTCAAACGAGGAGAATCCAGCTGAAAATCAGAAACAAGAATGGAATAGCAAACTTCCCATCATAAAGGGTTATGTTTCATTTTTGTGAATTTGAAAAGAGTTCCTTTAATTTTGTTCTATAAACTGATACATGGTACTTTGTGAAGAATAAATAGGAGGAGGTATTTCCCTGCCATAGATAAGTCTACTCCTATTGTTAATCTCTATATCCTGGGTAGTGTATCCCTTTCAAGTTTATATTTTAGCACCACTGAACTTTGTTTTAGTCCCATGCACATGTTATGATTATTCTATGACCTCTGCATCCTATGACTCATGTGTATTCAGCCTGGACAATGGCTCTCTTTACAGCAATAGCTAAGAGATTTACAACATTCTGGGCATCAGCTGAGCATTTTACTTATATTGCTTCAGTTATTCTCTCAACAACTATGTTGTTTAATTATTATTAAATATATGTTATTAATATAACAAGCAAGATAAAAAAAGTGAATTAGAGCTAGATAGTGGTAGAAGGAGACTTGGAACTAAAGCTATCTAACGTTTAATAATCAAAGTAAGGGTATTAAACCACTATGTCCGCTTCCCAAACTTCTCTTCTTCCTCTACTACCTGCATTATTTTTGCCATATCCAAAAAACAGAAAAACAAATGCTATAATATTGTTTGTATTGTTCTTAGCCAGCTCATTTTTTATCCTAATATATTTATATTTAAAAGGAAACTATATATCATATCATAAGAAGAAAGCTGATATCATTTAATACATAGAGTGTAACCTAAAGTATATCTGTAACTATAAAAATTTAAAAATAAATGTCAACTACTCATATGTTGCTGATGGGAAAGTAAAATGATACAGCCATTCTGGAAAATAGTTTGGCAATTTTTATTAAGACAAAAAATGCATTTACCATATGAGCAAGCACTCTTAAGCACTTATCCCAGAAAAATTAAAACTCATGTTGGCAAAAACATGTACAGGAATGTTCACAGCAGTTCAAAAACGGGGAAAAATCCAAATGTCCTTCAGGAAGTGAAAGCTTAAACAAACCTTGGTACATCCATATCATGGAATACTACACAGCAATAAAAAGGAACAAACTAATCATATATGCAACAAGCTGGATGAATCTCTAGACAACTGTGTTGTGTGGGAAAAGACAATCTCAGGAGGTGACATGCTTGGTGATTATATTTACACAGTATTCTTGAAATAATGTAACTATAGAGATGGAGAGCAGATTAGCAGTTGCCAGGGATTAGATTTTGAGAAGAGAAGGGGGTAGGAAGAAGTTGGGAGTGGTGATGATAAGAGCTATAAGGGGGTAGCATAAGGGAACCTTGTGGTGATGGTAGCGGTCTGCATTTTTATTAAGATGGTAGTTGCACAAAGCTACACATGTGATAAAAGTGATGAGAACTACATACACACACACACAGAGTGCATGTGTGACTGGGGAAATCTCAATAAACTCTGTGGGTTGTACCAATGTCAATTTCACAGTATTGATACTATAGTTAGACAATATGCTAACATTGGGGGAGGGTAGGTGAAGGGTGCATGGGAATCTTCTTGTACATTTTTTGTGCAACTTCCTGTGAATCTGTAATTATTTCAAAATGAAAAGTTAAAAAAAGACTGTCCATCATGTATAATCTGAAATACACCTTTACCACCAGCAACATGTGAACCACACTCTGCTACACTGGACTCTGTCATGTTGCCCCTTTTCCTTGTTCACTCGATTAACAGCAGGTTCTAACTCAGCTCCTGAACCTTCCTTCAAATGCTATGACCTCTGTAGCTTCTCTTCCGTCTACAAGGCAGGCTTAGCAAGTCCTTCCCCTGTGTTCTCACTGCATTTGATATATATTTCCACAGTAGCAGTTACACTTCCTGTGTTTTTCTTTCAGTTCTATATCCTCCTTTAAACCATGAGATCCTTGGTGGTATTTCTCCAGCGTTTATTTTTCTTTGACTTATTATTATCCTTACACTATCAAATTTTATTGAATGAAATCTATTTAGCCTTCATGAGGATTCTTATAGCAATGTGGACATCAGCACATGATAAAATTATAATTTTGCAAAGCACAATTATGAAGATCCCATTGGTTAAAGTAGGATATTTAAAAGGATTCTATTTGAATATAGGTGGTGTGTGTGTGTGTGCATGTACACATGTATCTGTGTGAGTCCACATACACATGGACACACACACATACATAACACACATACACACAAAGTGCAATAAAAATGCTATAGATGTAGCCAGGTAAAAAATATTATTACTAGCTCCTTTTCATATCTGAGTCATTTCATAACTCAACCCAATACAGAATCACTTGATGGCACAAATATTAAAAGGATGATTCCATTATGATTTTACGCACTGTTTATATCTAAAGAAATAAATAATAATTGCATTACATATTTCATTTGAATTAAACCTACTAGTTACTCTTTAAAGGCAACTGTGTTCTCACATATTTATTCTAAAACTTTTAAGTTGTTGGGCACAACTTATCCTGATTAAAAGAAAATAAGAATAAACAACTAAATGGGGTACTATATTGATGGTCAAATCATCCTTCGTACTTAGTGAATCATGAGGTAGTATTCTTGAACTTAAACATACCTTGAAAAAGTAAAAAAGTAAAAGTCTTGAAAAAAGCAAAGTACTGTTTAGGATTAATGATAATATTAGGACTTTTGGCTATTTTATTTTAAAAGATTATTTTACATCATAAAACAAGTACATAGCTATTCAAGAAAACCTGGGAAATACACAAAAGCTGAAGAAAGAATTATTTCCCATTGGTTTAACTAAAGACAATTACTATTTACATTTTGGACTAATGCCCCCCATAGATAATTCTTTCTAAACACAACTTAAAAAAATAATCGTGAAGGTAAACACACACATATATAGGCGTACTATACATTTTTATTTAATATAAGCATTGCTCTTAAGCTCCAACTTACTAAGCTTATTTTCTTATTTTATATGCTCAATGCTTGAGAATCAGCATCCATAAAGTATCCCCTATTCTCACTACAACTCTTCTAGGAAGGTCTTGTCTCTATTTTGTAGATAAGAAAACTGAGGATCAGAACGATTATGTAAGATGCTCAATTTCAAAAAGCTAGACAGTTGCTGTAGTGGACACATGTTTTTTTGCTTACCTACCATTCATTCTCCTGAGGACAAAATCCAAAGCTTTTCCTCGGGGAACCACCCATCCTTGCCTCAATTCCAATGGTTTAGATGAGTCTGACTATACTCCCTTCCAAGTGTGTACATGGCTCAGATGTGGCCACAGCTCGGCTTCCATCTCCTCACAATGACTAGTTTAGTGCTGGGCATATGACGTGGGCCAATTCACTTCCCACCCTATCCACAAATCTTGGCTTCATCTCTTATTTATGACTCAGTCCTAACTCTTAAAACTCAGTGTTTTCATCTGGTGTCTCCAGCACCTGACTTCTGGTATGCTTTCAAGGATTTTGGATTTGGCTCAACCTTCCTGAAGGCCAATCCTGAGGCCATTAATAAATGCCTAATTTTAAATGAGGACTTGGAGAAACTACTTAAATCTTGACTAAAATGTTTCTGCAAATAGTGTTAGTGCCCTCTTAGAAAGGAAGCAGCTGACCAGTGTGGCCAAAGATAACAGAACACAGGAAATGATCAGCAAAACCCAGCAAAGTTTGCAGATAGAGAATAGAGACCATACATACACACATACAAGACAAGGCTGCAAGCTGTCATCAGTTCTTTAGTGAGGAGAGCATTAGTAATTATTTCAGGAACAGGGCTCAATTAATGTGTAGTATGTGTAAGTTAAGAGTAAAATCAAATCCATATTGTGCTCATTTCATGGTTCGGGTTCAATCATTCCTATCAAACTTACATAGTGTTTATCAGGGCCCAAGTTACAAAACCATCCCAGACATAGCAAGAAATACATCTGGCCAAAGTACATCCTCCTTGATTAGGAAATAATGTTCTGAGGCCAGGGTGGGGAAAACAGAGATTGTGATGTTCACTCTGAAAAAAATAGTTATCAAAGTTACAAGAAACGATATTTTTTTAAATTGCATCCCAACTTCTTAGAGAGATGTCTGAGGGAGAACAAACAAGGCACTGAAAGAATGGCAAACTCTTTAGGCCAATAAGCACCTAGAAAGTTCTTTTCTATAGATACTAAAATGAATTTCTCTCCTGGAAGAACCTCAACTTGCAGGGGTAAGTATTCTCAAAAATGAGAAATCATCTTGTAAGGTTCTTTATTGATCTCCTGGAATTCTCTGTTAAATTGTTTCCCAATCCTAGTTTGAATGTTTGCTTTGGAAAAGTTATAGTACCCAAGCCAAACTTAAATTTAC